>NC_137514.1:4382500-4487500 GCF_041902795.1 Electrophorus electricus | reverse complement strand
TCCTGTAGAGAACTGAGGGAGAACAAATATATCAAGGTTTAAATACATTTAATTTGTCCAAGTAAATAGGTACAGTTAAAAACCATAACTTCAACCAAACATTAGGATGACAAATTCCTAATAACAGATGTGATGGAAAAATGTTTATATTCAGTTATGTCAAGGCAATATTTATTTGTTTTATTATTCATTGATTCACTAGTTAGTTTGTTTTTTTTTTCATGGAAGGATGGAAGTACAGTCTCAGTGCAATTGATTTGACAGCCCATAACGGGCTGCATTTATGATACCATCAGTGCATTAAGGTTTACCTGTGCTGCTGGGAGTGTAGATGGACTTATCTGTCTGAATGAATATGTAGCCTGACTGGAAGGAAACCATGACCACTTTCTCAAGCACTCTTGTGGGAAACTGTGCGTGCAGGTACACATACTGCTTCTGCAGGGGGTCATCACTGAAGTAGTCCCTTTTATCAGGGATCTAAACCATAGAAAAGAGACCTGCTTTGTCACTTCAGAACTAAACTATCCCTTTCTCACTACCTGAGATATCAGCATAACCCAGTTTCAGTACAGCTGAACAATGCTGGGCATAATACAACACAATGCTGATGTACAGTTAGAACACATAACAAGCACCATTAATGGGCACCATTAAAATCTCACTTAAAATGTAATTACTGATGATGGTTTATAATCTGCATACACAACCAGCAGTGAAATATCCAACAAACTTGAACAAATGTGTAACACTCTGTCACAATCAGTCCCTCCCGGGTTCCGTGTTCTGTGTTTTCCCTGTCTTGTGTTTTTTGTTCCGTTCCATGGTTTCGTTTTCTTCGACCCTCATTTGATTTTCCACACCTGTTCCTCGTTTCTAGTATTAAGTTCATGTATTTAAACCCTGTCTGGCTGCCAGTGTTTTTGAGGTTCATTTGAATTATGATTGAATGTTTATTATAATGTTTTTTTCTTTGTACTCCGTGCCTTTGTTATCCCAGCCTCCGTGTTTCATAGTCTATGTTATAGCCTGCTCCCCTGTGTATTTCCGTGTGTTTAGTTCTATCCTCTGTTTGTGTTTAGTTACTTGTGTATCGTAGCCCGTGTCCCATTTAATCATGTATCCCCGTGCCCTCCATGTCGGCTCTTTGACCCTGGTCTGCCTTAACGACTCTGATTCTGGATTTGCCCATATTAAATCTCGCTCTTCTACGCACATGCGTCCACCTCCTTACCACTCAATGTTACACAATCAAAGCAACACAACTATTGTCTTTACATTTAGAGCATTTAGTTTATGCTTTTATCCAAGGCAACTTATAATTATGACTGAATACAACTGCATACAGTGGCATTCCACACTTTCTGTAATCAAAATCTAAGGACCCTGAGTACCACAGGGCTAAGCTCGTTTAAGCATTGCTATTTGTGGAGCAGATAGGATATTAAATTACAGTCAAATTTATCAAGTTTAAAGGACTACCTGCACTCATGCCCTGTGTCTCCACACCAACATTCCATTGTAAAATGGCTTGTGTTAAAAGTGAATACCTTACCTTAATGTTCACAAGTGCCTGGTAGCTAGCAGAGGCTCTGAGGGTGACTGAGGTGGACGTTAGCTCTACTGTTTTTTGTGGGTAGTTCTTCACCATTACTTTCACAATAAAATCATTGCCAGCATAATCCTGAGCCTCCACAAACACGTTCTCATTTCCACCCACCCTCAGCAGATTTGGGGCAGACATGATGAAGCTGGCAGGGCAAAGAAAAAGAAAAGTTTCCTACAATTTTTTAGGTTGGGTTTTAATGAATTGTTTGTGTTTTACCATAATGATTGTAACACTTTTCACACTTTTTTGGATTTTCTGGACAAATGTGTGATTAAAAAAAAAAAAAAAGTTTCTGCTTCTGTCTCTAGTAAAAGAATATTTTGAATAAAACTGCATTTATTTAACCATTTATCAGATACTAAAACAAAATTTTATTCAGCTGATATTTAAGATCAACAACTTTTTTTACTTGTACCAACCACACCCAGTCTCAAACCCAAGTCCTACAAGTGGCAATCATGTACCCTGACCACAAAACCAAAGAGCCATTGCCTAGCAGAGCACCCATTTCACTTTCCTAAGGGACATTTCCTTGTCTCAAAACGTGAACCACCACCCCAGTTTGCCAATCAAGAGTCACTGTTCTAAAGGTCCCTGAGGCATGTTAGTTAAAACAGTCCCTCAAGATCCAGGACCTTCAATAATTCTGGATGAATCTCAAACAATCCTGGTTGAGATCCTCAACCCTGGTTGAGATCACTAGAGATTTCCAAATACCTCAGTGACTTCAGTCAGGGAGATGCAATTTGACCCCTTCCCCCAAGTAACCTCTTATCCTACATCCTGCATGGGAGACACATTTTTTGGGTTAAATACTCAGTGTTCCTTTCAATGCCCAACAATATTCTGTTGAGTTCAGAGCTTCAGCACCCTTGCTGAACACATCTTGGATGGCTGATGTCCACCACGGGGTACTTGGATGGCTGGTGACCACCACTGGGTTCTTGGATGGCACCAGGCTCTTGGGTTGCCATCTTAACAATCACCAATAAGCTTTTGTCCACAGCTATGTCTAGCCACTTCCACAGTGGATATCTTGAACAGGGTACTCTCAGACTCCATGTTCCCCACCTCCGACAAAATGGACAAGAAGCTCGCTGGATGTGGAAGTTGAAATAATTCTAGACAGAGTCATTTACCAGTCTTTCCCAGCATTCCCTCACTAGATGTTTGAGTCAACCAGGTCTATCTGGCAATTCTCCCCATCATCTGATCCAACTCATCACCTGATAGTGATCAATTGACAGTTTAGCACCTCTCGTCACCCAAGTGTCAAATGATACAATCACAGACTCAAGTACACTCAAATTGTTTTCAAACATGGTGTTTATTATGGACAAACCATGGTTGGCACAAGTGTTATAGCTTTGCACCACACCCTTTCTCTGGGCCATGTGGGTGGCTGGCCAACATGGTCTTCCCACTTTACTTTTTCCTGGTCACATGGGATATTTAGCCACAAGGCACTTGCTGACAAACACCACCCAAAGTACTGGCTCCAGGACTAGTTCTAGTTACCCATTTCTGGGCAGGGTCACCAATGCTCTGGTTCTTTTTATGATAAGGGTGTTTATCTGGATCTTCACTGCAGACTTGTTCATCATGGAAACCTTACCAGGAGCTTTAGGCAGCCCTAAAGAACACTTGGGTCACCAAGGCCATTCTGCCACAACAAGGCCCCAATCCAGGAAGGGTTCATAATATTCCTGTTACTTTCATAGATACATTTACTTAATTGCTTGTCATACAGTATACTCACAGTGGGTCACATAGTGTAAGCAGTGGGAAGGAGAGAAGTGTAGCCATCAGCCACACCAGGACCACATGCATCTTGTCTGTCTGATCCAATCTCTGTATGCACAATTGCCTTGGACAGAACCTGTAAATATTTTTTTATGCAAGCACTTATGAATATAACACAACTCTAGATGAATGTATATATAACTAAACAAAATCTAGACATACCTTCCATTAAAAGACAAACAACAATAACTCAACTTTAGATGAATATATATGTCACGGGACGCTCCCCTCACAAGTCACGTGGTACAGCCTGCTGTGTGCAGAGGGGTTCACCTTGTCTGTGGCCACGCCTTTTATGATTGCGCGCACCTGCATGGGGTTTCATGTCTATTTAGATCTCCGCTAGTGTGTGTATGATGTTGGTCATTGTTAGTCTGCTGTTATATGTTAAACGCATATGTAGTTATTGTTAACTGTTATTGTGTAGTGCGTTTTGTTAACTATGGAAGTCATGTCTTTTGTTAATGTTGTGTATGAGTGCCACCAGTGTTGTTTGTGTCTTTCATTAATAAATGTTTCACTTTATCGAGGGAGTCTGTGCGTCCTGCTCCACGCCCATCGGCACTGGGGCCAGCAGATTCGTTACAGAACGACCAACCACCACCGGACGCCAGCTCCCTCGGCTAAGAATGGACTTCCTTGCGGGAGGTGCATGGGCACCCCTGCACTGACGCCTGGATCCCAGGAGACTGGTTTCCGGGTCCACTCCAGAGGTGGAGGGGAACACCCCCAGAAAAAAAAAAAAAAAAAAAAAAATAAAAAAAAAAAAAAAATATATATATATATATATATATATATATATATATATATATATATATATATATATATATATATATATATATATATATATATATATATATATATAAACTAAATAAAATCTAGCTCAATAACTATATATAACTAAAAAATATAGACCATCTAGACCATAAACTCTCCCATTAAAAAACAGACAACAATACCACATTATGATCATTTATTTAACTAGTATAAAATTACATAGACTGTAAAAGTATTAGTAGCCAAGAGGCACAACTCTAGAATTTGTAGGCCTACCTGACAAACTGTAATCGCAATGAATTTGTGCTTTGCAATGCACATTAATGCTTTATTTGTGTAAGAGCTTGTATGTGTTTATCAAAGGGACCAGGGTGGTATTCTCATAGATGCCAACCAGTTTGATTTAATATACCACTGTCTGAACCCAAACACCAATGAGTCAGAGTCAGAGACTCTCACAATCTGGAACTACCAGAGGCTGTCCCCGTAGACTTTTGAATTAAATCAAATTAACCTTTTTCTTTATCTTTACAGTATTTGATGTAATACTAAACAATAAGTATGATTGGTGATTCCTCAACAATTTGAATTCTACTTCACAATGATAGGAAGACCCGACATTGAACAATCCAAAAGAAATGTCGCTATGAACGTTTAACCGCTACAAGCCAGTTATCCCTGTGGTAACTTTGCCCCTCCTGCTTAAAACCTAAAAAGCCAAAAGGATTGTCATATTCATGGTCTATATTCATACTGTAAACTAAGATCCAGTGAGCTTTTATCCTTCTGCTCCACTGGAGGTTTCTGTCCTCTGCAATCTTGCCTCCATTATGCTTTGACAGGTGTACTGCCCCAGTCAAACTCCCCACATGCCACACTGTCCCTGGAGTGTCTCATGGCCCTGGGCTGAAGCCTGGGGTGCTTGATGCTAAAAGCAAGAGTCCATGGGGGACTCACCTTCCTGCCTTGCCAGGTTAGTGAGGAGACAATAGTTTTATTTCACCTAGAAAATACATTCAACATACAGATACATACACGGAAGACTTCAACATCAGTTATCTTACTGCCTATTCCTGTATCTTTAATCAGTAATAAAACCACAAATGCCACACTTCTTTGAAACATACATTTTTCTGATGTTATTTGTAGTATAGCCAAAAAGGGCCATAATAGGACCAGGCCCGCTACCCAAATGTTAACCTTAGAGCAGTCAAACCAATTGTGCAGTATGAATGTATAAAACTGAACATCACCTCAGAATTTCCTCTGCACCACATTTTGAATAAAATGCTGGAGAATTTTTAGTTAATATATAATGACATGATAATATTGAATGACAAATTATAGTTTTTATGTTGCTTGGTGTAGCAGTGAAAATGACATCTGTGCCAGGTGTGCAGTGATAATTTTCAGATCATCCTTACCTTTCACCCAATTCCTTTGGTATTGAAGCTGTCACTTCTGCTTATGTTCTCAAAACCTCATGCTACAAGACACACTCTTTGTACATGCATACAAGTAGCTGTTTGATTGTGACATCCCTAGAGTGTCATCCCAACTACCTTAAATGACAACATTTTATCATTATGCAGAGAGAGAGAGAGAGAGAGAGAGAGAGAGAGAGAGAGAGAGAGAGAGAGAGAGAGAGAGAGAGAGAAATACCAAGGGTTAAGAGAAGTGCTGTGGAAGGTGAAGGCAACAGTCTTTCCAGTAATAATTAGAGCACTAGGGGCTGTGACCCCTAAACCTAAACTGGGAGAATAATTCCAGCAGATCTCTCTCACTCACACACACACACACACACACACACACGCACACACACACACACACACACACACACACACACACACGACAGTAAGGTTCTTTTTCGGGGTGTTTTTGAACAGTGTTGTAACACAGCATAATCCACAATTTGGGAGGAAAAAACATTTCAAGTCAAATTAAAATTGTTATCTGAGGAATCATGCTAACTACTGGATATTTCATATTTTAGAACTTTATACACTCATCACTATCTGAGATGGTGGCCTAGCCCAGTCTACAAGTACTTTCTTCAACATTCCTTATGTGTATCAGTGGGAAACAGCTGTTTAGTGGATGTGTGGGGGCAGGACTAAGTCTCCTGTTTAGTGGATGTGTGGGGGCAGGACTAAGTCTCCTGTTTAGTGGATGTGTGGAGACAGGACTAAGTCTCCTGTTTAGTGATGTGTGGGGGCAGGGCTAAGTCTCCTGTTTAGTGGATGTGTGGGGACAGGACTGACACTGGCATGGCTGATTTTCCTTGAGGTTTTGTGATATTTATGCAGTTGCACACACCTACACGAACTCTACCATACTGCTGTCCTTGTGCATACAATGTGTGTCAGATGTACTTTTCTTGATATTTTCTTGAAACTTCATGGTTATATGTTAATGAGATAATGGTCAAGGATGAAAACTTCTGCACCTAAACTGTATTTTCTTCTGTATGTGAAACATATGAAGCAAGAAATATTTGCCAAAAGGTTTGGAAATGCCATGTCACAGGAAGAGGAAATGTTTCAAATGCAGTGCCATCCCAAGAAAGCTAAAGTCAGTTTTCATGTCTCAACTACCTGGTCTTAAATGGCATAAGGTTACCTGCTAAGCCCAGCTGAAATGCAATCATACAGCTCCAGTAACTCCAGTCCCCCATCCATTCCACAAAGCTTTTTAAGGTATCTACAGAATAACAGCCATTATGTTTTAATAAGTAATTGTTGTAAAATTTCTCATCACGGCACTGCAACACACGACACAAGTTGTCAGCAACCCTGTTACAGAATTCAGGGGTTCTTTTGAAGTGGATGGTGTATCTAATCCCCCCCCCCCGCCCCACACCTTTTCTCAACCTAAAACACGAGTGTGATAGTGATAAAAGATGAGAACATTCATTTTTAATTTGTATATTATTTTCCTGTTTGTGAAAGAAACACAAGGACATTTCTAAACACCTTATCACCCTAAAAAAGGAAATGGTTTGAATGCAGAGCCACCATGACTTCAGTGCACTCACACTCTGAGCCCCTTGTCATGATGAAAAGCCAAATTCAGTTCCTCAAATTCTAGACTGTGTTTCAAAATAGGAAAAGATTAACTGGTAAACCATCTGAAATACAGGCTTTTACTTCCATAGCCACAGTGAGTTTTCATCTCTTTCAGTCTGCTGATAATATGTGAAGGTGGATTATAAATGCATACATTTACTTGTAATGACACCTGACACCTTTGTCCTTTAAGTTCTACACATCTCTAGTAATATGACAATTACAATAGGGGTTTAATAGCTGCTGTTAGGCTATTGTACTGAAATGTACTTAAAGATTAAAGATTTGTTAAAATGTTTTGTTACAGTGTCTTCTCCTGCCCACCCCCTCAAAAACTAAACAAAACATTATATTACATTATTTATAGGTGGTGCGTGTGTGTGTTTTCTTTCACTAGGTGTATGTCAGAATTCAGATCCGGTGCCAGGTTTCCTCACCCTTTCTGCTCCATCCATTCCAGGTCTACCAGTCCGATGGCCACTCCTATATAAAGGCCAACATGAAGAGAAAATATTGAGAAGACAGCCAGCTTGCTTCTTTGAACAGAAAACGAAGTCGAGTAGCTAAATCTGAAATGAAAATACCCACTACAGTAAACAAAGTGACAAAATGTATGTAAACAGATGCATAAAAGTAGTTTTTGGGATGGGCTTGCTATGAACATATAAAGATTGAATGTGTTTCAGTGACAACCCCCTTCCCCCAAAGAGGTCTGTAGGAGACGAAACAATCACATTGCTGTAATGTAAATAACCGATTGTTTCATCCTCTTGGCAACCAGTCAGATAAAGAAACAGTTTCTTGTCCATACCAGTCTGTATATAAAGTTTTATTTAAATGTGTTTTGTTTTCTTTTATTTTTAACCTGATAGTTGTACACAACGTTACACCTCTCCATAAAATCTTTATGAAATTTGCTAAGAGCACTAACGTACCACCCCAGAGCTGATATCTTGAGTTTCAGGAAACTTTGAGAAACACCACAATTTTGGTGAGTAAAGCTTTAATTTGGTGAACTTGTAGCCTTTTCGACATCAGTAGTAAATTAGGTAAAATATGTTACATTCAATTTGCATGTTTTGTAGATATAAATGTTACACACAAAAGTGTTTGTCAGTCAGCCCACCTGCCAAGAAAGCTAACCTATCTTAAATGTTAACTAAGATAGCCTTAACGCTAGCTAGTTAGCTATCTGTTGGCGAGATTGGTAAATTTAGCATTTGTTACGACCCAGTCTAGGCAGTGAGGCCGTAACAAGGAAAAAGTAGTACAAACGTCTAATGTAATGGAAGCTGTGAAAAAGTGAGCAGCAACAAAAACAGATGGACAAATGGAAGTTTTTTTGTGTGTATTTTTAGTGTATTTTACAGAGGTTATGACTAACATTAACTAATCCTAACAACACAAGAAACATACAACAAACTTTCCAAACTCCCTAACACAAAAACAGAGACAAAACCCACACCCAACAAAAATGGCAGTCACTCCCTACAGCCAGTGTCCAACACCAAAATACCAAACAAACAATATTTACGCTATCTATCTCTATATATCTATCTCTCTATGCGTGTGTGTGTGTGTGTGTGTGTGTTTGTGTATATACAAAACTACCGAAGCAATCACAGCAAACCAACTCCAAACTAACACACAATCTCCTTTCTCTCGCCTGGTAGGGGCCTTTAAATAGCTGACACAGTCGGCTGGGAAACGTGGCAAGGAATGGGTCCGAGCCTCAATCAGGCTGGAAATCCTGCCAGTGTATCTGCAACACACCCACCCACACCCACGCCCATCTTTTTGTAACACATTAAATATCTTAACATTAATGTATTTGTCACATAGACTAACCTGAAGAGCCCAAATAAAGTTGTAAGATAAATAATGTTATTAGCTACACTTTTAGCTGTGCTAACTGTGAAATCATTAATGTTAGCTATCTTATTGTTGTATGTAGCTTATGTTTTTTTCTAATCGAAGATGAACAGTACATATCTATGAGTGCGTTTACATGTACCTAATAACCCGATCATAATCGGGTTTCTTCAGTAATCTGATTATTCAAATGGTCATGTAAACCTCATTTCTTAGATCAGAGTATGGCCCAGAAATCAGAATAAGGAATGTGACAAAGAGCTCAGTCTGCGCTCAGATTGTGCATGCTCGCAAGCTAAACCGGATATGTCCTGGAGGCAGCTATTAGAGGCAAAGTTCAAAAACTAGGGAATCCAGAAGGAGCACAGGCAGAATTACACAAGACAGTCCAAAAGAGCACAAATTAGAGGATCAAGCATGGGATCAAAAACCATTGAAGAGAAAAACAAAACAAACAAACAAAAAATAAATAGTAATGAAATCACATAAAAGTGACTCAAATCTGATTTGAAAAGATCAGATTTGTATGTCCACACAGCTCTGAAAAAAATGGATTTGAGTCACTTCAGGTTGGTAATCTAAATGTATCTGAGGACCTCTTGTGTGTGGACCCTGGAATGCAGCTGACACTTACTGATTCCACTGCAATCAAAAGTAGTGCTGCTTTAGTGGAATTTAAACCTCAAATAAATGCCAGTCATTTTTTCAGTTTTACATTTGTGCAGTGCACCAGACTTGGCTGGCTAGCTAACAGTCTAACTTGGCCAGATATCTGGTCACTTGATCTCATATGATGTTTGGTTGGAAATGACATAATGATGAACGCTGGGAGAATAACTGGATAAAATAATATAGGCCAATCTTTTAACCATGTCACATCAGAGGCTCACTAGTGTGTCTTAATACATTGCAAAGGATACTGCTGTTGCTTGTGTGAAAAACTGATTTCACTGCAATATACACGTGCCTAATTCAATGTGCTTCATCTTGTTACACAGGGCGTTGTCAATCTGAGAATTAAAAAAAGATCTTTAAAAATGTGCTTATTTTTTCATACCCTGGCTAGTTTCAAAATCCTAAACAGGCTGCAAATTTACAATGAACAGAATTTTGTAAGCATTCATAAATATATTTATTTCACACCAGACATTTGTCTACAGCTACACAATCATTTACAGGCCTGATTTGGTCTGATTTCTTTATAATTACAGGCCTTAACAAATAGCAACTAATCTAATAGTTAATGATTGATAATTTTGTACTCATGTTTTAAAATTATTTATAGTTAATTTATAAAGACTAAAAATTGGTCAACGTTTACTTTGTAAATAGCGTAACAGAGTGGAGATCATGATTAGTAATATAAATGGTGCAACATGGTTTTCTTACATTCTTTCGCAATACTATTACAAAACTGAATTTCATAAACATTAATGTAGTGCCCATATCAAAAGTATATGTTATTCCTTGAATTTCAGCGCTCACATATTTTTGACCCTCTCTTTAACCTAGAAGTGTCTTGTGGTGACCAAATGTTAATAAATTACTTTATCTCTTCTGACAGCTCCTAGTGATTACAAAATCCAGAAATTAATTTATATTTCGAAGTCCAGATTTGGATACCACTGACCTACACTGTTGAAAAACTGGCTCTCAAACCAATTTCATTTTAAATCCTGATATTCATTTTATTATAAACATCATGGAATTACATATTTAATATTTAAATACTAGATGGGAAAACTTTAACTTACTTTGTGGTATCAATTTCTTTGAAAACTTACTAAACAAAGAATTCAGAATTCAGAAAAAAGGTCAGAATGTGCAGATTTAGCATGCCAGTCTTTCTGGATTTTTAATCTAGACACCACATTATGTTTAACAACAAACTCCCCAAACAGTATAAAAAGGATTTTTTAAAAATGCAATAAAACGTTTGACAACATTTTCTGTAAATTTATTTAATGTTTCTCTTGAATGCTTTACATCAGGCAAGACAGAAATATGTATTATTTGGAGTAAATGTGATATGGGTTTATTGAGTAAATGGTGACAAATCTGGAGTTACGGAAATAAGAAAAGCAAAGATGTACTTCATTTATTTTGACTATTCAATAGAAAAATGGTGGAATTTATTAATTGCTTTTAATCAAACATGTTTATGTAGTGCATCCAAAGTCAGAAAGAGTCTGAGAAAGCCCAATGATGCCAGTGTATCTATCTCTGTATTTTGTAGTTTGTCCTTCCTCACTCGTGGGCCAGTATTCAATCCAAGTCTGCTCGCCCAGGATGTACTGCAGTCTGCAAATGAGGACCCCCACATACGGTTAACACCACTCAGCACCAACAATAAGATCACACTGAAACACATTAATATATATGCCTACACACAAATATATCAGTACCTTCCTTCAACCCTGGGTAAATCAACACTTCGGCCCATGATGAGGTAGGTCTTGCCCTCCTCAAATCCATATGATTCTTGGCAGTTGGCATGACCCATGAAGGTTCGCAGCTGTCCTTCCACACCTGCATCAGTTCCTACAGAACACATATCAATGTGAAAATATCAGCTCCAAACATGGTGCCCCATTGCCCTACACACTTTGAAGTGTTCCCCAGTCGAACACACATGATCAAGATCATCATCTAATTTTCAAGCCATTTTTAACATACTTTTTCTCTCAGGCATATGTGACCCAGGTGTACATACTGTTTAAGATATTTGTACCATTCCATGATCAGGTACTTCACTTTGCTGCTTTTTATGGCAAACAGGAAGTCATACCTTCTTTCAGGACCTCTTCAATCTTCATCTTGTAGTAGTGTGTTTGTGGGGTGAGATTCATACTTTCCACTTTGACTTTGTAAACTGGAAAGGGCACAAATGAGAATGAACATCATTCCTTCACTTATTCACAATACAAGCTTGATCCAGTATATTTAAACACATTTTGTGTGCATGTATGTCACAATGATATCTGGTTTACAAATATCACAGACACACAGAGTTCTAGATGTTTACCGTAGTCCATGCCAGCTTCACATGCTTTTTTGTCCCGATCATCATCAATAATTTTATCTTTCTTCTGGACACTGCAGTTTTCTGTTTAAGGATATTTAGATATTATGGTTTTATATTTGTCCTTCTTACATAGTAGGCAAATTTACAAAGGTAATGATGTAAAAGTGGAATGCTTCAAAGGCATAATTTGGAATTGTCACAAACATAAGTAGCACAAATCATGCTTCTATTGTTTTTGTTTGCCATGCCATTTTATCTGTACATGCACCTTCAGCACACTGGCAGAGGCCTTCCTGGTCATTGCACAGTCTGCTTAGAGCACCACCTTTCTTTACAGGATGGTAGAACTTTACACACTGGTCCCCTGTGAAAACACAATAATTTGTGTGTGTATGTGTGAAAGAGAGACAAAAAGAGATAAAAAGCAAATAATCTGTGGATTATTTGCTTAGTCCACAGATAATGTGTGTGTGAAGGAGAAAGACACATATTGTATCATAGATATTATCAAAGACATTAAGAAACAAACATAACAGACAGAGAGAGAGAGGGAGAGAGAGACAGAGAGAGAGAGAGAGAGAGAGAGAGAGAGAGAGAGAGAGAGAGAGAGAGTGTGTGTGTGTGTGTTTTAACATACCTGGAGAGTAATACTCATACACACTAACAGCAGCAGGTTGAAGCATTGCCACCTCTGTGACCTTGTGCACTTTGAAAGCAAACTTGTCTACCAGTCCATGAGATATCTGGGCAGAAGCAGCAAATCAATGTTGGAAAGTAATTCATTTTGTAATTATAATCTAAATAATGACAAAATGTCAATGGACTGTTTCAAATTGTACCTTATCTACATATATGATGAGGGAACCTCGTTCCGAAAGCTGTTTATCCATCTCAAACTTCGAAATATATCGATCTTTTCCAGTTGTTAGCTAATAATAAGCATAGGAAAAAAAGAAAATTATTGTTGTATGCCATTTAAGTATATTGTAATTTTTCCTCCACAATCAGTTTTATGTTTTTATAGGTTAATTTTTAACTAATTATAAAAGTAATTTCCTACAGTACACAAAATGCTATAAGTGGAAACAAACAAGATGTGAAGAAGTTAAACTGAAAATTGGAAATGATGCAGATTCTTTTGTATAACCAGCATTTGCATTTGTGTTCCAAACATTTAGTAAAATTCAGGAAAGTTTAAGGAAATAGTCTCCTGACATGTGGAGTGTTTAAATATAGATACTCATAAAAATTACAATCCAGCAAACATCCACAAACCTTTGACTCACACATTTATCAGTTTACAACTTCTGACATTATTTTTATACTTCATGCTAGCTCATATAACTCTTACATTAAGCTAAAATTAACTTTAGCTATTTAATTGTTGATGTGATGCCTAGTCAACTCTAAGGTTGTTTAGAAGCATTTACTTAAATACAAATTACATAACTGATTCTAAATATGATTAGTGTGTTGATGAGTAATATAAAAATAACCAGAATTGCTTTTAACAAAACTGCATCTGCAGGCAAAAGTATGACAGTCCTGAACTGGCGGTGAAAAAAGATTTCGAAGGATGATGTAATTTCTTGTAATCAGGTTATTTTGAGGGGCTGTCATTATTTCATCATACTATCTCATTATTTTCAAATCCTTTTTTTTCAGTGACATTTTGATGCAATAGTTTGCTATTTTGAAGTGGAAACTTGGAATTTTTACACAGTATCTTGCTATTTCTACTTAATAATGTCAGCTAATTGCCATAAAAAAAATTAAAAATTACAAATTTTAAATACCCATGTTTTAAAGAAAATAATTAGCTCTTACGTCTAAAATACATTAAATATATAATTTCCATTATGTTAATTTACAAAGAATTAATACTGATAGTGCTATAAGATTTCAAATTTCAGTCATTTCACATGTTAGACTTTTCTTACATCTGTCAGATCGTGTTCATCTACCACAAAGCCTGTCAGCAAGCCAACATCCAAAATAGACATGGTGGCATCTCTGTTTGGATCCCTGTAGCTGTAACAGATTAATTGAATAACACAATTTTATGTTCACATTTTTACAATCTTGAAAAGGTAAATTTTTATTTATTCTAAAATGTCATATCTGCTTAATGCAAAGAAAGATATAAACAGATTGGTATGATATACTTACAAGGTTTCAATGGTGAGCAAATAGCTTTCTTTGGCTCCTGCATATGTTACTGAAAAGAGAAAAACATAACAGAAGCCTCAACCAAGGACATTTTCATTACCTTGATTTGGGGTTGCAACAAGAACCAAAGTTGGCGTAGAGCAAAGAAATGGGGCTTTACCGTCATTTTGCTTTTCCAGCTTAACAGTTAACTCAAACTTTTTGCAGTCACTCTGCTTCTCAATGGGCCTAGCGTAGTATAAGGTCAAAACCTGCAAGGCAATTTATTTGTATGGCACTTTTCATACACTTTTCATACACATTCATACACATTTCATTCACATAAAATACAGAAGAAGCTTATTACAGCCCGTGATCTTTCAGCCTGGGAACGTTTTTGCCAAACATAAGAAAGAAAACAATACAAATAGAATTAATTTAAATTTAGTTAAATAAAGTTTAGTTAAATTTAAAATGAACTATGGTACATTTCATGAAAAATGAAACATTAATTAGAAATAAAGGTTTAATTCAAATAAGTAATAAAAGATAAGTGCATCAAATCTAATTAAACAAAGTGATGAAATAAAAGATAGACAGAATAATTAATTATTATTAATTAAAAGAAAAGTGCACTATAGCGCTTAAAAGCTTATAAGAGGAATATGTGATTGTCTGTCTATTAATAAATGCAACCATAAATTCATATATATATATATATATATAAAATAGGTTTATGTAGCATTTGTGAATACTTACTTGGAGAGATCCTACACCAGTTCCCTTTGCAGTGACAGTAAAGTTTTGCTTAAGTTGAACCTATGGAAGTGCATGTGAATAAGCCCTTCAAGTCTTCAAGAAACCAATACGAACATAAAAAATCTTTAATATACTGGGCATTTGTATTATAAAACTAAACAGGCTTAAACATCAAATCAAGTTTTTACCATCTAACAGTCACATCAAATATGTAAATTGATTTAAAAACTTAAGATATGGGTTAAAATATATGATTTACCTTATCTGAACGTGTGAGGTGTGAAGACTCTCTTTTGAAAATCCATCTATTGGATCTACTCCGTCCAGACACAGACACCTCCACATCTAAATCCATATTCTGAATTTTCTTCACTTCTTTATAGTACTCAGCTACAGCTTGGAACACTATGATGGTTGCCTAGGTGACCAGCAAAAACAGAAAATATGCAGGGATACATTTTCGTCTATGATGGATTTACTTTCTTATTCAAGTTTTTGAGTAAACTAAATCCTCATCAAAATTAGTTCCATATCCAATCATTTGAAGTATCATTTGCAGTTTTCCTTTTCAGGCCTACCGATAAAGGAACTTAACATGCACTAAACTAATTCTGTTGTTCAGATAGATAGTTTCCACTTCCATTTTTAAAAAATATTCCATACCTTTTCCAGTCTTTCCAGGCTTATGTAAACTGAACTGCATTTGCTTAAAAACCTGAAACCATGGGAGCAAATTCTGGACATTTTTCAAATTCAAATTTGAAAATGCTACTTAAATGGTGCATGCTATATTTATTCAAAAATAGATCTTCTGCTGTTTTGGGCCTGAGTTGGCTTCTCCCCCAACCCTCCAATTACCTCCCCAGGCTTGGAAAATATACATTATCTGTCTATTAATGTCACTACGTCTCTACCAACTATCACTCACAGGCTCTCACTGTCCTGTCAATGTCCTATCATTAATCTTATATCTAGCCTATCACTAAATCGCAATTGCGATGTCACTCTGTCGCTATTTTTCAAAATCTCTCTTCTCACAATACCCCTCATAGTTGGGATATGTTTGCTTGGCTTTTAAGCATTCGTGAAGTTTGCAGTTTAGACAACTGTCTGATCAGGTTTGTTTCAGACAATGTCAATCAAACGTGTGACAGGTACTGTGCGCCACCTCTTGAATCGGGTGACATGCAACAGAAGCTTCGCTTTGCCATAGTCATGTGACATGGACACGTTTTGAACCACAATTTGGCCTGTTTGGAAGCTTGACACAAGCACTGTAATGTGATTATTGATTTTCATTTTGACAGATCTGAAGCAAGACAGTGAGGAAATGCAATTTCAAATGCATGATTATTTCTTGTGTCAGAGTTATAGCATTAAGATTATGACAATGAAATGTCAAAAGACTTTTTTTGTCATTCTAAAATTGTCATCTCCATTGCACACAGGAATGCGAATGCAAATATGTGTTTTGCATTAAATAATGCACTCTCACATGGGAAATGCAATTGTAAACACAGCATTAATTAACATTTTCAAATTTACATTTGAATTTGAAAATGTTTGGAATTGTCACGGTAGACCGGCACCCAAAAGAGGGGGACACGCTCTTGCAGGACCAGGACCGTGTCACACACTTCTGACAGGAGACACCTGCATCTCATTGACCTGCACGCTTATTTATACACCCACAGGTTCAGAAGGACAGGGCTGTACATTAGTAGCCGAACCACGAGAGCCTACTGGAGAGAAGCTACTCCGCTCCTACCTACCCACTAGACTCGACGCCACGTGGAAAGTATGAACAATAAAGAACTTGTAAATGGAACTTCGCCTCTCTCTTCCTCTCTCGCTTCCTCTCTGCCGCCCTTGTCACAGGAATAGGCTGCTATAATGCACAATGTTTTCACCTTTCTTATACTTTGTGCAATATTACTCACTCCACCTCTAAGTAAATTATCCAAGCCATTTGCCATTGAAAAGAGTGCCCGGTTTTAGCGTGGGACGACCCCTGTGTGTGCCTACCTGAGTGGTGCCGTGACCCCCATACGGGCTGCTTTGCTTATTGAGCCAGTGCACTGCTTTCCCTGCTGCGTCAAACTCCTTTGCCTTCACCAGAGCCAGCAGGGCGTAGCCCGTGGCCTCTAGGGAGAAGTGGAGCCCTCTAGGAACTTGCCAGTAAGAACCATCTGTTCATGTGATAGAATATAGAGAACCATAGAAGGGTGGTCTCAAAGCTTGTTCCAAAAGGCAACTGCTGTAAAGCTTTGTTACAAAATGTTAATAACTTCTAAGTTATATAAATATTTTACTGTTGATTATAACTTAAACAGTAACTTTAAGAAATGGATTGACCTTCAGCAGAAGACTTCATTAGGAGGTCTTTGTTGAATTTGTCAGCATTGGCCATGGCGTAGGAAGTCATGGCAATAGCATATGGATTGGTTAAAGTGGGAATTCTATGTTCCAGATACTCGATGGCCTTCTTCATGCTTTCTGGAAGACTCTAAATTATGAACAAGAATCAAATACAGAAAGACAAATAAATACCGAGGTAAAACATAAGTTCTCACATTTCATTCCAAACCACAATCAAATCACATCACATATCAGTCTGGCTTACAGTGACTGCTTTGGCACAGAGTTTGTGGCCCTCTTGCAAGGCAATGACAACAAATGCTGTCAATGATGCATCAGAATCCTTCCCTCGCACATCACCCTGAAATCACACAGAAAAACCTTTTCCATGGGATTTTACTGAAATAATGCAAATATATTCAACCGAAAGCCAAAGATGGATCTGAACTTACGACCATCTCTCCGTGATACACAGGCGCGCCCTCTTTAAACATGCCATCTGGCATTTGCGTGTTCAGAATGAGCCACTTGAGAGCGCTGCAGAGAACGTTTTCCTGGATGGCAACGAGATCACTGGCCAGTGCAAAGACTTTGCCTACATATGCAGTCAGCCTTCATGACAAATCCAACAGAAATGAAAGCAGTGAATAATGAACAAATGAGTGGTGAGTATAATATAATGGAAGAGAAGAGGACTGGAGTCCTCTTTTGCAGGTGCGGATTTTCACCATGTGCTGCTGGGTGTGTTGATCCAAGCACCATATGAGCCGTCCTGTTTACGGAAAGTCAACTCTTTTTCGTAACCTGAGAGAAAGATAAGGGGACTATTTTATCAGTCACACTGGGGTAAAAGGAGCCATTGTGCATATTATGAAAGACTTCAGTGACCATTTGCATAAAATATCTTATCATCTTATCATTACGTAATCTTAAGTATTACTTAAGTTTTACCTTAAGGATTTTAAAGGGAAATAGTTATACACCTTTTCCCCTTAACTATTGATTTTCATGCAAGTAATTCCTTAAAAACCATTAAATGTTGCATGGCGTGAACATAACCAGTTACAGACTGGTATCACTTCTTTCTTTCTTCTCAGAAGTTCTTGAACGAGCAGTTTACAATCAATTATCTCTTTTCTTCATCCAGAACTAGCTCCATGATCACAATCAGTTTGGCTACACACGGGCACATTCAACTCATAGCAGTGATAGAGAAACTTCATTCTGCCAAAGCTGCCAAACTGTCATCTCTTGATTCTCTCTTGACTTTTCAGCAGCCTTTGACACAGGAAACCACAACATTCTCCTTTCCATTCTCTCCAGCCTTGGTGTGACTTCCCTGCATCGAAATGATTTTAGTCCTATCTGGAAGCATGAAGAGGATCCACATACAATCCATATAGACCGGTGTTCCAGAGGCTCAGTATTAGGTTCTCTTCTCTTTGTATACTCATTCTCTTGCTGATGTAATATCTTCTCATGGCTTCTCCTACTACTGCTATGCTGATGACACTCAATTAATTATTTCTTTTGCATTCTCCGACATGCAGGTTTTCAGATGTAGCTCAGCATGCTTGACTGACATTGAATCATGGATGACAGCCACCACCTTAAGCTCAACCCCAGTAAAACTGAGCTTTTGTACATCCCAGGAACTCTTAGTTCTTACAATAACATCACAGTTTCCTTTGCAAATTCCCTGGTATCACTATCTGAAGCTGCTTATAGCCTGAGCATAAGTTTGTCCAATCAGTTGTTCTCAACTCATCTTTCAAATCTGACCCAGTCTTACAGATTTCTCCTTTGTAACATACACAGGATTCAGCCCTTTCTCTCGCAGGAAGCTGCCCAGGTATTTGTGCAGTCTCTTGTAATCACAAAGATAGACTACTGCAACTCACTACTTGCTGGTCTTCCTCTAAGAGCCATCAGACCTCTACGTGCAGCAGGTCTTTAATCTTTTGAAGTTCACGTCACTCTGCTGCTGCGTTCCCTTCACTGGCTTCCAGTAGCTGCCTACATCAGATTTAAAGCCTTGTTGCTTGCCTACAAAACCAAAAAATGGACCAGCCCCTTCATACATGATGTCAGTGGTCAAAGTCCAATCTGTACCTTGAGCACTTTGAACCTCAAGTACAGCTTGGCTTGAAATACCATGCTTCACGTCTCATGGAAGACAATCATCAAGACTATTCTTTCCTGGCTCCCAGATGGTGGAACAAACTCCCTTGCAGTCTTCAAATGCAGACTGAAGACCCATCTAATTGTGAAATATTTAAATGACCACTAATCCTGCTCCTGTGTTGATTAACTGAAACTCTAGTACTTATTGTAGGGTCTTGTTTACTGCACTTATAGTTGTCATCAGGATTGATCCCTGTATTTCAACAGCATTCTAGTTGAATAGTATCTTGGACTCTAACCTACTGTGTTGGCTAGGATGCATTCTATGAGTAAATGACAAAGCACTTTTGTAAGTCGCTCTGGATAAGAGCATCTGACAAATGCTGCAAATGTAAATGGAACAGCCTTAATTGTCAGTTCCCATAGGATACTTAAGGGTATCAAAACCTCCCCCTAAGATTCATTTCAAAGGATTATCACAGGCCTGGTAAAACGTCTTATATTTTTATATAAATCACATAGCCTATGTTTGAGACATACCAAGTGGTGTCATTTTAGGGCAAAATAAGATAAAGTTTCTAACCAACTTTGTGGTGTCAAACAGTTTGGCTAGGGGAGGACTTCTTAACTACCTACCTAGGTTAGCTACAAATGTGTCTATCCTTACACTGTAGCGGCTCCCAAAGCTAGCACACTCGCAACAATACTTAACGACACAAAGCAAAAGATTTTTCTGCATAGTTGTCACTGCTAAATAATTTTGTTTTGTTGTTTTGCATATTTTCCATTTTAACTGTTTATTTGACTGGACTGGAAAAGGCCTGCAACAGTGATATGTCTGCAAGCTCATCAACCACTGGTGTGTCAACACCACTGCCATTTTGGGAATTCCTGTTCACTGAAATAGACAACTCCCTTTAAGTAATTCACCCCAGGCGCAAGTGAACCTAGTTGACCTTGATTACTTGGTGCCTCTCCCTAGTGGCCAAATTGGCCAAGCAGATGTCCCAGTCCCAGACTGGGCCATTATACTTATAACATATGTGATGCTTCATATTAAATACACATTTTTATAGTATGACATGTATATGTGCCAAATAGACTGTATACATTGTGTACACAGAAACTGAAAATCAATGAAAGTAGTGGAGAGTGGCTGATAATGGACTGTAAATGTAAACCATATGACAACCATATGACAAGTGTACCTAAAACCCATTAGTTCATGAAGCAACATCAGCTGCATGCATGCAAAATGGGTGAGGAAATACAAATTCACTGAATCTTAGATGCATTTAATGTTTTGTATCTGGATAAGAAAAAGTAGCCAATATCATTTCTGTTTTCATTGGTTCTAGACATTACTATTTGGTAATATTCAAAATATCTGGAATATTGTCTAGCTAGAAATTTAAAGCTAGAGTGTCTCCTAATATCTTATATCAAAGCCCAGGAGACATACATTGTACATGGCAAGGCTTGTATGCACCTAAAGACCACTGGAAAATATCATACCATGCTTGAGAAGTGGTTGATTTTCATGCTCACCTGTCTGGATGTGTTTGATGGCGTCGCTACGCCGGTTCATGCCAACTCCCTCCCACTGCTTTGTGCTGTCTAGGTAGTGCGTGGCGATGAGGGGCAGGGTCATAAAGATCATGTTCTGCTCACCACAGCCGTGGGGCTGCACAATAAGGCGACCCATGAACTTGCCACTGATGGCCTGCTCGATAGTCTGACTGACCTCTTGACCTGCAGGACAGCAAATGAGAAGGGAATAAGAGGGAGAAATGACAGTTTACTTTTTTTCTTTCTTATATAATAGACATTAGGTCATGTCACCAATTTTCAGTCTGAGCAGGATTTTAATCTACTGAATACTAACAGTAGGCTAAAACTGCACCACTGCTAGCATCAGATCTGTCTATAGCTGATTACAAATAGCACAATATGGTGGGCATAATATATTTCCTTGTTTTGCCTGTTGTACTAATTGTAAGGGCTGTAGGTACCAAATTGACAGTGCCACCAGCAACGCACAAACCAAGCTTGCATCAGTGGAAGAAAGGGGGTGTATTCAACAGCACAGGGAACTCAGATGTAAATGCCTTTCATCAACAGAAGGGTTTCCCTTCAACAATTTTAGATTTCAAAGAGATGCGCTATCATCTCTTTCTCTGGCTCTTTCTTCATCGGCGCCACATGAGCATTTGAGCTAACTACTGATCAGCGTTTCTGGCAAGAGAGCGTTTCTGGCAAGTTCTTTCAAGCAAACTTATGAAGAGAGTCACGTGACCTGAAATAAAGGTGATCAATTTCCTCTTGTTAAACAACAGGTGAAACTCCCATTCCTGGATTCTAGCACCTGAAGGACGATTGCCAGTTCACCTGAACAATGTTGTGTTTTATCACCAAGGAACAAGCAGTGAAATTTCTGCCAAATTCCAGAGAAATTCAGTGAGCAGCATAAGCTTGCATAACTCCCCAATTATCAACATTTGACACTTTGCAATGTCTGGGCATAGTTATTTAATGGGGCAAAGTTTATCTACACGACATTTCCATTAAGCATAGTTAGAATTGTTAAATGCTATTTATGTATTTTTGCAGTTATCTTGTTTAAGATGAAGATTTTGAAGATTTGTGCACATTAGAAGTTATATCTCTCTTCTTTACATGACATCTCGACATCTCGTTATCATCTCGTTTTCCCCAGGGTCAGACATACCGCTGACTTTATTGTTCTTAAAAATGGTGCCATTGTTCTTTGTTCTGCGATCACTTTAAAACAAACATGCTGAGCTCATTAATATACATCCACGTTGCACTGCTGTTCATCCTCAGCACCATTTTATTTTCTTTGTTCTCCATAGGATAACTAAGACAGCAAATCATGCCTCTTTATTTCATCCGTGCACACAAAATTCAAAATTCTCCTTACCAGACACAGTGATGTATGTGTGAGCAGGAGTGTTTGGAATCTGGTCATCTGGTATTTCAGTTTTCACATGCACAACTTGCACTCCATCTTTCAGTGAGGGAGAGTTTGTGTAAGAGTGAGACAGAAATGTGTCTGTACACATGAACACTGCCAAACATTGAACAAAATATAGCATAATAATGATAATTGATAGAAGTATAGCAGGAAATCTGAAAACGTTTACCAGAGAATTTAGAGGGGCTGAGCACCTCGTTACTCTCCAGGATTTCAGTTTTAACTCCTTCAGACTGAGTGAGAGGGAGAGAATGTAATGGTGATCATAATTTTTAAAAATATTACTGTCCTTGTTCCAGCATTATCTGGAGATTGTTCAACAAGAAAACTGAGACTGGCTTTACAGTATCTTTTGTTAAATTCTTTTTATTTTATATTGGTGGACAATACTGGACAATACTGATGTCAGAGTGCTTATGAAGCACGCCTGTGTAAAGCCATGACAATTCTGCAGATGAGAAAAATATTCTCAACCTATTCTGTTACATCTTGGAAAAATGCTGTTACTCACCACCACCTTCAGGGTCTTTCTCACTCCATCAGAAAGAGTTGTGTCATAAGCTGAGGCCTTCACCTCGATGGAGTGTTCCCCGAGTTCCATGGGAATGATTATGTACGGAACAGACCTGGTGGACTTGCCGTCAATGTGAACTACTGTACGGAACTTGCCCTTCTTGCTGGCTGTACTACAGATGTGCTCTGTCTCTAAGAACTCCAATCGTACCTGGTGACATAGGAAGCAGAATTGATAGGACAAAATGCACATTCATAGTGAGATGTATCGATGGGATTTAGAGGCTGAATTTGATAAACAATATACAGTGAGAAAAGCCAATGCTTCTGCACTTGTGTGAGCTTAGGAAATGTACCTTAAGCTTCCTATTTGAAAAGTTGTGCACAATGGCCTTGATTTCTAATTGCTCATTGCGCACTGCTGAGTAAGGCAACTTCAGGTCCACAAAGAAATCCTTCACAACTACCATTTCATAGGGATCAGCTACGCAAATTCCTAAAGAGAGAAAGGGGGAGAGATAAGCACCATATTCTGTCTTATTTTAAGATCATCAAGGTTTAAGGGTTAATGTTACTGTAAACATTGTTTACAACAAGAGTGAGTGTTTAGCTGTTCAGACAGCCATAGGCTGAAGGACTGAGCACTGACCATGGGTCTTAGACAGACTAATGGCTAACACCTGCCAGGTAGTAATGGAGTCTTTCATATAGTTTTTTCTCATGGTGAGAGTTGTTGTTGCACTGGAAGAATGAGCAAAAGTAAACAGCAGATCAATATAACATTGTAAGGACAGATCAATACCACCTACATACAGCATACAGTTCTCACCCATGTACAGAAGGTCCTTACAAAAACAATTTTGATCACATATGCAATGTATAATGCTAAAAATATAAATAAATATTATATCAATTTCTGCAAGTACCATGGCTGGTTTCCTTGGCAGGGTGGCAGCTCCGGGTCCTCCCATAGCCAGCTCTCAGGGAACTGAGTACGTGACACAATTTCATCAGAGCTTATGTAAGCACCATCATCTTCCTCACCTGAGGAAGCATTGGCAAACACATGCGCATTAAGGAACAAACAAGCACATGAAATAAGGTTTTGCCAACGTTCAAAGACAAATTGGTAATAAGATGCTAATTTAAGTTCATTCTTTGATTCCATGACTGGCTTTAAAAATCTATCTTGGGATATTGTTTAACAATAGCTGGAAAAATAAATGCACTTGCAATGCTCATGGAGAGTCACAATGCTTCAACATGTTGAAGCTTTTATAGCAACTTCTCACAAGTCAAAGAAGCACACAGAGCAGTGGGTTCTTACTGCGAGCCAGGTACATCTCATCCTCCCCCTCTTCCTGTCTACGAATCAGCATCTCCTTGCAGCAGTGCAGGAAAGCCTGGACACACTTTGCACCTTCTGTGATGAACGTAGCCCTCCGTTCACATGTGTAGCCCAGCTTGTTTAACTTAAGACCATCGGCACAACATTTCTTTAGCTCACCACTGTAGTTCCCAGCTGGAGATGAAAAGAGAAGATCGTTAGCGAAGATGTACCCTTGGATATAACGAACATAATTGTAATTAAAAATGACCTAAAGATCCATAGTAATCTTCAGATCTGTGACACAGGAAAGAAACAGGCATTTGCTGACAGAACCAAGGAAGTATCTGAACAACAGTGGCACTTCTTACTAAGTGTGGTAGTTATTTGTAGTAGACTCTCAGCTCTTCTTTTTCTCTTTAGTGGAGCGGGACAATCAGATGCTGTATGGAGAAAGGTGTAGCGATGAAATCAAGTCATTGTCACTTTTGAATTTCACACTCCCAGTTTGAAATCAATGTGAACTGCACTGCTGACATTTTGAGGAAGCAATTTTGAAAACAATTCCCTATTAGTTTTCTTGTATTGTACAATTTATAATGTCATCTGGGAAAGAAAATTATTGAAAGTACTTGTTCTGGAATCGGTCCCTCCTGCTTTGTCGGACTCAAACAGCAGACCTGCATCATAGAAAACTCCCATACTGTCTTTACCACTGCCAGCTGTGCAACCTGTGTCGTGCTTCTCAATGATGTCCCAGATCTGTTGATGGATATGGAGAAACAAGAACACAAATGGACTGGAGTGCTAAACAATACAGTTTCTCCATTATCATTTCTCAGCATATGTTTCAATCGAAAAATGTAACCATAGCCATATGAACTCCATGCTTTGCAGCTTTTTGTGTTGGCGCAGATTTAATAAAAACTCAAACTACAAACCCAAATTAAAAATACAAGAAATATACATATCAAGTCACATTTGTTATTACTTACCTTGGTCTGTGTGAGTTTGTTCTTGTTTAGAACAAACACTCCTTTATCCACAGCTACCAGCCCAACCTTGGCACCTGGGTCCCCAGTGATCGTGAGAACAAACTCATCTCCAGGCTCATAGGCACTCTTGGGGTCTTGTGCACTCAATTCCAACTAGATTAAAATGAAAAGAAAGAGACATAAACTAAATATAATGGAAGATTTTAAACCTCAACTTTAAGTTATTCTGAGGGATGGTGAATTGTGAATTATGGTGAATGTGCCACTTATTGCCCTTATTTAGATATATATTTTAATTATTTTGTTTATATCGGCTACCTATGATAATATTGTGATATAACTGTTCTTTAGGTAGGCCCCTTAAATAAAATATTTAACAGAAAGGTGCTAGGTATTGAACAAGTATGTAAGGAAAATTCTGAGTCATGAGTTTCAAATGCTTTTGATATCACAACCACTCACTTCACAACAGTTTTACTATCAGTAAAGCTATGAATATGCTCTGAAAATCCAAAGAAACAAGGCTGATTATGGGAAACAACTCCTGCTTTGGGGAAGGAAAGCACTCACCCTGGGAATTTATCACATTTGTGTTTTTGGTTAAACATATCTGTAACTGCTGCACTGTGGCCCGGACATTGCAAGATTTGCTCAACCTTAGACTAGATTGTCCATCTCCATCTGTTGAACTTTTTCATTCTTGTGATTATGAAACATGGTAATTGACCTACCTTTCCCATGCAAGTGTCCTTCACGTCAACCCAGACTGAGTCGGACACCACCTCAGATGATCCCACATGGTAATACGCCACCACCCGAAATGAGGGCACCATGTCCTTGGTGACAGGCATTGACAGAGTCACAAGAGACTGCCCTTGTCTCTTAAACCTATTTGCTTGCACAATCTGACCTTTACTGAGGATCTGGGGAACAAAGAAAAGCATATAGGTAGAAGACATGGTTAGCTGAGACACCCTTAACCCTAAGATGCATTTACTTATTTTCTGCTCAAGGTATTAACCTAAATATCTTACATGCACTGCAAAAACACTATTTCCTGTTTCTTTATTATATACTGTTTCTTTATTATCTTGTGGCTGTGTTTGTAAGGAGTATGTGTGTATAGAGCATGCCTGTGTGCAGAAGCAGTACCAACCAAGTAAGTGAAATCTTGATTTTGGACACCTGGGCTCTTGCCAAAATTCAGATTGACTTTCATCTGATCACCAATCACCAGTTCTGAAGTAGCTATGCCAATGTGAAGGTAATTACTGGATCCTCCTTTGCTAGTGTAGGGTAGAGCAGTCATCTGGTTTATAGCCTGTCTGCCATCAGATAAGCGTGGGTCTTTGGTTTTTACCTGTAAGTCAACAAAAGCATTCCAGATTTATATTTTTCAGAATGCTATTATAATACAGCAAAATTTAAATATTTTACATCAAAGTGAAGATAAATAAAAAGATCCTAACATCCTGTGCTTACAAACATTATAATTGAGGGTTTTAACATATGCTTATTCTTGTTTTTGGTATGAGAGGTTTTTGTATGAATATGCTCTTCCTTCCGTGATTTAGAAACTCAACACTTTGAAACCCTGCCTGACTCACAGTGATTGGTAGATTCTTGGCTCCTCCCTGAGTATTGACTGTGAACTTTTCCATGCCGTTGGCTTTGGTGTCACCCAGTACCGGTCCAGGATGGATTTCCACGTCCACATTTTCAGCAGGTGTCTGATCAGGATTTGTCACATAAACCTTTGCAAATCACAAATAAATATACATTTGTTATACACACAGTATGCTCAATATTCTTCAAAGGGTAATTTATACAGGTTGGGAACACTATTTCATTACAGATCATAGGCATTTACCAAATGTAAAATGCAAGGGTCATGTTCTAAATACAAACAAATACAAATTATAAGGGTTGTCATTGTCAGTATATGTCACTATAACAGAACACTCCAATGTTGTTATTCATTAAACATTCCTGTACAATTAATCTGTTATAAAGCCCTTTATTGGCTGAATCAGGTTTCGTATCGCAGGATAAACATAAAATTTAAAGTACATACTGATGTATTGTTTAAAAAAACTGCATGCGTAATACCGTAACATCAAAAGACATTCCAGGTTTAAAGAATTTTGGGGTTCTTTTGAAGTGGATGGTGTAGGGTGATGTCACAATCTGAATGCCTCTCCTCTGTGCTTCCACCATTTCACTACCTGAAACATGCGCACACACACACACACACACACACACACACACACACACACACACACACACACACACACACACTTATCCTTTATACTAATTAGCATTAATTAAATTATTAAACATAAAGGGTTACATAAAAATGAAAGAAAAAATGATAAAAATGATAAAAGTAAAACATATGAGTCCATTTGAATTAGGTATGGAGGGATGCCCACAAACACACTGCTGTATGACTCTTACCGGTATCTGTTAAAACACTGACAGATATGTATATAGAGCTTCCAACTAGTTTGTGAAAATCTGGGAAAGTTTTCTGGATCATCGCTTTTGTCAGCGTTGCATCACCCTCTCCATTAGTGATCTAGAATGTCATATAAATTAACACACATATTCTTTTTTAGTTTGCCATCTCACCTACATATAGGTTGTACAAACCGAACCATAATGTATGAGCTCTCTTTAGAACCATGAGATTTTAAAAATTAAAACTAAAAAAAAGATGTTAGTTTTATGTTAGAATTAGACTGTTATACAGCAAGTATATGGTGCACTTTCTGAATAAAATGTTCTGTGAAGCTCACCTGTACTCTACTTAAAGAAGCTGGCAGACTTGTCTTGCTGTCACCTTGTATCACGCCAAACACCACAAACGCACTTCCATCCACTTTCTTTCCAAACAAGTACCTTCACACAATACACACTAGTTACACCCTCACAAACAGCAGTGCTCTCTAGCAATTACAATCATGTAAGAACAAGCATTGTCTATCTTGTATAAACATACACAGAATATACAGCCACAAATACAAGCCATTATGCTTGAACCATACTTTTCTGTCAAAGTAAGGTGTTAAATTTAGTTCTAAAAGTTTTGAATGATAGATAACTAACTCTTACTTGGCACTTATGTCCACATTAAGATCGTTATCATCAACATAGAAGAAAGACCTGGATGGGGTTAAGGTGACCTCAAAGGTCGGCAGCACTGCAAACCAACACACAAGTTATTACATGTGTAGCGATCCAACAAGCAGGATGTTATTTGTCTGAATATAAGACCTGAGTCTCACCATATTCTTTAACTTCAAATTCAGCAGTGAAGTTCTTTTGTGGGGTGTTTTTGAACCGTGCTGCCACAGACCATATTCCAGAACTTTGGAGAGAAAAAAGAAATTTCATGTCAAACTAAAAATCTCATCTGAGAGACCATACAGACAACTAGCTCTTTAAAAATATGATTTCATAAAATTAGTTCCATGGAAATCTCACTGTGATGGAAAAGATGGAAAAGCATTTAGAATTATGTTATTGTCACTACATGTACTATCAGATGCATTACTGCAACAGACCAACCTGGCAATGTCAGGGATACTGTATTTTCCAGTCAGAGTCCCTTGCTTAGCGAAGATTGTATCCCTATGAATTGTAATTCCTTGATGATTCTTGAAAAATGGAATTATATATTGTTATTTATAATTTAGGAGAACTTTGCTTAATAATTTCACAAATACCCAACTATATTGATATCATATTATACAGTAATAAAGCCCATGCTCAGATGTCCTGTTAAATATAAACACAATATCTAACCCACCTCCTCTGCTTGGCTCTACTCTATCCCAATTAAATTCTCCTCCCATACAAATATCTCACTGCACTCTCTTCTGATTCACCACTCAAAGACTGACTTAAAATCAGCCACGAAGATGCAATGGTATCATAAAAAATCCTATATGACATTTATATTTTTTATACTAAAATAAGTTGTTTAATATAGTGAAATTTATTTTACTGTTTTTTCTTTCTTTCTTCTTTATGATTAGCTGAATTATATGGTCTGTTATGCTGAACCTGTTTCAGTCACATGATCATGAAAACAGACATTAACTGACATCTAGGAAATTTCTGCATAACTGCTATTTGAGGGCTTACTATGATTTCAACTGAGATTCCACTCTGGTCCAGAGGCTGCAGATCAGGAGTCACTGAGAAGATCCTGTATTGAACTGGAAGAGGAAGATATATATAAACCCATTAGGGCCAGTTTGATTTGTACAGGTCAGTTGAGTTTAAACCAGAAGTTGATGATAAATCTTGATTAACAGCTGTGATGCACAATATTCATATTCAGCTTTATGAAGTCAGAATTTGTTTATTTGTTTGTTTACTCATCCATCCATTCATTTATTTAGTTGTGAGTTAATTTGTTTGTTGCTTTCATTCATGAAAGGATGCGGGTCCAGCCTCAGCATGGTTTGATTTGATATGTTTTGGCTGCATCCAAACAGTTTACAGTTTGGCCATTTGGAGGCAGCATTTATCATTTTGTTGTTGTGTCAAGACTGGTATACCTGTGCTGCTGGGTGTGTAGATGGACTTGTCTGTCTGAATGAATATGTAGCCTGACTGGAAGGAAACCATGACCACCTTCTCCAGCAGACACGAGGGAAACTGTGCATGTAGGTACACATACTGCTTCTCCAGGGGGTCATCGCTGAAGTAGTCCCTGTTATGAGGGATCTGAACCATAGAAAGGAGACCTGCTTAGTCACTTCAGAACTTTATAGGGCATCATAGTTCATTAATAATCCAGTAGCATTTCACACTTTTGGGATGTGTTTGAACTTAAACCATAAAGGTAAATTTTGATGACAGTGTCAATGACCATGTTACTGAATCAACAGGACACAAGAGTACCATGAAACTAAGCTTGATATTTGGGAAGCTGTCTGACAGTTGAAATTACAGCTCCATTACGTTTAAAGGACTACACATGACCACCCTTCACCACCTTGACCACTGATCTGTTTGCCCCTGTACCTCAGCACACACATAATGTATGGTAGACAAAATTAGCACTATTTACATTTGATCCATGCCTGTGTAGCACTAACCTTAATGTCCACAAGACCCTGGTAGTGTTCAGAAGATTTGAGGACCACTGATTTGGATATTAGGTCCAGTGTTTTCCGTGGGTAGTCCTTCACTGTGATCTTCACAAGTAGGTCTCCTCCAGTATAATCCTGTGCCTCCACAAACACTTTCTCCTGGCCACCCACTCTCAGCAGGTTTGGGGCAGACATGATGAAGCTGGCAGAGCAAAGACATAAAAGGGGAGCAAAGTTTTTCTTTTTCTTTGTAATTTGTTTTTGTTGTCTTATATGTAGATGTGTAAATCATTTTGAACTGATTTGAATGTTTTTCTTACATGGGGAGATTTTCTGCACAGCTGTGCTATCTTAGGTTAATGTAATATTTTTTACTTTTGTTGTCTTTAGACCTCTAATGGAGTTTCAGTTACAGAAGAACGGTTTTTATTTAATAATTTATCCAAAATTATTAGCATTTTTATTAAGATCCTGCATGAATAGAACTTTTACTTTATTTTTCAAAACTGTTTTGACACCATATGTTTAACTCAAACACCTGTATAATCACAACATATAGGGTTAAGTGAAGAACCTGTCAGTGTCGACAAGAATCACTGATGTTTGTTGACGGAGCTCGCAGTCGAAGCGACGCCCTCAGAGTTCTCGAATCACAAAATGCTAAACTACCTGTAGGTGTTTGTAAGGTGCATCCTGGATTTATAACGAATTTAATCCTTGACCTAAAACTATTTTCAGCGTGATGCAAAGCAAGGGAAATATTTGCGTTGGAAAATATTTTTCATCTGTATGTAACAATGACAAAGGAGCTTAATGAAGCAACATTTTTCATCTGAATGCTGAAAAAAAATCTCAGTGCCAAACTACCTAGTTCTTGTATATGATTGTATAGATTTACATAATCTTTTTGAATAGAATTTGTACTTCCCTTAATATCTTCCACAAATAATGCTTTTTAATTGTTCCTCAAGGAAACATTATTATGTATTTAAATCACAGTTATTTCTTATGCGTTTCATAATTTTTCCTTTTACTGTTATTTTATGTGTGTGCGGAGACAGAATACTTACAGCGGGTCACATAGTGTAAGCAGGGGGAAGGAGAGAAGTGTAGCTGTTAGCCACAGCAGGTCCACATGCATCCTGTTTGTCTGACCCAGCCTCTGTATTCACAAGTGCCTGATACAGGGCAGAACCAAAGTTTTTATACACACCTCGCACACACACCCCTCTCTTCTGTGGTCCAACTCCACAACAGCCTGCCCCTCTCCCTTTCCCAGTAGTGTGGTTGTGTAACACTGGGGAGTGAGGCAAAGAGGTGCAAGGGTTTTAATGGAATTTCACAAAGTAAGGACAGCTAACCTCCCAAGATAAGCATGCTTCCTAAGTGCATACTCTTTGCACCTCTAGTCCAGAATAATGTTGTGCAAACACAAACAGATATAAACACATGTGCACACCCCACACTTATATACACTTATCGCTGAGTTCAACCTAGGCTCTCTGTTCTCATGAACATTGTCATTTGAGCTTCACAGCGCAATGAAGAATGCTGTGAAGATTTTTTATTTTTTTTTTATAATCACATTTCTCATTCTTCTTTTAAGGACCAATATGGCTCCCCCCAAACATCCCAGCACATACACACATGTGCATACATGCACACACACACGTCATGCTGCTTAAATTCCATTATTTGGCAACAAATGTCAACTAGCAAGCCAGCTCCCTAATGACTAGACTTTGAAACTAGAGCTGCATTTCTGCTATCTGCAGTTTCCTCAAGAATCAATACATTTTTGTATCTATCTGTCTATATAACTGTGTATATTTCTGTACAGCATACAGGGCAGACACACAAACATATACCTTTTGTAGAGGTTAGCTGCTCAGTTCAAAGATAATTTGATTGAACAAAATTGATGTTTCTCCCTCTATGCCTGAGTTTATGCATAATTCATCAGAAAAAAACACCCTGCACTTTAATTACCAGCTATTTATTTATGCATTTATAAAATGTCATACTGTCGTTTTATTGGAATTGTTTAATTTGATCAGATTTCAATGCAGAAATTTTCTGGTCAATATGAAATATCTTGCACTTAATGTCACACTATATCAGTACCACATTCCACTTCATTTCTGCGTTACTTCACAAGAGTGAAATTCTGACGGATTCTTCTGTACTGAATGTACCAGCTCCAGGTAAATGTGACTGCACTGCCCTTAGGAACGTGAGGGGTTAATTGGATAATGTTCCCGTAAGTCACTCGGCGTACGGGCATTTCTTGTGTAAATTCAACCTTTGATAATTTGGAAATCCTCTTTAGAAGTCAAGTATTGATTTCTTATGTTTCAGCCAGTGAAACTATATATTTTTAAAACACAGTCAGTGATGTAGTCTACAGTTTCACATAATCTTTCATACGTATATTCTATAATATTTCTCTGTATTAATTTGAATTCTACTATAAACCTTTATTGCTATTCTATCAGTTATTACTTATGTGTAATGAAAGTAAAGCCAACTTACTGCCACACTTGTTTTTACATAAATGTAACGTAATTGTTAGATTAATTGTAGGAATTAATCAAAAAGTCAGAAACAGACAAGGGAGGTTTGTGGTGTTTTGGCTTCGCGCTTCATAGTGTAAATACTCACGGATTGGTTCGCGGAAACCACGTGACTTTTGAAAGCGTCGCTACTAGTTTGCATAGGAACAGGTATGGGAAGTTCACAAACTCTCCCCTCCAAAAAAACTCTTCCGGATGCACATGAATGATAAGTGCAAACTGAGTTCTGGAAGTTATATTTATTTCATTTAGCGACTTCTTCCATTCAAAACTGACAATTTCAGGAACTGCCACTTCAAAAGCCAGAGAATTTCCCCATCGTTTGTTTTGGTAAGTATGAGGTAAATTTATTCGATCAATTGTTAAGATATATTTTCTAAAAGTAATTGTACAAACTATTTTTATACTAGTGTTCATATATAATTTTTCCTTAAGGGGCGAGGTATGAAACTGAGGGGCTCCTTCCACTGCCATGTTTTTTTGTCTTTTAGCTTTAAATCACCATAAAAAGGTGTCTTTTATTACTTCTCGTCAAGAAACGCCTCTTTTATTACGCTTGAAACTGGCGTGAATACTCAGCCAAACAGGACAATCAGCATACCGCTAAAATTCCAACTTCATTCTAGTACACACACACACACACACACACACACACAAACCTCTTTGCCTAAAGGCTCACTAATGCGCCTTTCCTTACAGCTTTCGGAAGGTGGGAAAACACTCTGGATGCAGGGTAAGGGGCCAGGCAGTTAGGGGAAAACGCATTCTCCAAAACATATATCCGAACGTGCTGCCCATTCACGTATCCACTGGTCAGTAGGGAAGTACGGACGTGGCCTCGATTCTGCGGTGATGGCTGAAAGGTGGTAAAAGTCTTACACATGCCTGTTTTTAAAGTTTTCATTTTCTGTCCACACTACTGGTATAGAAAGCAATATGTAGTATTGTCTACATTTAAAGTAACAGTTTTGCGACAAATAAACTATGAATGTGTTTGACAGGTGGTTATGATTCAGAGGAATCCCCGATGTCAGGCTGACAGTTTGAGATCAGTGTTTGTTTTCCCCAAGCACGTGATTTGCTTTGAAGAAATAATATAGTCAACTGAGTTTTAGTGAGTTTTCTGACTGAGCGCGTGTGCTCCCGTTTCTGTACACTTACAGGTGTTTTAATTTAGAGTGAATGAAATGAAGCCGAAATATGCGTATCCTTCATAATGGTCGAATCGTCAAATAAACTACGATTTTATGGCAGTAGCATTGCATTTTAAGATTACAAAAGGTTTTAATTACACGCACCTTGAAAACGTGGAACTAAAAAAAATACACGAATAAGAGGTATGTTTGACCCAGGTATTTATTTCTTTAATTATTAAGAAAAACAAGAATCGCTGATGTTTGTTGACGGAGCTCGCAGTCGAAGCGACGCCCTCAGAGTTCTCGAATCACAAAATTCTAAACTACCTGCAGGTGTTTGTTAGTTGCATCCTGGATTTATAACGAATTTAATCCTTGACCTAAAACTATTTTCAGCGTGATGCAAAGCAAGGGATTCATTTGTATAGAAATTCACTTACAATCAAACTAAAGGCAATCAAACTAATTACTGACCACATCTATGTGTGTATGTATGTATGTCCATAGCATGCTCAAGAGTGTGTGCATCAGTAATAAAATGGAAAAAGAGAATAAAACACTGATACTTTGCCCCCTCCACTAGGTAAAAGCATTGGTAGTCCAGATTCGAGGAATGACACCACACTGAGGCTAATCCTGTGGTCAGTCTTAATTATTTACCCCATACACAGTCCTTTATGTTTCTTTTCTTTCACACACACATTAACACTCACTCAATGTCAAGCTCAAATGTGTGTGTGTGTGTGTGTGTTTAGGGGTATCTTGCAGCACCATGGCTGGGATGGGCGTATCCCTCCTGATTGTGCCTCCACTGCTGCTGCTGGTTCTGCTCATGCCACTTCTGCTGCTATCATGTGTGATCTGCAAGAAGAGGCAGACCGAGGGCACCTACCGGCCCAGCGACGAAGAGCACAAACAGACCCAGAGCCACGCCGCTGAGCACCCGGGCCTGCCCTTGCCCATGCCCAAGAAGGAGCGACTGATCTGAGATCTGCTCTTAACCCCTGTAGTTCTGTATATCTGTAGGCCTGTGATCACTCAGGCCAAGTATGCACTGATATAGATGAACTGTGATAAGTGTATCACTCTATAACTGTGAATATCAGAACAGTAAAAACAAAAGCATACTCGGAGAAGTCTGACGCATAGCACGCTCAGTACACTTCCTTAGCTATAGACGCACTCATGCATTGTCACCCAAGAAACCGATCAGTGTGCCAAGATGCCACCTGGTGCAACGGCCTTTTTAGGTTTGCTCCACAAACACAATGGTGTTAGGATGTGTTTTAACATGCACACTTCAAAGCACTGCTGTGAGTGTACCCGAGGCTGAGGCTTGACCCTAGTGTGTGTGTATGCTGGTCGAGGCGGGCTAGTGGAGCATAACTCTGTCAAGATCTCTGTTACAACACTGAACTCATATCAACTTCCTCTTGTGCACAGAATTATTTTTGTTATGGGATGAAAGTGGAAAATCCACTCAAAGATGTACACTTTGTTGGGATTATGGTAATGGAGTTCAAGAGAGAGAGATTATTTTTCTACTGTTGTCTCTTTTTGAGATTTTGAAGTTTTTTTTGATACAATATGTATTTTATATATTCTTAAGTGAAGAACAAATGGACACCCTGTGAATTATTTGTAATGATTAATATAATGGCATGATAAATGATTGTTTGCAATGAGAAATTATTAATAAAATAAATAAAAATTTATGCTGAAGTATAACTTTGCATTTATAGTTTTCTGCATGTTCTGAATATTTCATAGAACTTGAATATGTTCTGCACAGAGTTTGGTCTCTAAGAAAACTCTGAAATGTGCAGTCTAAGGGTGAGGGCTGCTCATGAAAGTGGCCTGGGTATCCCTGGTTTGCTGGGAATGATTGAACCAGATTGATTTGGTTTTGGCTTAGATGGTTTTGTAAATGTTTGCTGTGTCAATCATTGCCCACGGCAGGCCCTGTCAGAGGGCAAAACTCTCTGTTCGAGTTATATTTGAAATGCTTTTCAGATATCTGTTGCCAACAAAGGACAACTAATAAATGTGATACTTAGAACTGGTGACTTGTTTGTTAGTTTTGCTTGTTTGTTTATTATTTTTCATTTATTTCTCCTCAGCAGTTTCAAATATTTTGTAGGTCTGCATGCTGAGTCTCAGTCTAACCAGTCTGGCCCAGAGTTTAGTTTAACTCCCAGTGCAGCACACCTGATGTGGTTAATTAAGGGCTTTGGTAGCACCTGAATACACACGCAGGAATCCCAGAACTAAGCTTGGTTAGGTCACCAGGGCTGAACTTGGTTATCCCAGTGTAAGTTATCCACATAATCACTGGTACATCATCACTGTGGTACATGACCACTGTGCTATGGAGTGTTCTGCCAAATATAAAATAGAAGTAAGACCTTTAATGTGTAGAAATAGGTTCATTTGAAAATAAAAACATTTCCTCATGTTGCCAGCTCTGTTTCATTGGGGTCGATAGCCCATTTTTCAAACTGCTAGTAACAGATGAGTCATTGTAAGGTGGCAGAGGAAGTATCGCACGACACACTGCAATAGGTAACATATTAAGAGCACAATGTACTGGGGAAACTGAATGCATGATTAAGCCTCATACCAATCCTCTGTGTTTTAAATCTGGTAATCACTTGTCCTTTGTAAGTACTACATTTATCTTCTGTAAATGTAGAATTGGATCTGACTGGCTTGGAAGCATGCAATTACTTGACAAATGTACTGATTATAACTCAAACCTCTTTTTAAGTTCTGAGACTTTAATGGAGGGCAGGTCTTGGTCTTCAGTGGATGAGTCAGTCAGGGTTGTGTTAGCGGGTTTTATGACATGGTCTTCAGTTTGTGGGCTTGAGACGGGTCTGCTGGAAGAGGCCTGGAACATGGGGCCTCTAGCGGAGCTCTTGAGAGACATATCGGAGCCTTTTAGACTGTAGCCAGATTTGGCGGTCTCAGGCGAGATCCTGGTCTGGGAGGCCTTGGCCTGCAACATAGCCACTGTAGACAGTACAAGAGGAGTTAATTGCTCTCCACTCTCTTCTTTTCCCCCTCTCTCCTCTTCTTCACCTCTCTCATCCTGACAGGACTGATTAGGGACGAAGCTTTCTTCATGTAATGGTTCTAAACAAATATCAGTGCTGACCTCTTGTCCAGACAGAGACTCCTTTTTCTGGGGAGAGTCACAGTATGGGGCCTCCAGGTCTTTATGCTCTTTGTTCAGATCATGTTCCTCCTCAGTGGTATTGTTCTGTTTTTGGTCTTTGATGCTTCCCTCCTGTCTTTGGTCCTCCCCTGACCGGCCATCTTCCCCAGTACTGTCATTCTCTTTTACTTCATGCACTGGGTGATGGTCACCTGGTTCCTCTTTAAGCTCCTCCCCTAAACCTTTGGGCTCATCCATTAAACTTCCAAGATCCACACATAGCTCCTCCCCTGATATGCCATGGCCTTCTTTTGCACCAATCACGTCTCTCTCTGTTTCATCAATCAGGACCTCAAACCCTTCCTCCTCAGTGTATGGCCCTTCCTCAAGTCCCTCCTCCCAGCTCTTCAGGCTTCCACTGTTACCAATGGAAAGACTCAAGCTCTCCTGACTGGGTGTGGTCAAGCTCCTCTGCAAAATATTAGGGAGACATTAATGAAATACCTGCCTGCAAGTCATAAATTAGCAAAGGTTATGTGTGTGACATATATGGTGAGTAAAATAATTAGAAAGAAAAAAAGATATAGAAAAGCAAATATAGTCAGAGGTACAAAAAAGTATGAAGAAAGCAGAAAAAGGAATGAAGAAGAAGAAGGGAGGGAGAGAAAAAGTGAATGAAAGAGTGATGGGAAATGAGGGAACGTGTGCATGTGTGTTTGCATGTGCAGTTGTGTGAGTGCGTGAGAGTACTGACTCTTGTGATGTAGTCAGTGCAGTCAGAGCTGAAGAGGTCGAGGCTGCGTGTGCTGTACAGCAAGCCTGGCTCTCTGGAGCTCTGGGCATTCAGCGTGTCGAAGATCTCCCCCAGTAGGTCCATCTCCTCTGGGTCCGTCAGCATGGACAGCTCAGGGTCCTCCTGCAGGTGTCCACCACTGGAGCCTGATTCCCCATGACTGCACACATATGTTCAATACAAACAACCTTACAGAAGGCCCCCTGTACATGTGTCCTAACAATGTAATAAAATAGTTAAGCAATCCTAATATAATTGTTTAAGGATGTGAGTATTACTGAAAGCTGCTGTAATCATTGTGTGTATCTCTCTGGCTAAACTGCACTCTGTAATCAGCTCTGTATTATCCAGTCCAGAAACGTCTCTGCAAGAGGAGTGTCCTCCTTGCCTGTCACATATTCTGTGTGTGCACAGAATATGTGAATGAAAGGGTTAACTCTAAGTGTATGTGTTTTTGTCTTTGGGGTTTCAAGGGAGGGGGCGTCAGTGTGCTAGGACCAGCAGAAATAAGCAAAAACTATAACAACAATTTAATTCTTTACAATAGAAATATTTTACATTTTGTGGAGTACACACACACACACACACACACACACACACACACACACACACACACACGCACACGCACACGCACACACACACACACACACACACACACACACTACCCCTCACCACTCACCTTTCCTCTACCCAGCTGCTGTTTTCTTGTGGTGACTCTTCCTCCTGCAGGTTGGCATGTTTACGTGCAGGTCTTCGGGGACGGGACTATATGGTCATAACCATAAACAGTGTTTCAGTTTATATATATATATATATATAAACACACAACCAGAGTTAGCAACTTTTTAACATCATGTCAAAAATATACAGCACAGGTCTACATTTATTAATGTTTTATTTCGTCTTCACGCAGTTTTGTCACCCAGAAGTTTCGTTTCTGGATTATTTGAGGCAACCAGTTCAGAAACAAAGATCAAAGGATGTCTGGACGACAGCTCCGACTCAGCCTGCTGAGGCTGACCCCTAGTGGTCATTCTTCCTACCTGCAGCTAACCATAATCCTGTATGAGATAGATATATATATATATATATATATATATATATATATATATATATATATATATATATTTTTTTTTTTTTTAAAAAAGGGAACACCACTGTGGAGCTTGTCTGAGAACATTTAAAAATTAAATAACAATCACAATTAATACTGTCTAAATAATCACAGTAAATATGCAATAGACAATGGTGAAGTAAAGATGTTTTAAAGTGGAAGCTGCATGTTTTTGCTGTATTTTTATGGTGCATTTTAGGTGAGATTCACCTTGCCAAAGTGCTGTGTGATTGGTAGTCGGTTCTGAAGGCAATCTGATTGGATGAGGCGATACATGGACCCGCCTCTCTGGAGAGAGTGAGATTCCTTTTGCTGCAGAGGGAAACACACACACACACACACACAGCTTTTCCCTTTCTCTTTCATCTTCTCTTTTTGCCTTTCAAACTCATTCACAGACGCACTGTGGTGTGGTAGCTCACCTTTGGCTGAATGAGGTTCTTCAGTCTGGAGCATTTGGCCTGAAACACGACACAGATGAACAGATATATTCACAAAGGTTTTTTTTCTATCAAAGTGGCTCCTATCTTAGCAAGCTCGGGCCAGATAAAGTGGGTTGCTTTTCTGCCTTGCATGTACAGCCAGACTGAAATGTCACTCACACTTTTATACAGCTGAGCCTTGGACTTCACTGTCAGAATCAGTGCATCTCCTCCTTTCTGTCAACACATTTAACACATTTTCCCCTTCTGATACATACCATAAATGAATTCAGCACATTTGAATATTAAAAAATGGAAAATAATAAAAAGGAATAATGTGTAAGATTAAGACATGCTGGTACTCAGCATAGCAGAGCCTTCCTGCAGCACAAAGTTTACCTTCAGGTTCCCCACCCACTGCTGGTAAGGTTTTGAACTGCCTGCAGTGAGTGACACAAATATTAGATTAACTTTCCATGAATTAGTGAATGAAGGTGTGAATGAACGGATGGATAGACAGACAGATTGAAGTATAGACAGATGGCTGGAAAGATGGATACAGCAAAGACCTCAGCACTTTTCACTGACTTGTGACATTCAAACCCACACACAGAGACAGACACACACCTGATGATGCACCACACTGCAAGATTTCTTCCTCAAACAAGTCATCTGGTATTTTACCCTGGTTCAGCATCTCCAAACGCTCATCAATAAACTGGAAACACATCATCCATTCATGTTTGCATACCACACTAGGCTGGTCATTACAGTAATTAACAGCATTTATTAAAATATTTGATTTAACATGGAATCACACTGACAGGTCTTTGAGGGCACTCATAAATGAAATACTTTTAACTCCAAGAAGTGCTATAAAAGCATTATTAAGAAACCAGTGCTAAACTGTGTTTTGAGTGTTTGTTTGAGTACCTAGCTTAACTATCTTTGTCAGAACACAATGAGAGAACAACCTGAATCTTGTCATTTTGAGGGAATATTTTTCTCAACAAATGCTTTTGTATGCTAAAGGTTTTTCTTTAGTTACAAAGTCATGGTCAGAGTTAGGTTCATGTGGGGTTACGTAATTATTTAGTTACACTGTGCATTTAGAAGACTGCAATTTTGTGTGTTTGTGTGTCTGTGTGTGTGCTTGCACACCTGTTTGAAAAACTGCAGGTGAATAGAACTCTCAAGGAACTGTCTCATGGAGTGAGACTTGTGGGTAAGAAACATCTCCTCACTGAACAATACAGGTCCTTCCTGCAAAGGCACCAAAAACATGATGTGACTGTGTATGTTCTGTTAGTACTGCATGTAATAAAGGGTGTGTATATGTGTGTTTGTGGATGTGCTATATCTCATAGAAGGGTAAGGTGCTTACCGAGGTAAGTTGGGTGTGTGGTGAATGTTATGTATGTTATGTATTTAGCCAATTGTTACTGACAAAACCACATTTGAAACATTGTGAGGACGTTTTATCCCAGCATGTGCTGGTCCACAGTACTGTAACTCACAGCAGGGTAGAGTAAGGCATCTCTGTAACCTCCAAAAAGAACGGCCTGTGCTCGGAGAAGCGATCGTGCCACCCCAGTACCAGGAGATGACGCCTGCCGCTTCAGCCTCACTTTAAGAGCTGCCACCTGTGCCCCCCCCCCCCCCCCCCCCCCCCAAACACAGATACATACAGAGCCCACACCCAAATTCAGATTAAGCACACATCACATATATACACACATACAGAGCCCACACCCAAATTCAGATTAAGCACACATCACATATATACACACATACAGAGCCCACACCCAAATTCAGATTAAGCACACATCACATATATACACACATACAGAGCCCACACCCAAATTCAGATTAAGCACACATCACATATATACACACATACAGAGCCCACACCCAAATTCAGATTAAGCACACATCACATATATACACACATACAGAGCCCACACCCAAATTCAGATTAAGCACACATCACATATATACACACATACAGAGCCCACACCCAAATTCAGATTAAGCACACATCACATATATACACACATACAGAGCCCACACCCAAATTCAGATTAAGCACACATCACATATATACACACATACAGAGCCCACACTCAAATTCAGATTAAACACACGTACACACACAGAGAGCGCATATATACCTACACACATACAAAGCACACATCCAAATGCAGAATGAGCAAATACACAAAAACATAAAGAGGCAGAGCTACACACACAGAATTCCTACATAAACAATGCTGACAGTACATATACACACCATATATTTACAATTATGGCATTTAGCTGACACTTTTAGCAACTTACAATTATGACTGAGTACAACTTGAGTTGTTGAGAGTTAAGGGCCTTGCTCTGGGGCAACTTGGTAGTGGAGGAGCTTGACCCAGCAACCTTCCAATTACATGTCAAGTACCTTAACCACTGAGCTACCACTGCCCTATATACAATGTGCATATATGCACACACCACACAAAAATCAGAAATATAACAGCTTACGAACCTCAACCTCAATACAATCTAGCTATAGCGATAAATAAAATAAAATAAATAAAATCTAATAAATGATAAAATGAAATAAATTAAATGAAATAAATTCTAGCTACAATGAGCTGCAGGAAAACAGGAAGATTTGAGACAGAGGCGAGCAGACAGACCGACACGTCAAGGTACCGAGAGCTGAAGGCTGCTAGGTCAGAAAGCCATGATGGATTACCACATCTGGGGGCAGCTTCTTCAGATCTTCATAGTCAGACTCCATAGTGTTGGTGTCCACATTCAGAATGACCACATCCTCCAGAGCCCGACTTCGCACTCTCTGTAAACACAATGCACAGAGCACAGGTTACTCTGTGTGTGTGTATGTCTGTGCTGGAGGGGTGGTAAGCATAGATAGATAGATAGATAGATGGATGGATGGATGGATGGATGGATGGATGGATGGATGGATGGATGGATGGATGGATGGATGGATGGATGGATGGATGGATGGATGGATGGATGGATAGATAGATAGATAGATAGATAGATAGATAGATAGATAGATAGATAGATAGATAGATAGATAGATAGAGGAAGAATGTCAGTGGTTAATAGGTGCATACCTCCATGAGGCTAGAGTGAATACCAATAAGGTACGGCATTGGAGCACTGCAAAACATACCAAAGAACAATTACAATAACCATTAAATCATGTGTATTATGTGAGAACATAAGACTCGGTATCTTTTTATGTGTGTGTAGGTGTGCTTGTGTCTGTTTTTGTTAATATATGTGAGCATGTGTATATTAGTGCTTGTTGGTGTGTATATGTGTGTATTGAGTGTTTGTTTTGTGTGTGATCAGATGTGTGTGTGCACGTGTGTGTCTGAGTGCTCTCACCAGCAGTAATCTAGCAGGTGTGGGGGTAGAACTGGTATAAAGATGTGTTGCCAGTACATGGGGAAAAGCATGCCAGCACACGCATGTACACATGCTGTCAGCTACAGCATATACACCAGTGGCAACCGAGTGCACAACACAGAAAAGAGCACATTAAGATTAAACACATTAACATGAAAACATGGCTGGATGAGAAAGCTGGAGGTGTTGGTGGAGGTGGATGATATGTTGGCTGTAGGAACCACGGAACTGGAATAGGCTCTCTGAGACTAAGTCTCTTCAACTCACCTGTAGCACAGCTTCAGGTGGCTGCTCTAACCTCACATGTGTTCCAATAAACTCAATAAACCTTCTCCACCATACACCTATTCTAATTCTGATAAATGCAGCAGCATGACTGGTCTTCAAGCTTCCAAAGTTCACACGTCACTCCACTGCTGTGCTACCTTCTTTGGCTTCTGGTAGTTGCATGCATCAGATTTAAAACTTTGATGCTTGCCTACAAAACCAAAAATGAACCAGCCCCTCCCTACATAATGTCATTGGTCAAAGCACGATCCGTACCTTGAGTACTTCGAACCTCAAGTACGGCTTGGCTTGAAATACCATGCTTCAAGTCTCATGGAAGACAAGCATCAAGACTATTCTCTGTTCTGGCTCCTAGATCGTGGAATGAACTTCCGTTTGCTGTCTGGCCAGCAGAGTCCCTTGCAGTCTACAAACGCAGACTGAAGACCCATCTAATTGTGGAATATTTAAATGACCACTGATCCTGCTCCTATGCTGACTAACTGAAACTAGTAATTATTGTAGGGTATTGTTTATTACACTGATGTTAACTACCAAACTTTAGTACTTATTGTTTATTGCACTTATCGTTGTCTGAGATAGAGCTTATGTATTTTGCACTTCTAGGCATCAGCATTGATCCCTGTATTTCTACAGTATTCTAGTTCATTGGTATATTGGACTCTAACCTGCTGTACTGTCTAAGATGTATTCTATGAGAAAATGACAAAGCACTTTTGTAAGTCGCTCTGGATAAGAGCGTCTGATAAATGCTGTAACGGTAAATGTAAATTTAAATGTAAATACAAAAGTCTCTCCCCCACACACCTGTTTTAGTTCTGTTAAACATCCTAAAGTAGATTCTGATAAACTAGTCCACCCTGTGTCCTCCCACTACCCACTACCCAGTAAGTTCAAACAAATAATTGTAAAATCACTCCCTGAAGCAAATGCTTCCAGTTAGCCTGATGTTGTGCTAATGCTAGCTATTGTAAATGAAAATGAGCTATTTTAGCACCCTAGGCTTGAATGTAGTCTTTAATACAATGCTAGTGGGTGTTCCGCTAGTGTTGATAGCTCCGCTAGCGTAGTCTCACCGTGCTGAGTTTACTACAGCAAATGAGGATGCGTCTCTCAAACAGCATGCTAGCATATAGCTGCATCAGATTCCCCACGTCTACAGCCACTACCAGTTCTGTCAGGTTTCTCTGAACGAACACACACACACACACACACACACACACACACACACACACACACACACACACACACACACACACACACACACACACACACACACACACACACTATGAATATGCACAAAAAGTAAACAGTAGAATGAACAATACACACACCCAACTGGTTAAATAAGCAAACACATTATCAAAGGGTAGAAACACAGACATGACACAGCAACACATAGATATACAGGCAAATGTACTTACACTCTCTGGTATAGATGGTAAGGCTTTGGGATCGGGTGCTATAAAATATGGGATCTGAGAAAAAACAAAAATAATTCTTCAGCTATCAAAACGCGTACATAATCAAAATACAAAGCAAAATCCTGAGATTGCTAGTGCACCTTCAGTTAACATGCTAGTGGTTATCAGTAGTATATTCTCAATTAACATGCCAGAGAATTGCAAATAGTAGTATATCCTCAATTAACATGCTAGTGAGTAGTAAACAGCAGTATCATACCATCAGATAACATGCTAGTGAATAGTAGTATGTCCTCATCTCAAACACTGTTGTATATACTGTGCATTTCAGCAACGTGGTCTAATTCCATCTTGTGTCAGATTCACCTTTGTTGTTTCGTGTAAATTTCATTACAGGTAGGGGCAAGCCTTGATCTAGATTTGATTTAGCTAAACCTATGTTTTGTTACACTGGTTGGCCATACTTCAGAGTTAGAACTAGGGTTAGTGTTCATTGTTAGGTCTAGAGTTAGTATTCATTATGGGATTTTAGTATTGCTAGTATTCACTGTAAGGACTAGAGTTAATATTCATTATGGGTTAGTATTGTTAGTATTAATTGTTAGGACTAGAGTTAGTATTCATTATTATTATTGTTAGCATTTTTATGGATTTATTTTTGCCCTGTTTTGCCGTTGTTACAGACACCCATATGCGTGTAGCTACTCAGAGTATGACACTGAGATCTTGTTAATCGTTTTCTTTCTGTGAAATGGGTATTTCCAGCTGATAAGATCATCCTTCCTCTGGCCAATAATAGACGTACCAGTTGCATAGTGACAGGGTCATTAGCCATAGGCACAGGTTGTTTGTACAGAATCATCAGTAGCTCCTGCAGCTCATTAATCTGTACATATTTAACACACAGATAAAAATGCATTACATGACTGTTATGTAAAGCATACTATTATAAAATAGAAATAAGTACTTAAGAAATTAAATTTACTTACCTGGCCTTTTGTCAAATAGTCTGCCAGGTTATTCAGTAGTTTATAAAAGACCTCAAACCAGGGCAGATAACTGCATGACAGATGTAGAATTGCAAAATAAACTCTCTATATTGTATTTCTTAGTGGCTCTATATTTCCATTAAAGAGAAAATGAGTTGTCTGTCCCAGTGGGCTTCCTTTTAGTTGTGCTATGGTGCTGAGCAAAGTTAGGTTCAATAGCTCTGAAAATGAAGGGGTGAAGGGCATTGCTTAAGAGTAGGGTATATATATATATATATATATATATATATATATATATATATATATATGTGTGTGTGTGTGTGTGTGTGTGTGTGTGTGTGTGTGTGTGTGTGTGTGTGTGTGTGTGTGTGTGTGTGTGTGTGTGTGTGTGACCTGAGGATACAGAGGCAGGTCTGGGAGCTGGACGTCAGCCTGCAGAAGCCAAAGCGCTGGCATCCCTCTAGGTCTGTGAGCACGAAGGTGAAGTGTTGCACAGCCACGCCATCCTTCACCCTGCAGATGGAGAAGCCAATCCAAGACTCAAGAGCAGTCAGTCCAAGACTCAAGAGCAGTCAGTCCAAGACTCAAGCATGCAGTCAGGCAGCTACACCACCATCCACATTGTGCAAAGAACTCTGCACTTTCTGTATTGTGAGTTACTTTCAGAATCAAATAAGTGAATGAGTCAGTGTTACCTTTCTATGTCATATGGGAAGCAGAATTGTGGAAGGGACTGCATACACTCCTGCCATGGAGAGGTGTGTGAATAAGTTTTCTTGTTTCTTATATATATATATATATATATATATGAACATGTACATTTATATACATATACATTTAGTTTCATCAGATTAAATTCAGTCACGACAAAAACTAACCTCATCACTGAAGTCCTCTGGGAATTGAAACAGTAACCCAGGATCTATACAGTGTAGAAACACTCACAAACACACGCACACGCGCACACACACACACACACACACACACACACACACACACACACACACACACACACACACACACACACACACACACACACACACAGAAGGACTGTTGATCCTCTGGATCTACTCATTTCTGCAGTGATGTAGAGGATGTGGTTCAATGAAGTACACAGCAGGAATAGCACCTTCTTCCTGCACAGGCCAACAGCTCAAACCCCAATAACAGCAGAATCTCCCAGCAGAAATAAACCTGACATACCCCAAGTAAACTCAAGTTTATAATCGTTCTGATTTTTACTGTAGCTTAAGTCAGGATCTCCTTTAACCTGTTCTGATCATTTTCTGTCTTTGTCATATGTTGAGCCACTGCTATCTGCAGCTAATCCTTGCATGCTAACTCACCTTCTGTCACTCTCATGACAACCAGCAGAGTCCTGTGGTTTTCAAGATCAGTCATATGACAGGAAGAGGAGCCAGAGATGTAACCTTCAATGTCACTCTGCTAAAACCATGCACTGTTTGTGTGCACATGTGCTTACCTTTGTCTCTGGCAATTGGGCATGAGGCTTGAAAAAACCAGTAAAAAGGTCTGTCTGGAGTTTCTCTGAAAAATACCAATCAATAAACAAATAGGCAGAGTAGTTAGTGTACTGTACTCAAAACCTCAACAGCAGTGAGGTAATGCTTGTTTTCAGGAAGAGAGCCAGCATTTTTGAAAAATGCTGCCAGAGGAGCTTTGTCAAAGATCAAGACTTCAATTTTTAACAGTGTACATAATTCACTTCAAGGCTATATGATGCATCAAGCTTTAGAGTTACTTACAATCTTTAAAATATTTACTTTACAGTTCACACACACACACACACACACACACACACACACACACACACACATACATACATACATACATACATATATATATATATATATAATAAAATAAAATAAAATAAAAATACAAAAGTTCTGTCTATGATTTCCACTGACCAAGGGAAAGGTGAAACCAGAAGGGCTGCAGTGGATGGAAATGAAGCATGAGATATGAGATATATGACAAAATCATTATACGACACCCAAGAACGTGTGGCAGTGTACAGTTTGTGTACCGCACTTACGAATGAACAAACCATATTTACAGTAATAATTACACTCCAGGGAACAGGGCATAAGAAATTTTCAGCAGCAATCAGCATTTTTGTTATGACGTTTGTGGACAGACTTCCACTGCCAAATGAGTTTTTTGTGAAACAGTCTGAGGACAGGTGGTGCATTTTAGCTTGCTTGTGATCTAAACTCAATACTGCACTAAAAAGCCCCTGAAGTCAAGGAAAGCCCCTGGCACAGGCAGTCACACATCAGAACATTCACTACAGGTCTACCACTACTAAACACCAATACTAGAAAATGACTTGAACCACATTCATGCGAAGACACAAACATCCTGTGCCAACCTGTACCAGTAACGGATCTAAACCCACAAATACTGTTAAAGACCGAAGCCGTCTGATTTTAACATAATGCCTAAATATACAGTCATATTTCTCTAAATGAAAAAAAAAAAACCAGTGGCATGTTATATTGTGTGATAGAGAGAGAGAGAGAGAGAGAGAGAGAGAGAGAGAGAGAAGTAGAGGTAGCATGTGTTTCCATTATGAGAACACCATGACAGAGTGGGGTCCAGGAAACAGACAACTTTAGCGATCGACAATTGTGAAGAATGTAGATAAAAGGTGTAAACGCTGTGCAACTGTAATGATAACCATACACTGTGGCAAAGTAGTTCGCCCTATGTTACAAAGAGAGACACAGAGAGAGAGCGCGCAAAACAGAAAGATAGAGAGAGATATGTCTTACTTCAGTCTGGATCCCATGATGTGGCTGCAAGATTGAGTCCATAAGGGATTAATGGAGTTTCTGGGGTGAGAGTTTCATTTTAGAGATAAAGAGAATACGCTTTCAAACATACACATGCACACACTTAAAACCAAGCAGACAAGTAGCTTGCTCTCAGCTGAAAAGATCACTTCCTTATCTGGCTGTATTATCTGGTGTATGTGTGTGTGTGTGTGTGTGTGTGTGTGTGTGTGTGAGTGTGTGTGTGATCTATGTGACGACTGTGGCTGTTTCCTTCTCCAGTCTCTCTCTCTCTCTGTCTTCCTCTTTCATTAAAAATACTATTACATTTGTTATATTTTTATATATACTTTTATATCTGTATTTTTACACACATTTACATGTAAGAAAGTCACACGTTTTGCTGCTTAAATAGCACTGGGCACTCATAAGTCCTTCAGACACACACACACACACACACACACACACACACACACACACACACACACACACACACACACTCACACACACACACACACACACACACTCACACACACACAAACAAGCACACACAAACACCCCCACACCTCAGTATTTGAGCCCCCTGAGCAGACGCACTAAGAGGAAATCGAGGACAGACTTCCTCTATTGTGCAGCCACTCTCTCTCTCTCTCGCTCTCTTTATCTCTCCAATTGTTTGCTTCTTTTCACGCCATCCTTTTTGAAAGTGAGGATTGCTATTCCTCTACAACCATCAGTCACCCCATTTGCCTAGATCTTACATTATTAACCCAGAACACAGGAGTCAGCCTGCATAGTCAGGGGTGATACCAGAAATGTTAAGCTGTGGAAAATACAAATCATTAATTAATTAATTAATTAATTAATTAATTAATTTAGTGTCTCATTAGCTATGGTAGGTGGACAGTTGACCCTGCTAAACTGAATTCCATTTCATAAGTACGTTTGCTGTTTAGAGCTTACTTGCTTCCTGCTGTATTACCTTACATTTCCCCTCTTCCTCAGGCTTAAATCATTGCTCTCATATGAATTGTGTAGCAGGTGTGTGGTTTCTTCTTTGCCATTGATTCTAAACCACACAGTGACCTCTAGGCTTCAGACAAGGATATTGCAACATTCACCCCTCAGAAACAACCCAAACCAACAAGAGAAACTAGGCTCTGTAATCACAAACACAAAATACAAACAACAAAGCTCCCAGAAGAGTTCAGACATGTCTTTATTCAATCTGCATGAAATTTAAGGGTGTTTAAATAAAGAAATAAGTTTTTATGATGCACAGTGAGTGCTGCTCTTGAATCAGGAAATGAGTAACAGAATAAAGGATGGAGAGAGCACAGTAAGACACAACTGTTAATGGGAGAACAGGTTACTGAGAGCTTTATTTCACAAATACACCTTCACAAAACACTGTGACAGTAGAGTAGACAGAGAGAGAGAGAGAGAGAGGGGGGGGCAGGGGGTGTGGAAAGAATAAAGGGTGAACAGAAAGTGACTGAAAAAGTGGGTGGAGCTGGAAGATAAATGGATGAGGTGAAGGAGAGGAAGGAGGGATTAAGCAGCCTCCTCTTCACCTTCCTCCTCGAACTCGCCCTCCTCGGCTGTGGCATCCTGGTACTGCTGGTACTCGGATACCAGGTCATTCATGTTGCTCTCGGCCTCAGTGAACTCCATCTCGTCCATGCCTTCACCCGTGTACCAGTGCAGGAAAGCCTTGCGGCGGAACATTGCGGTGAACTGCTCTGAGATGCGCTTGAACAGCTCCTGGATGGCTGTGCTGTTGCCGATGAAGGTGGCGGCCATCTTGAGGCCACGGGGAGGGATGTCGCAGACGGCAGTCTTGACGTTGTTGGGGATCCACTCCACGAAGTAGCTGCTGTTCTTGTTCTGGACGTTGAGCATCTGCTCATCCACCTCCTTCATGGACATGCGGCCGCGGAAGACGGCGGCTACGGTGAGGTAGCGACCGTGGCGCGGGTCGCATGCCGCCATCATGTTCTTGGCATCAAACATCTGCTGCGTGAGCTCTGGCACAGACAGGGCACGGTACTGCTGGCTCCCCCTGCTGGTGAGAGGGGCAAAACCAGGCATGAAAAAGTGCAGGCGGGGGAATGGCACCATGTTGACGGCGAGCTTGCGCAGGTCGGCGTTGAGCTGCCCGGGGAATCTGAGGCAGGTGGTCACTCCGCTCATGGTGGCCGAGACAAGGTGGTTGAGGTCACCGTAGGTGGGCGTGGTCAGCTTGAGCGTGCGGAAGCAGATGTCGTAGAGCGCCTCGTTGTCTATGCAGTAGGTCTCGTCCGTGTTCTCCACCAGCTGGTGCACGGACAGCGTGGCGTTGTAGGGCTCCACCACCGTGTCGGACACCTTGGGCGAGGGCACCACGCTGAAGGTGTTCATGATGCGGTCGGGGTACTCCTCGCGGATCTTGCTGATGAGCAGGGTGCCCATGCCCGAGCCTGTGCCACCGCCCAGCGAGTGCGTGAGCTGGAAACCCTGCAGGCAGTCGCAGCTCTCTGCCTCCTTACGCACCACATCCAGCACAGAGTCCACAAGCTCCGCCCCCTCTGTGTAGTGCCCCTTGGCCCAGTTATTACCGGCCCCACTCTGGCCTGAAAGAGAGGTAACATCACATAATGTCACATCATGTCTTTGTAACATCACATAATGTCTATAAACGTTTAGTTCCAGAGTCAGGTGGATTTTGATAATCATATATGAGTTTTATATATATATATATATATATATATATATATATATATATATATATATATATATATATATATATATATATATATATATACACACACACACACACACACACACTACCTGGCCAAAAAAACCCCATGTGGATTTAACTAAGCAAATAGGTAAGAGCCTCCCATTGTATAATTACTGTATGGGTGATTATGTTTCAGCTAGCAACAAGTTATTTAACCCTAACTGATGCAGTGAGTAGCTTCTCATTTGTTAAACAACCATGTCGAAAGATATCCTGTGGTCGTGAAAAATATGTTAATTTGTTTCAGAAGGGTCAATTTATTGGCATGCATCATGCAGAGAAAACATCTAAGGAGATTGCTGAAACGACTAAAATCAGGTTAAGAACTGTCCAACGCATTATTAAAAAGTGGAAGAACAGTGGGGAAACATCATCTTTGAGGAAGGAATGTGGTTGGAAAAAAATCTTGAATGATCGTGATCGGCGATCACTTAAACGTAAGGTGAAATTAAATCATAGATAAACAACAGTAGAACTCAGGGATATATTTAATAGTGAAAGTAAGAGCATTTCCACATGCACAATGCAAAGGGAACTCAAGGGATTGAGACTAAACAGCTGTGTAGCCTTAAGAAAACCACTTGTCAGTGAGGCTAACCGGCAAAAATGGCTTCAATTTGCTAGGGAGCATAAAGATTGGACTCTGGAGCAATGGAAGAAGGTCATGTGGTCTGATGAGTCCAGATTTACCCTGTTCCAGAGTGATGGGTGCATCAGGGTAAGAAGAGAGGCAGGTGAATTGAAACACCCATCATGCCTAGTACCTACTGTACAAGTCTGTGGGGGCAGTGCTATGATCTGGGGTTGCTGCAGTTGGTCAGGTCTAGATTCAGCAATGTTATGTGCCCAAAGAATGAGGTCAGCTGACTACCTGAATATACTGAATGACCAGGTTATTCCATCAATGGATTTTTCTTCCCTGATGGCACGGGCATATTCCAAGATGACAATGCCAGGATTCATTGGGCTCAAATTGTGAAAGAGTGGTTTAGGGAGCATGAGACATCATTTTCACACATGGATTGGCCACCACAGAGTCCAGACCTGAACCCCATTGAGAATCTTTGGGATGTGCTGGAGAAGACTTTGCATAGTGGTTCAAATCTCCCATCATCAATACAAGACTTTGGGGAAAAATTAATGCAACTCTGGACAGATTAATGCAACTCTGGACAGAAATAAATTGCAGAAGCTTGGGGAAATGATGCCACAGCGATTGCGCGCTGTAATCAAAGCTTAAAGGTGGTCCAAATATTAGAAATATTAGAGTGTGTGACCTTTTTTTGGCCAGGCAGTGTATATGTGTGCGTGTGTGTGTTTTTATATATATATATATATATATATATATATATATATATATATATATATATATATATATATATATATACACACACACACACACACACACACACACACACACACACACACACACATTCAATTTTAGGTAAGGAGTTTAATTAAAATAAATGCAATAATTTATGCATGTGTATAGATGTGTGGATTACTATTAAATTTAAGTGTATACAGTACCAAAAACAAAGTTGTCTGGTCTGAATATTTGTCCAAAAGGACCAGAGCGGACAGAATCCATGGTGCCGGGTTCTAGATCCACCAGGATGGCTCGAGGAACGTACTTCCCACCTGAGAACATGGAGGACCATATCAGCATAAACCTCATAACATAACATAAACCCTCAATCGCTGCTCTCAGAGGTTGACGTGGAAGCAGCACAAGTATGCATGTTTAGACCGAGAATATATTTACACTGGCCCTTAATAGATTTCTTTTACATTTTACTTAGTTTACTTGTACATTCCTCTGCAACGTTCCTAATATTGGTTTAAAAAACTAAACAAAACGCAAGGATGCGCTACCAGTCTTAAAGGCCATTCATCGGAAACATGCCCCAGGATTCTCTAATTTGTCTTGGGCACGAGAGAGTTCTACCTTCAGCCCTGTCGGGGAAAGCCGGGCGGGAGGAAGGAGCACTGTCATGGCTAACCGCGAGGAGATAATAGTATCTGAAGTGTTTACCGGTTGCCTCGTTGTAGTAGACACTAATGCGGTCCAGCTGCAGGTCGCTGTCGCCATGGTAGGTACCGGTGGGGTCAATCCCGTGTTCATCGCTGATCACCTCCCAGAACTTGGAGCGTGAGAGCGACAGAAAACGGCAGACATATCAGTATTTTTTAGTCGCTGTCATATATTACTTATTTGCACCCCTTTTTGCTACCTCGTTCATTAACAATTGTTTAATTAAACTGGACTGGATCGATTTGAACTGAAGATGAAATTAAACAGTGATTGATAGGTAGGTGCTTGGGGGGGAACCAATGAACCAATTCGTACCTTGTGTTAAAAATGTGGCTGTTTTTTTCAGATATAGTTCCACGTTATGAAAAGCTTGCTAAACAACAGAAAGCAACTAGATAATAAGAAACGTAACAGAAATTGTCAGCTAATAACTTATGAAATTTTCTGTTCGTTCAGGGGAAAAATCCGACTTCCTTGCATCCTTATTATTCAGGATGGAAAACAGAATGTCACTCATTGCAGAATTTAATTCAAACTAAAGCACACCCGAACGGAAAAGAACCACCACACCCCTTTTACTGAGAGTAAAATATCTTTTCAGATAAGAAATAAATAAATAATGTATAAACGCGTATAATTACAAAGCCTTATAATAATATTTACACGTTAAAGGCTTAAATCATACAATTAGACAGAATTAGACAGTAGCAATGCGTAGTCGCCTTCCACAGTCATAATGCAAAATGGTAGGGTGATAATACCAGAAGATAGCACCCGACGCCCCGCCTTGGGACCGCTCTATGTAAAGGCTTGTTATTGTAGGACCTAGCTCACATCCTGGTACTGTTATCCTTTAATACAGACACCAAAACAGCCGCGGCTAATTATATTCAGAAGCCAGTGTCTATTACGGGAATTGTTATTATCAAAATCTGAAGCCCCCTTTTTCCATTATGAGATGTTCAACAGGGAAAAAATCGATAACAGCGCATACCTTTGCTCCGATCTGATTCCCGCACTGCCCTGCCTGCAGGTGCACTATCTCACGCATTTTGTTAAGGGATGCTCGAGCGACCTAAATAGAGAAATAGCGTGATGAGCAGCGCCTATACGGTACTTCTGCAGTTCCTGCTCCCGCACCTTCTGCTGCCCACTGTCTGCTCGAGACTGCGCGCTCCCGTCTCGTCGTCGCGCCGGCGCTCCCGACCGTGCTGCAACATGACGTCATCTCCGAGACTGACACTAACGGGAGCGCGCTGTGGAGATCGCAGTGTACTGATGGATGGGTGGCGACGACACAGAGAGGTCATAAGGAGAAGCGGTTTCTCTCTAAGGGCCCCAAGGCTCCGAAGTTTTTTGTGTTTTTTTTTAATCGTTTTAAATGTGTGTGTGTGTGTGTGTGTGTGTGTGTGTGAGAGAGAGAGAGAGAGAGAGAGAGAGAGAGAGAGAGAGAGAGAAAGAGAGAGAGAGAGAGAGATAGACAGAGACAGAGACAGAGAGACAGAGAAATCGAGCGTGCGAGAGATCACGGTGATACTCACGTCATCATTTAAGAATGGGTTTTTGGGGAACAACTGATGTGCTGCTAAAGCCAGTATTCTGTTTAAATGTTAGGCTATTTTCACATTATCTTGTACATTCTGTGCGATTAAACAACTATGCATGCTTGCTTATTTATTTATCCTTTCGTTGTCTAATAAGCTATGGTGGCTGGGCAGTTTATTCTGTTACAAAATAAAATGACTTTTATTTGACCACTTTTCATACATGGATGCATCTTTTGAATAAAGTTGTACATCTTGTGTGCTGACAAAACATAAATAACATTTCAACATTAAACCAAATGAATGTATATAGCTTATAGATTGTGGCAAATCAGTTGTGTCTAAAACAATATTTTTCTAAAAGCCACATCACAGTTTATTTGTTTTCTAATATGCTATGGTTTGTAGACAATTTATCCTGTTAAACTGCAAAATCACTTTTAACATTTTTCATTACAACTGGAATCACATTTTGAATAAACGGCAACATCTTGTGTGCTGACAAGTGTAAATAACATTTCACCTTAAACCAAATTAATGTATATAGCTTAGATATGAAAACAAAACTTTGCAAACAGCCACAAATTAGCTGTGCCTAAAGAAATATTTTTATAAAAGTCACATCTTGATTCATCAACTTCATCAGACAGGCAAAGTCATAAACAAAACTTCTGGGTGCAGTGTGTCGGTGACCAAACCCCAGCAAGCCTTCTCTCTCTCTCTCTCTCTCTCTCTCTCTCTCTCTCTCTCTCTCTCTCTCTCTCTCTCTCTCTCTCTCTCTCTCTCTCTCTCACACACACACACACACACACACACACACACACACACATACATGTTTGTGGACATGCAACAAAACAAACACCTGTCTTAGATATGGTTATATTTGTTTTTATTGAAATTTTGGCATGGTAGCTCCTGAGTATATAAACACATGCATATATGTGTTTTTCACCATTTACTTTTGATTGACATCTTATGGTGAGTCAATTACAATGATTCTTCACAGTTCAAAGTACAAATTCAATATATATTGTTTATTTTTTTCTAATTTGTTTCTGATACATTTTGTATGTAATGTAAATTTTGTGTTGCATTTTAGATTGCGTAGGTAAAGGTTTATGACCCATAGGTTTAGTCCATTATTCCTATATGCCTGTATATTCAAATATAAAGGGATTAGATAGAATTTTTAACTATTGCTCCTCAAGAGCCACTTTAAGGGCTTACATATTTTCCCGGACTTTGCCTCGGTTTACAAACAAACTGCTTTACAGATCCGCTTTCTCACTCTGCTCTATGTAGCTTTTTGTAAATTCTTTCTGTGGTGTTATATGTTATACAAATGAAGCATATTATAAACCTCTGTAAATTAGCAGAAAATATAAAGATATATGAATCTCTCTTCTCTTCACAGCAGACATGAATTTTATGCTTGCAAACTCCTCTTCATCTGTCAATCAGTCTGGTTTGCAGTACGTCTATAACCAGACAACCAGTGCTGTCCCTGATGAAGAGCTCTTCTCCTGTGGAGGGTATTTCTTCCTGCTTTTCATTGAGGTTCTTTCAACTGTTATTGGTTTCCCTAGCAATGTACATGTGTCATACCTCCTGTTGTGTGGAGGGCTGGAACATTCCACTTCCAACATCTTCAAACTCAACCTGGCTTTACTCGACACAGTCTACTGCCTGTCCCTTCCACTGGACCCCCTAAGCACTTATCTGATAAACAACTATTACATCTTTCAATACGTCATCATCATCTTGGGTCTGAATGAGATTGGTGCACCTCTCTTACTGACCTGCATGTGCCTTGACCAGTATGTTGCTGTGGTGCATCCAATCGTGTTCATAAAGCTTCGCAATGGGAGTCACCGTTTGGTGGCTGTCACCCTCGTGTGGGCTGTGACCATCACTTACTCTGTTTTAATGGTCATGTCTACCATACAGCATAAGGACTTCATCTTCCTCGTCCCATTTGTGGCCGCCTTCCTTATCATCCTCTTCTGTAATGTGTCGGTACTGTGGACACTCAGACAAAGTGGGCCAGCCAGCAATGAGTGGCACCCCGCTAAGAAACAGGCCTTCCGCACTGTCCTCGCCATCTTCATCATCGTCACCATCAGCTTCTTCCCACTGGCCGTCACCTACCCACTTGACCTCATATTTCAGAGTATAACTTTTGACTGCATCTTCCCCTTCAGCTATGCTTTCATCATTTTCCGAGCACCTCTGCACGGCCTCTTCATCCTTGGCCAAGCTCGGAAGCTACCCTGCATGACCCCTGATGACCGCAACAACCCCAGCGACCTCTGTCCTTGCTGCTGATAGGAGGTCTCTCACTAGGTATATGCAGCTTGGCGTTGTTACCTGAGGCAGATCAGACATATCAAACCCAGAGAAAACCAGCAAGCAAATGTGGAAAGCGGCAGCTTCCCGGAACTGGAAAACCACAGCATAGTTCATACAGCTGTAGATACGTACAACTAAGAGCCTTATATTTAACCAGCATAGATCTACTGCAGTTGTTACATGAGAATTACTGACAGAAATTGTAAGTGGAGATGCTTCTTCCTGTGTGCTCTTCTGCTTTGAAATAGAATTAAACTTAGTGTCTCTGTCCCATTTTAGAACTTCTGTAGCTTTGTATAATAGACATTTATCCAACAGAGTGTAGATGATGGAGTTGACGTGTACAAAAAGAGTGTACAAACAAAATGGATTAAAAGTTGGGACCCAGAAATGCAATAATTCTTCTTTTTTTCTTTTATTGAACTCACTGATGGTAAGCTTGGTTTGTTTTTGTGTCATGCACATTATACAACTTTGGAAATATTGCTTTTAGTTATTCACAAACTGTAGAGAAAATCATTACTACTGTCCTGCTATAGGATAAAAGGTTGAGTTCTTTTTAACACTGTATTTTCTGTGTACAGTTTAGCTAGTCAGTCAATGTTAAGTAGGTCTTGGTATGTGTATCCAGTTATCTGCCCAGAGTCCAGAGCAGTGTCAGAGACAGCACAAACACAGCCAGACAGAAGGTGTACACTCTGAAGCAGAATTGGTTTACTGCCTCCATCAGGCGAAGTCTGGAACTACACTGAGCATTATTCCAGTTCAGCATCCTCAGCTCCTCGCTCACATCCTCAACCTGTCAGTAAAACACTCCTGCCCACATACATCTGGTCCCATCCTATCACACCCCAGAGCGAATGATCGTTTAAGACCTGGACAAAACAGGAAACAGAGACTGGATTAGTATGACAACAGTTTTACTGGACCTGTTTGTATATATATTGTAAGTGCCATTTTGTTTTTCAGCAAAACACCCAATCCCTGTCTGCTTTTCTGGGGCTTATACTTTAATGGCATTAGCACTAATGTTCTAATGGTGCCGAACTAACTAGATTATGTAAGTTTCATAATGAGATTAATAGTAGCTAATATTAACAATAACATCCTTTCCAGTAGAGTGGAAAATAATTAACAATTTGGCTGATTTAAATTCAGTTTATTCAGTTCAAATGCAAAAGGGCCAAATGTGTATGTGTGCCTTTAACAGTATTTAAATCCACCCAATCACCCACTGACAATCACTCTCAACCCTACCTAACATGGGGGTAGTGTCTCGGAATGGTGGCAGTATATCAGTGACTAGGAGGAGGAAGACGGTGTAGCTGAAGAGCAGCGTGACCTTAAAGGGGATGCGCTCGGCGCAGTCAGCAGGCAGGGCGAAAGCTGCCACATCAACCAACATGACCAGAGCACTGGGGACCATCAAGTTCAACACGTAGAAGAGACTGTACCGCTCCAACTCCACCTGCAGAGGGAGCCAGACAGTGAGAAAGATGATGGAAGAAATGAAGAGAGAAGGAGAGTGAAGGTGGGTAGAAAGAGAGTGATTTTATCTATCTATCTATCTATCTATCTATCTATCTATCTATCTATCTATCTATCTATCTATCTATCTATCTATCTATAGATAGATAGATAGATAGATAGATAGATAGATAGATAGATAGATAGATAGATAGATAGATAGATAGATAGATAGATAGATAGATAGATAGATAGATAGAGAAAATCACTCTTTCTACCCACCTTCACTCTCCTTCTCCGAGGATAGAAAACATGTTTTAAGACTGGATATGTACATAGACACAGAAGGAATTTGTTATAGTATGTCTTCAGTAAAAAATAATTATTCTGAAAAAAAAAGTTTTGTCTGTTTTTTCTGAACAGACTGTTTCTGTTTCAGAAATCTACCTGTTGGGCTCTCTGGCACTTCTGGCATTCCGCTCCATAGAAACGGCTGTGTTGTTCTGGCTGGCCAATGGGAGGCATTCCTGGATAAGCAGCACATTTGTTCCCGAATACGGACGACGATAGGGAGGAGTGAGTGGGAGACACGTGAGACAGAGCGTAAGTTTCGGTATGAGAGTTTAACTAGCCATGCTAAAACAATGTCAAACATTCTTTCTCATTTGCGCTCTCACTTACCCCTTCTTGCTGCTTTTCCCTTTAGGGGGCAGTAGACTGTGTGCCTGTTTCGGGTCTTGTGCCTACACGCTACAGGTGGAGCTGAATCACCTGCGTCAAATCTTGCAAAAGCGCCGGCACGAGAAGAACGCACTGAGCATGTGCAGAGAGCTGGGGGAGACTATAGACCGGGGCTATTTCTGTTTGCACTGCCTGGTACTTGCCACAGGGGCCGCTGTACTGTACGTCGAGTGGAGAACCACACGGCATTACTAAATACGTCACAAAATATAGAAACTTTTTAAGTCAAATGAAAACATTTTGAATACATTTTCTCATTAGTATTGTATCTTTAGAGATGGTCTCTAACTGCAGCATCATTTTGGAATAGTTCTTCAATATTATTTCGTATTATTCTATCTGTCAGAGAAGGCTTTGAAGGGATTGAGTGGTGTTCTACTTAGTTACAGAAAACAGAAAACCATGTGCTACTTCTCTTTTGAGTGTTAGTATACATTTGGCAGACACTCATATCGAGAGCAACATACAATTTCAAACATGTTACAGAGGTAGGTAAATGTAGTGTTCGGAGTCTTGCCCAGGACTCTTATTGGTATGGCATAGAGCATTTGCTGAGATGGGGTTTTAAACACTGGTTACCCTTGGGAGAGGTAACATTGTTACCCACTACACTATACCAACCACATTCCATGTCAGTCAATGTGGGTGTGTGCCAGCTTGGTTGTAATCGATTAATAATCTCTCACATTTACAGTAGATGTGTTGTTGACTGGTAGTGTTGTGTGTGGCTCCTATGGCACACAGTGTGAACACAAAACCACACTTCACAAGAGCCATTACCATTAGAGAGAAGCAGAGGTGTGGGCAGAATATTTTATTCACCACCAGGGGGCAACAGACACTTGTAGTAGTCCATGCGCTTCAACATGTTTGAGTGTGGGTGAGTCATCCACCATTTGTATTAGTTAACAAAGGGTGAAGGCAACATATTAGAGACATAATGTTTAGCTTTTAAATTATGAAGGATATTAAACATAAACATGAACATAACTTTGCACACATGCAGACACACACACACACACACACACACACACACTCACACTCACAGTAAGATGAATATGTGCTGTTGAAAGGTTTTTCCATATTCACATATGGACTAATATAAAAACATCCGACACAAGTGACGTATCTCACATAACAAACATTTCCATATTAAAAACCATGTTCCTTATTTTCAGACCTCAGGGTGAATGAACATATGATGTTCTGCCCTTACTCAGGATATGAAGGCTTAGGCTCATCTCACAGAGGTTTTAATGTCGGATTCCACTAAACACCAACACATTGCACTTACATGAACTGCACATTCTGTTCTATTGATATAGGTGAACACACGGAAGCAGGTAATGAATACAGGTGAACTGTGTCAGGAAGGAGGCTACCCCCCCACCCCCAGGTGCTGCGGGCTGTTTAAACCATATATCCCTATGTGACAATGTTGTAGGTTGCACTTTGTTTGGCTCAGTGCCTCCTTCCTGTCAATCCACTTACACATGCTTAATGCTGATATCAGGGGACCACAGTTTGGAGGACGGCACTGTGAAATATGACAGACCTTCATACAGATTAGAGTCCCATGACACAAACTCATCCCTCCATCTCTACATGCATTCACATGCACACACACACACACACACACACACACACACACACACACACACACACACACACACACACACACACACACACACACATACAAACACACACACACACACACACACACACACACACACACACACATAAAGAGAGAGAATAAGACAGAGAGAGAGAAAGAGACAGAGAGAGGAGGAAAAAAGATTCAGAGAAAACTTGTAAAACAGTTGTGAAAAGTTAAGTGAAGTTATAAATTACACACATTGCATTCATTACTGCAAGTGCCTACCTGACTTAAACGAATGTGCAGTTTGACTAATTCCTCCTTTACATTCTGGAGTGAGAAAGAAAATGGTTTGAATGTTTCATAAGCAGATTTAATTCTTGTGTTGATATGCACACCAGAAACCCCCCAAAGTTTGCTTTAAGTTCAAGAAGCTTACAGCTTATAGATTGCCACAAATCAGCTGTGTGTAAAACAATATTTGTCTAAGACATATCATAGTTTATTTGTTATTTACAATTTTTGGTTTTAGCTGATGCTTTTATCCAAAGCAACTTACAATTCTGACTGAACACAACTTGAGCAATTGAGTGTTAAGGGCTTTGCTCAGGGGCACAACAGTGGCAACCTGGCTGTGTTGGACCTGCCAGTGGTGAACTGGCAACCTTTTGATTACTATTCAAGTACCTTAACCAATGTTAAGGTACCAATATGGTGGCTGGCCAGTTTATCCTGTTAAACTATATGGTGGGTGTACAGTTTATCTTGTTAACCACAAATAACTTTCACCATTTTTCATTACAAATGGAAGCACATTTTGAGTAAAAGAACTGCCACAATCAGCTGTGACTAAAACAATATTTTTCTAAAAGCCACATCTTGATTCATCAGCTTCATCAGGCAGGCAAAGTCATAAACAAAACTACTGGGCACAGTGTGACAGTGGCCAAACCCCAGCAAACCTTCTCTTCACACCACACACACACACACACACACGCACATATGCACACGTATACTCACTAACTGACTCACACAAATACGCACCCACACACACATACACGTTTGCGGACATGCAACAAAACAAACACCTGTCTCACATGTGGTAATATTTGTTTTTAGTGAAATTTTGGCATGGTAGCTTCAGAGTATATAAACATATGCATATATGAGTTTTTCACCATTTGACTTTTAATCAGCTTCTTATGGTGAGTAAATTACAATGATTCTTCTCACTTCAAAGTAAATATTCAATATATATTAATTTTTTCAATTTGTTTTTCTGATACATTTTGTAGATAATTCAAAATATTTTGTGCTTCATTTTAGATTGCATATGTAAAGGTTGTGACCTATAAGGTTTAGTCTATTGTTCCTATATTTATATATACTGGAATACAAAGGGTTTAGATTGAATTTTAATTATTGTTCTTCAAGAGCCACTTTAAGGACTGTTTACATATTTTCCCAGACTTTGGTTTGCTTTACAACCAAACTGCTTTACAGATATCTGTTTTCTTACTCTCCCTATGTAGCTTTTTGTAAATGCTTTCTGAGGTGTTATATGCTATACAATTAAGCATATTATAAATCATTGTAAAATAGCAGAAAATAAAAAATATATATATGAATCTCTCTTTTCCTTTCTCAAACCACAGCAGACATGAATGCTATGCTTGCAAACTCCTCTTCATCTGTCAATCAGTCTGGTTTGCAGTACGTCTATAACCAGACAACCAGTGCTGTCCCTGATGAAAAGCTCTTCTCCTGTGGAGGGTATATCTTCCTGTATTCCATTGAAGTTCTTTCAACTGTTATTGGTTTCCCTAGCAATGTACATGTGTCATACCTCCTGTTGTGTGGGCTGGAACATTCCACTTCCAATATCTTCAAACTCAACCTGGCTTTATTCGACACAGTCTGTTGCCTGTCCCTTCCACTACACTTGCTAAGCACTTATCTGATAAACAACTATTACATCTTTCAATACGTCAGCATCCTCTTCAATCTGAATGAGATTGGTGCACCTCTCTTACTGACCTGCATATGCCTTGACCAGTATGTTGCCGTGGTGCATCCAATCGTGTTCATGAAGCTTCACAATGGGAGTCACCGATTGGTGGCTGTCACCCTCGTGTGGGCTGTGACCATAACTTACACTGTTTTAATGGTCATGTCTACCATACAGCATAAGGAATTCATCTTCCTCGTCCCGTTTGTGGCCGCCTTCCTCATCATCCTCTTCTGTAATGTGTCGGTGCTGCGGGCACTCAGACAAAGTGGACCAGCCAGCAATGAGCTGCACCCCGCCAAGAAACAGGCCTTCCGCACCGTCCTCGCCATCTTCATCATCATCACCATCAGCTTCTTCCCGTTGGCTGTCACCTTCCCATTCTACCTCATATTTCAGAGTATATCTTTTGACTGCATCTTGCCCTTCGGCTATGCTTTCATTGTTTTACGAGCACCTCTGCACGGCCTCTTCATCCTTGGCCAGGCTCGGAAGCTGCCCTGCATGACCCCTGATGACCGCAACAACCCCAGCGACCTCTGTCCTTGCTGCTGACAGGAGGGATCATAGGTATATGCAGCTTGGCGTTGTTATCTGAGGCAGATCAGCTGTATGAAACCCAGAGAAAACCAGCAAGCAAATGTGGAGTGCGGCAGCTTCCCAGGACTTGAAAAGCAATTTGTAGTTCACAAAGCTGTAGATACGTACAATTAAGAGCCTTACATTTAACCAGCATAGGTCTACTGCAGTTGTTACATGAGAATGACTGACAGAAATTTGTCAGTGGAGATGCTTCATCTTATGCACTCTTCTGCTTTGATATAGAATTGAACGTGTGTCTCTGTCCCATTTTAGAACTTCTGTTGCTTTGTATAATATACATTTATTCAATGTGTGTTGAATAACAGATAGACTTGATGTGTAAAAAAGATTGTACAAACAAAACAAATTAAAAACTTAGGACCCAGAAATGAAATGTTTCTTTTTTCATTTATTGAACTCACAGATGGTAAGTTTGGGTTGTCCTTGTGTCATACACATTTTTCAAACTTGGAAATATTGCTTTTAGTTATTCACAAACTGTAAAACAGTGGTTGCTACTATCCTGCTATAGGATAAAAGGTTGAGGTCTTTTTAACATGTATTTTCTGTGTATAGTTTCACTAGTCAGTCAGGTACAGTGTTAAGTAGGTCTTGGTATGTGTATCCAGTTATCTGCCCAGAGTCCAGAGCAGTGTCAGAGACAGCAGAAACACAGCCAGACAGAAGGTGTAGACTCTGAAGCAGAATTGGTCTACTGCCTCCATTAGGCGAAGTCTGGAACTGCGCTGAGCGTAACTCCAGTTCAGCATCCTCAGCTCCTCGCTCACATCGTCTAACTCATCCCTCAACCTGTCAGTCAAACACTCCTGCCCGCACGCACCTGGTCCCGCCCTGCCACACCCCAGAGCGAAGGATCTTTTCAGACCTGGACAAAACAGGAAACAGACTGAATTAGTATGAAATATTTACTGGACCTGTTTGGATATATATTGTAAGTGTCATTTTGTTTTTCAGCAAAACTCTCAATCCCTGTCTGCTTTTCTGGGGCTTATAGTTTAATGGCATTAGCACTAATGTTCTAAAGATGACACTGCTGGACTAACAAGATTATTTAAGTATGAGATTAATGAGACTCACAGTGGGTAATATTAACATAGTTTGAACACACAGCAGCAAAAAAAATTGATATGTGGGTGATATAAACTGTACCAAGTTAACTTTTCATATCTCTACTAATGCTCTGCCGGCAGGCATGAAGATGCTCAGTAGCGTCATCTGTCTCCAGGAGGTGAGGATACACCTTCTGTATGATCCTTTCCAGTAGATTGGAGTTTGTGTGTGAGTCTGGCTGTCCCAGTGTCAGCAACAACACACTCCCCCCCATACTTACACACAACAGTACAAGACACACCACCAGATACACACCTGAAAGTGCATGTGCACACACACACACACACACACACACACACACACACACACACACACACACACACACACACACAGTGTAGTGTTGGACATGTAGAGGTAAAATATGTCATTGGACAACCCAACTCATATAAATAGGTCTGTGGTCTGTAAAAACCCTTATTAGAATCACATATGGCATATATAATACAAAAATATATATGGAATATAAAAACGGTATGTATATGTCATTCAGAAATTATAATAGCTTCTTAACCTTTATTGTAGCTAATATTTAAAAACAACAATTATATAGTATACAATATGTATATATCATATAAACAAAGTGGCATATATGAGAAAGGTTATTGTACATGAAAGGGTCCATAATCATGTTAAATAATACTAAAGTTTCTATTCCTAAAAATTCTAATGTGATGATCATATATTTGTAGAATAAACCAAGAACAAATTAAAATAATTAACAATTTGACTGATTTAAATTCAGTTCAAATGCAAAAGGGCCAAATGTGTATGTGTGCCTTTAACAGTATTTAAATCCACCCAATCACCCACTGACAATCACTCTCAACCCTACCTAACACGGGGGTAGTGTCTCGGAATGGTGGCAGTATATCAGTGACTAGGAGTAGGAAGACGGTGTAGCCGAAGAGCAGCGTGACCTTAAAGGGGATGCGCTCGGCGCAGTCAGCAGGCAGGGCGAAAGCTGCCACATCAACCAACATGACCAGAGCACTGGGGACCATCAAGTTCAGCACGTAGAAGAGACTGTACCGCTCCAACTCCACCTGCAGAGGGAGCCAGACAGTGAGAAAGATGATGGAAGAAATGAAGAGAGAAGGAGAGTGAAGGTGGGTAGAAAGAGAGTGATTTTATATATATATAAATATATGCAGTATTATGTGTGTATTTCTGTTTATACCTGAAAGCAGAGATGTGATTATTGTTGCTGACTGTAACTGAACAATTTAATTTCCTTTAAGTCCCATTCACCATGAGTTCTGTTGCTGAATGCATGTCTAGTGTCGATGTTTAAAACCACATCATGCTCTGGAATGCATTTCAACAGAAAAATATCAACAGAATTGGCTGTAATTCATGTAAAATTTATAATGGAATCTGATCATGCAATGGTGTGGGTATAACTGAGGGTTGGTGTTGTAAAAATATTATAAAACATAAATAGAATGTCTTTTTATGACAGGTTATTCCTTTCTGTTAGCTAGCTACATATAAGCTAAACCAGAATTTCAAGCTCTTGTTCATAAACATTTTTAATATTTTAATGCTCATTTCTCAAGTACCATTGCAGGCCATAATCTTACTCTGAGTCTGAACTTCATCTCTAATGCAATATGTACGTGTGTGTGTGTGTTGGTGTGTAGGTGTGTGAGTTATTACCTGTGTGCAGCTGTGGATAAAAGGTGATGTTGCATTTCTGCTGGTCAAAGGGGAACAGCAGCATGGCCAGGTCACAGTGCAGTGTGAGAAGCATGTCCTCCACCCTGCTCACCCAGCCACTGGGCTCCATACGCACGTAGACCTCAGAGTGCTGCTGGGAGACGCCAATTCTGGACACACACACACACACACACACACACACACACACACACACACACACACACACACATCCATCCTGTGAGGCAGACTCTGGAGGAGAAATCCCATCGAGTAGTGACCCATCACAGGACCCCTCCACTTACGCCTCCTTAATGCTGATATCAGGGGACCACAGTCTGGAGGACGGCACTGTGAAATATGACAGACCTTCATACAGATTAGGGTCCCATGACACAACTCATCCCTCCATCTCTACATGCATGCACACACACACACACACACACACACACACACACACACACACACACACACACACATACACACACACACACATATACACACATACAAACACACAGAAAAAGAGAAAAAGAGATAGAGATAGATGGAGACAGAGAGAGATAAGAATATAAGAAAAAAATCAGTGCAGATATAACATTTGTAAAACAGTGAAAAAAGTGAACTTATAACTTACACACATTGCATTCATTACTGCAAGTGCCTACCTGACTTAAACGGATATGCAGTTTGACTAATTCCTCTTTTTCATTCTGGAGTGAGAAAGAAACTGGCTTGAATGTTTCATAAGCAGATTTAATTCTTGTGTTTGATATGCAGACCTGAATCCCCCAGAATGTTTGCCTTAAATTCAGGAATGAGACTTTTGAGGAATGAATGTTTCCAACCACTTTCTTTGGATAATGTAGTGAATTCAGTGAGTTAGTGTTCAAGCATGTACGTGTTGTGTGTGTGTGTGTGTGTGTGTGTGTGTGTGTGTGTGTGTGTGTATGTGTGAGCTCATGTGTGTTTGTGTGTGTGGGGGATCATTGGTGCATGCAGGCCTGTGTGCATGCTTACTCTGAGGTTGTGGTTGGCCTCAGAGTGGTTGGCCCCTGTGCAAGACCCTTAACCCCCTATTGCTTGAAGTGTACTGAGTCACCATTGTAAGCTGCTTTGGATAAAAGCATCTGCTAAATGCTGTAAATGTAAATGTAAATGTAACGCACCACGTCGATTATTTGGAGGACGTGCAGGTTCAAGTACAGGCTGAGAGGACAAGTCCAGTTTGTAACAGGTCTGACCCAGGCTGAGGAGAACTGTGTTATATTGCTGACCACTGAGACCAGGTCCATTTCGACACTATGCACTGTCACACACCCACAAGTCAAGTTATAATAACAATCAGGCTTCTGATGGGTTAAACTCTCAACATGGTTACAGAAGTCAACACATGAAACATTATCTATAAACAGAAGCAAGGTGCACTGCAGTGGGAGTGGAGGTTTTCTTTACCTGTTGTTGACAGATAAACATTTAGCAGAGTGAACCATACAGCCTTAAATCCTTTCAGGATCACATTATTACTTTCTCCTTACCTCTCTCTCTTCATCCCTCTCTCCAAACGATCTCCTCGCTCTTCTCTTCTCAGCTCCTGTGAGGAGTGATGTGTGTGGCCTGCTTAGATATTCAAATTGCACTGGGTTATGTGTGTGTGTAAGTGTATGATTTGGATATCAGTGACATTCTGCCATTGTTGTGACCAGAGGATGATGGGCGGGGCTAAGGGTGACTGAAGTATTCTTTCAGACACTGCCGACTAAACAGGCTTTTGCAGGTGTTATTCTGGTGTTAGGGAATCGTGCTCTGAACAAGACAGGAATGGGACATTTTCAAAATGGTGAAGGTGGATTCACTCTGCTGAAGTTAGACTGCCACCATCTGTTACTTATCCTGCACTTATTCCAAGGTACTACCTACTTACCTACACATACACACGCACAAACTTGTGCATGCACACACACACACACTTACACAATTATAAAGAGTTACTAGGCATGAGAGAAGATGCCTGTGCACTCTTCTGCACACACAGATATTTACAAAATATTTTTTTATTCGATTTGTAACTGCTTTTATTCAATTTTATTGGTTTACAGGGGGCATGTCCAACACTGAGAAGCTATTGCCTCCCTCCATTGGCCAATGGCTGGTTGGTCTGCTAGGGGAGGATTCAGCTAAGATGAGACCAGTTGTTGATTGGAGGAACTCTGTGCCTGTCAGAGTGGACCTGAGCATCTTGAGTGTTCTTGGAGTGGTGAGAGAGAAAAAAATGAGTGGGAGAGAATCCTGAAATAATGAAAACGATAAAATCATCAGTCTGAAAATCTGTGAATGTTTCTTGAGACTGAATGTCAAAGTTTGTCCTTTTTCTTGACAGGATGAGAAGAATGAGCATCTGATTTTCTATGTACTGTACACCCAGGTATGGCATGTCTGATAATGTCTGACTGGAGTGTATGATTGGAGTTTCTACAAACTAAAACTGTTTTACTGTTTTACTGACTCTCTCTCTCTCTCTCTCTCTCTCTCTCTCTCTCTCTCTCTCTCTCTCTCTCTCTCTCTCTCTCTCTCTCTCTCTCTCTCTCTCTCTCTCTCTCTCTCTCTCTCTGTGGAGGGATGGAGGGATAAAACACTGAATTGGGACCCTTCTAAGTATGGAGGTGTGATGTGGGTGACTCTTCCTGCAGATAGAATCTGGGTTCCTGATATTATATTATATGAGATGTGAGTGCTCTTTCTCCCTCTCATTTCTCACACAGCATAGAGAATTCACATGTATTATTAGGCTGTCACCAGGAGAGGGCAATATTAGACATATTTTGTGGAGAACTCTCACTGTCTGTCTCTCTTGCTCCCTTCATTTGTCTTCTATTTATTTTCCTCTCTCCTTGTCCTGTCTCCACCTCTTTCAGGACAAATACGGAGGAGGCACACCTGTTCAGTCATGTGTCAGTCACTTATGATGGATGGGTGGAGCTACAGAAGCCCCGCCTCTTGGAGTCCAGCTGTCCACTGAACCTGTATCACTTCCCTCTTGACCGGCACACGTGTAACCTCACCTTCCTGTCCCAGTGACACACAGGTACAAGTGAACTCACACATGTACATGTGTGCAAGCCAACGTATGCTCCCACTCCAATCCAATGTTATATTGGGCACCTGCAGTACCAATTGCATGAATAATATGTTCCCTCTTTCGTTTGGTCTCTTTTTTTCTCTTAGCGAGAGAGGTGGAGTTGCACTGGGGAAACACAGAGAGTGATAGCCTCTTCTCCAGGGGAGGGTGGGAGATTCTGTCTCTCTCTGTGCTTTCTCATCTTCAAACTGCCCAGCACTTCAACACTTCTGCAATCAGAGTGCAGGTCAGTGGGCACACACACGTGTGTGTGTGTGTGTGTGTGTGTGTAGTGCAGGTCTAATCTCATCTACATGGTGACTGTGATCTGTGTATCTGTGTGTGTGTGTGTAGGTTCATGTGTGCAGGTCTCTCCTCTACATGAGATCTTCTCTACACAGATCTGTGTATGTGAGAGTGTGCAGGTTTCTTCTCGTTTCTATGATGACTGTATATTTATGGTGTGTGTCTGTGTTTGTGTGTGTGTGTCTGTGTGTGCAGTTCATCCTGTGTTTGTGTGCTTGTGTGTATGTACATCAGTATGCACAAGTGTCCTTTTAGCTACACCAGGTTGTGCAGTGTGTGTGTGTGTGTGTGTGTGTGTGTGTATGTGTGTGTGTGTGTGTGTGTGTGTGTGTGTGTGGTGTGTGTATATGTATATCTGTGAGTGTGTGTGTAGCTCTCCTCTACACTGCTGTAGGGATGTGTGTATGTGTGTGTGAGTGTGTGTGTGTGTGTGTGTGTGTGTATGTGTGTGTGTGTGTGTGTGTGTGTGTGGTGTGTGTATATGTATATCTGTGAGTGTGTGTGTAGCTCTCCTCTACACTGCTGTAGGGATGTGTGTATGTGTGTGTGAGTGTGTGTGTGTGTGTGTGTGTGTGTGTATGTGTGTGTGTGTGTGTGTGTGTGTGTGTGTAGGTCAGCGTGCGGAGATCTCCTCTGCTCTTTACCGTGACTCTACTGCTGCCCAGTGCTCTCTTGCTGGTTCTGGACCTGTTGGCCTTCCTCATAGCTGTCTACCTCAACCAGCGCCTCAGTGTCATGGTTACCATCTACACTGGACACTTCATCTTCATCATCCTTATCTTCACCCTCTTCCCTCCTTTCACCCTTCAAATTCCACTAATCGGTGAGAGAAATCAAAAGAGGAAGAAAGAGAGAGAACGAGAGAAAGATGGCAAACTTGGTTTGAGGTTGACATGTAAAAGAGATACTTCTTACAAGCAATACAATATACAATTAGTTAAAATGTATTCAATAAAGAGAACGAAATTAATTTTTGGCCACACAAACCCAACCTATGCGTATGTGCTTACTCTTCGGTAGAGAGTGAGAAATGGTTGTATGGTTTTTGAACAAACAGGGAGATGTTGTTTGGATATTAAACAGTGTTAAATAAAAACACATCTTCACTGAATTTGCTTGAATAATTCTGGAGGCATTATTTACATTTATATCACTGCACAAGTCAATATAGTGCTTCTCAAAACCCAAAGACACTTAAATTGATAATACACATCAAAAGACCACAATCATACAGGGAGGACATGACTACTCCAATTATACAGGGAGGACAACATAGGGGAGGCCTAGAGGAGTCAGAGGTAGATTAGGGTTGAGAAAAATCCTAGGATAGAAAACATGTTTTAAGACTGGATATGTACATAGACACAGAAGGAATTTGTTATAGTATGTCTTCAGTAAAAAAATAATTATTCTGAAAAAAAAGTTTTGTCTGTTTTTTCTGAACAGACTGTTTCTGTTTCAGAAATCTACCTGTTGGGCTCTCTGGCACTTCTGGCATTCAGCTCCATAGAAACGGCTGTGTTGTTCTGGCTGGCCAATGGGAGGCATTCCTGGATAAGCAGCACATTTGTTCCCGAATACGGACGACGATAGGGAGGAGTGAGTGGGAGACACGTGAGACAGAGGGTAAGTTTCGGTATGAGAGTTTAACTAGCCATGCTAAAACAATGTCAAACATTCTTTCTCATTTGCTCTCTCACTTACCCCTTCTTGCTGCTTTTCCCTTTAGGGGGCAGTAGACTGTGTGCCTGTTTCGGGTCTTGTGCCTACACGCTACAGGTGGAGCTGAATCACCTGCGTCAAATCTTGCAAAAGCGCCGGCACGAGAAGAACGCACTGAGCATGTGCAGAGAGCTGGGGGAGACTATAGACCGGGGCTATTTCTGTTTGCACTGCCTGGTACTTGCCACAGGGGCCGCTGTACTGTACGTCGAGTGGAGAACCACACGACATTACTAAATACGTCACAAAATATAGAAACTTTTTAAGTCAAATGAAAACATTTTGAATACATTTTCTCATTAGTATTGTATCTTTAGAGATGGTCCCTAACTGCAGCATCATTTTGGAATAGTTCTTCAATATTATTTCGTATTATTCTATCTGTCAGAGAAGGCTTTGAAGGGATTTAGTGGTGTTCTACTTAGTTACAGAAAACAGAAAACCATGTGCTACTTCTCTTTTGAGTGTTAGTTTACATTTGGCAGACACTCATATCCAGAGCAACATACAATTTCAAGCATGTTACAGAGGTAGGTAAATGTAGTGTTAGGAGTCTTGCCCAGGACTCTTATTGGTATGGCATAGAGCATTTGCTGAGATGGGGTTATTAAACACTGGTTACCCTTGGGAAAGGTAACATTGTTACCCACTACACTATACCAACCACATTCCATGCCAGTCAATGTGGGTGTGTGTCAGCTTGGTTGTAATCGATTAATAATCTCTCACATTTACAGTAGATGTGTTGTTGACTGGTAGTGTTGTGTGTAGCTCCTATGGCACACAGTGTGAACACAAAAAAACCCTTCACAAGAACCATTACCATTAGAGAGAAGCAGAGGTGTGGGCAGTATATTTTATTCACCACCAGGGGGCAACAGACACTTGTAGTAGTCCATGCGCTTCAACATGTTTGAGTGTGGGTGAGTCAGCCACCATTTGTGTTAGTTAACAAAGGGTGAAGGCAACATATTAGAGACATAATGTTTAGCTTTTAAATTATGAAGGATATTAAACATAAACATGAACATAACTTTGCGCACATGCAGACACACACACACACACACACACTCACACACACAGTAAGATGAATATGTGCTGTTGAAAGGTTTTTCCATATTCACATATGGACTAATATAAAAACATCCGACACAAGTGACGTATCTCACATAACAAACATTTCCATATTAAAAACCATGTTCCTTATTTTCAGGCCTCAGGGTGAATGAACATATGATGTTCTGCCCTTACTCAGGATATGAAGGCTTAGGCTCATCTCACAGAGGTTTTAATGTCGGATTCCACTAAACACCAACACATTGCACTTACATGAACTGCACATTCTGTTCTATTGATATAGGTGAACACATGGAAGCAGGTAATGAATACAGGTGAACTGTGTCAGGAAGGAGGCTACCCCCCCCACCCCCCAGGTGCTGAGGGCTGTTTAAACCATATATCCCTATGTGACAATGTTGTAGGTTGCACTTTGTTTGGCTCAGTGCCTCCTTCCTGTCAATCCACTTACACATGCTTAATGCTGATATCAGGGGACCACAGTTTGGAGGACGGCACTGTGAAATATGACAGACCTTCATACAGAGTCCCATGACACAAACTCATCCCTCCATCTCTACATGCATTCACATGCACACACACACACACACACACACACATATAAAGAGAGAGAAGAAGACAGAGAGAAAGACAGAGGAGGAAAAAAGATTCAGAGATAACTTGTAAAACAGTTTTGAAAAGTTAAGTGATGTTATAAATTACACACATTGCATTCATTACTGCAAGTGCCTACCTGACTTAAACGAATGTGCAGTTTGACTAATTCCTCCTTTACATTCTGGAGTGAGAAAGAAAATGGCTTGAATGTTTCATAAGTAGATTTAATTCTTGTGTTGATATGCACACCAGAAACCCCGCCAAAGTTTGCTTTAAGTTCAAGAAGCTTACAGCTTATAGATTGCCACAAATCAGCTGTGTGTAAAACAATATTTGTCCAAGACATATCACAGTTTATTTGTTATTTACATTTTTGGCATTTAGCTGATGCTTTTATCCAAAGCAACTTACAATTCTGATTGAACACAACTTGAGCAACTGAGTGTTAAGGGCTTTGCTCAGGGGCCCAACAGTGGCAACCTGGCTGTGGTGGACCTGCCAGTGGTGAACTGGCAACCTTTTGATTACTATTCAAGTACCTTAACCAATGAGCTACCACTGCCTATATGGTGGCTGGCCAGTTTATCCTGTTAAACTATATGGTGGGTGTACAGTTTATCTTGTTAACCACAAATAACTTTTACCATTTTACATTACAAATGGAAGCACATTTTGAGTAAAAGAACTGCCACAATCAGCTGTGACTAAAACAATATTTTTCTAAAAGCCACATCTTGATTCATCAGCTTCATCAGGCAGGCAAAGTCATAAACAAAACTACTGGGCACAGTGTGACAGTGGTCAAACCCCAGCAAACCTTCTCTTCACACCACACACACACACACACGCACATATGCACACGTATACTCACTAACTGACTCACACAAATACGCACCCACACACACATACATGTTTGCGGACATGCAACAAAACAAACACCTGTCTCACGTGGTAATATTTGTTTTTATTGAAATTTTGGCATGGTAGCTTCAGAGTATATAAACATATGCATATATGAGTTTTTCACCATTTGACTTTTAATCAGCTTCTTATGGTGAGTAAATTACAATGATTCTTCTCACTTCAGAGTAAATATTCAATATATATTATTTTTTTCAATTTGTTTTTCTGATACATTTTGTAGATAATTCAAAATATTTTGTGCTTCATTTTAGATTGCATTTGTAAAGGTTGAGACCTATAAGGTTTAGTCTATTATTCCTATATTTATATATACTGGAATACAAAGGGTTTAGATTGAATTTTAATTATTGTTCTTCAAGAGTCACTTTAAGGTTTGTTTACATATTTTCCCAGACTTTGGTTTGCTTTACAACCAAACTACTTTACAGATATCTGTTTTCTTACTCTACCTATGTAGCTTTTTGTAAATGCTTTCTGAGGTGTTATATGCTATACAATTAAGCATATTATAAATCATTGTAAAATAGCAGAAAATAAAAAATATATATATGAATCTCTCTTTTCCTTTCTCAAACCACAGTAGACATGAATGCTATGCTTGCAAACTCCTCTTCATCTGTCAATCAGTCTGGTTTGCAGTACGTCTATAACCAGACAACCAGTGCTGTCCCTGATGAAAAGCTCTTCTCCTGTGGAGGGTATTTCTTCCTGCTTTTCATTGAGGTTCTTTCAACTGTTATTGGTTTCCCTAGCAATGTACATGTGTCATACCTCCTGCTGTGTGGAGGGCTGGAACATTCCACTTCCAACATCTTCAAACTCAACCTGACTTTACTCGACACAGTCTACTGCCTGTCCCTTCCACTGGACCCCCTAAGCACTTATCTGATAAACAACTATTACATCTTTCAATACGTCAGCGTCCTCTTCAGTCTGAATGAGATTGGTGCACCTCTCTTACTGACCTGCATATGCCTTGACCAGTATGTTGCTGTGGTGCATCCAATCGTGTTCATGAAGCTTCACAATGGGAGTCACCGATTGGTGGCTGTCATTCTCATGTGGGCAGTGACCATAACTTACACTGTTTTAGTGGTCTTGTTGACCATACAGCATAAGGAATTCATCTTCCTCGTCCCGTTTGTGGCCGCCTTCGTCATCATCCTCTTCTGTAATGTGTCGGTGCTGCGGGCACTCAGACAGAGTGGACCAGCCAGCAATGAGCTGCACCCCGCCAAGAAACAGGCCTTCCGCACCGTCCTCGCCATCTTCATCATCATCACCATCAGCTTCTTCCCGTTGGCCGTCACCTGCCCATTCTACTTCATATTTCAGAGTATAGCTTTGGACTGCATCTTCCCCTTCGCCTATGCTTTCATCGTTTTCCGAGCACCTCTGCACGGCCTCTTCATCCTTGGCCAGGCTCGGAAGCTGCCCTGCATGACCCCTGATGACCGCAACAACCCCAGCGACCTCTGTCCTTGCTGCTGATAGGAGGTCTCTCACTAGGTATATGCAGCTTGGCGTTGTTACCTGAGGCAGATCAGACATATCAAACCCAGAGAAAACCAGCAAGCAAATGTGGAAAGCGGCAGCTTCCCGGAACTGGAAAACCACAGCATAGTTCATACAGCTGTAGATACGTACAACTAAGAGCCTTATATTTAACCAGCATAGATCTACTGCAGTTGTTACATGAGAATTACTGACAGAAATTGTAAGTGGAGATGCTTCTTCCTGTGTGCTCTTCTGCTTTGAAATAGAATTAAACTTAGTGTCTCTGTCCCATTTTAGAACTTCTGTAGCTTTGTATAATAGACATTTATCCAACAGAGTGTAGATGATGGAGTTGACGTGTACAAAAAGAGTGTACAAACAAAATGGATTAAAAGTTGGGACCCAGAAATGCAATAATTCTTCTTTTTTTCTTTTATTGAACTCACTGATGGTAAGCTTGGTTTGTTTTTGTGTCATGCACATTATACAACTTTGGAAATATTGCTTTTAGTTATTCACAAACTGTAGAGAAAATCATTACTACTGTCCTGCTATAGGATAAAAGGTTGAGTTCTTTTTAACACTGTATTTTCTGTGTACAGTTTAGCTAGTCAGTCAATGTTAAGTAGGTCTTGGTATGTGTATCCAGTTATCTGCCCAGAGTCCAGAGCAGTGTCAGAGACAGCACAAACACAGCCAGACAGAAGGTGTAGACTCTGAAGCAGAATTGGTTTACTGCCTCCATCAGGCGAAGTCTGGAACTACACTGAGCATTATTCCAGTTCAGCATCCTCAGCTCCTCGCTCATATCCTCAACCTGTCAGTAAAACACTCCTGCCCACATACATCTGGTCCCATCCTATCACACCCCAGAGCGAATGATCGTTTAAGACCTGGACAAAACAGGAAACAGAGACTGGATTAGTATGACAACAGTTTTACTGGACCTGTTTGTATATATATTGAAAGTGCCATTTTGTTTTTCAGCAAAACACCCAATCCCTGTCTGCTTTTCTGGGGCATATACTTTAATGGCATTAGCACTAATGTTCTAATGGTGCCGAACTAACTAGATTATGTAAGTTTCATAATGAGATTAATAGTAGCTAATATTAACAATAACATCCTTTCCAGTAGAGTGGAAAATAATTAACAATTTGGCTGATTTAAATTCAGTTTATTCAGTTCAAATGCAAAAGGGCCAAATGTGTATGTGTGCCTTTAACAGTATTTAAATCCACCCAATCACCCACTGACAATCACTCTCAACCCTACCTAACACGGGGGTAGTGTCTCGGAATGGTGGCAGTATATCAGTGACTAGGAGGAGGAAGACGGTGTAGCTGAAGAGCAGCGTGACCTTAAAGGGGATGCGCTCGGCGCAGTCAGCAGGCAGGGCGAAAGCTGCCACATCAACCAACATGACCAGAGCACTGGGGACCATCAAGTTCAGCACGTAGAAGAGACTGTACCGCTCCAACTCCACCTGCAGAGGGAGCCAGACAGTGAGAAAGATGATGGAAGAAATGAAGAGAGAAGGAGAGTGAAGGTGGGTAGAAAGAGAGTGATTTTATCTATCTATCTATCTATCTATCTATCTATCTATCTATCTATCTATCGATAGATAGATAGATAGATAGATAGATAGATAGATAGATAGATAGATAGATAGATAGATAGATAGATAGATAGATAGATAGATAGATAGATAGATAGAGAAAATCACTCTTTCTACCCACCTTCACTCTCCTTCTCCGAGGATAGAAAACATGTTTTAAGACTGGATATGTACATAGACACAGAAGGAATTTGTTATAGTATGTCTTCAGTAAAAAATAATTATTCTGAAAAAAAAAGTTTTGTCTGTTTTTTCTGAACAGACTGTTTCTGTTTCAGAAATCTACCTGTTGGGCTCTCTGGCACTTCTGGCATTCCGCTCCATAGAAACGGCTGTGTTGTTCTGGCTGGCCAATAGGAGGCATTCCTGGATAAGCAGCACATTTGTTCCCGAATACGGACGACGATAGGGAGGAGTGAGTGGGAGACACGTGAGACAGAGGGTAAGTTTCGGTATGAGAGTTTAACTAGCCATGCTAAAACAATGTCAAACATTCTTTCTCATTTGCTCTCTCACTTACCCCTTCTTGCTGCTTTTCCCTTTAGGGGGCAGTAGACTGTGTGCCTGTTTCGGGTCTTGTGCCTACACGCTACAGGTGGAGCTGAATCACCTGCGTCAAATCTTGCAAAAGCGCCGGCACGAGAAGAACGCACTGAGCATGTGCAGAGAGCTGGGGGAGACTATAGACCGGGGCTATTTCTGTTTGCACTGCCTGGTACTTGCCACAGGGGCCGCTGTACTGTACGTCGAGTGGAGAACCACACGGCATTACTAAATACGTCACAAAATATAGAAACTTTTTAAGTCAAATGAAAACATTTTGAATACATTTTCTCATTAGTATTGTATCTTTAGAGATGGTCTCTAACTGCAGCATCATTTTGGAATAGTTCTTCAATATTATTTCGTATTATTCTATCTGTCAGAGAAGGCTTTGAAGGGATTGAGTGGTGTTCTACTTAGTTACAGAAAACAGAAAACCATGTGCTACTTCTCTTTTGAGTGTTAGTATACATTTGGCAGACACTCATATCGAGAGCAACATACAATTTCAAACATGTTACAGAGGTAGGTAAATGTAGTGTTCGGAGTCTTGCCCAGGACTCTTATTGGTATGGCATAGAGCATTTGCTGAGATGGGGTTTTAAACACTGGTTACCCTTGGGAGAGGTAACATTGTTACCCACTACACTATACCAACCACATTCCATGTCAGTCAATGTGGGTGTGTGCCAGCTTGGTTGTAATCGATTAATAATCTCTCACATTTACAGTAGATGTGTTGTTGACTGGTAGTGTTGTGTGTGGCTCCTATGGCACACAGTGTGAACACAAAACCACACTTCACAAGAGCCATTACCATTAGAGAGAAGCAGAGGTGTGGGCAGAATATTTTTATTCACCACCAGGGGGCAACAGACACTTGTAGTAGTCCATGCGCTTCAACATGTTTGAGTGTGGGTGAGTCATCCACCATTTGTGTTAGTTAACAAAGGGTGAAGGCAACATATTAGAGACATAATGTTTAGCTTTTAAATTATGAAGGATATTAAACATAAACATGAACATAACTTTGCACACATGCAGACACACACACACACACACACACACACACACACACACACACACACACACACACTCACACACACAGTAAGATGAATATGTGCTGTTGAAAGGTTTTTCCATATTCACATATGGACTAATATAAAAACATCCGACACAAGTGACGTATCTCACATAACAAACATTTCCATATTAAAAACCATGTTCCTTATTTTCAGACCTCAGGGTGAATGAACATATGATGTTCTGCCCTTACTCAGGATATGAAGGCTTAGGCTCATCTCACAGAGGTTTTAATGTCGGATTCCACTAAACACCAACACATTGCACTTACATGAACTGCACATTCTGTTTTATTGATATAGGTGAACACACGGAAGCAGGTAATGAATACAGGTGAACTGTGTCAGGAAGGAGGCTACCCCCCCACCCCCAGGTGCTGCGGGCTGTTTAAACCATATATCCCTATGTGACAATGTTGTAGGTTGCACTTTGTTTGGCTCAGTGCCTCCTTCCTGTCAATCCACTTACACATGCTTAATGCTGATATCAGGGGACCACAGTTTGGAGGACGGCACTGTGAAATATGACAGACCTTCATACAGATTAGAGTCCCATGACACAAACTCATCCCTCCATCTCTACATGCATTCACATGCACACACACACACACACACACACACACACACACATAAAGAGAGAGAAGAAGACAGAGAGAGAGAAAGAGACAGAGAGAGGAGGAAAAAAGATTCAGAGATAACTTGTAAAACAGTTGTGAAAAGTTAAGTGAAGTTATAAATTACACACATTGCATTCATTACTGCAAGTGCCTACCTGACTTAAACGAATGTGCAGTTTGACTAATTCCTCCTTTACATTCTGGAGTGAGAAAGAAAATGGTTTGAATGTTTCATAAGCAGATTTAATTCTTGTGTTGATAAGCACACCAGAAACCCCCCAAAGTTTGCTTTAAGTTCAAGAAGCTTACAGCTTATAGATTGCCACAAATCAGCTATGTGTAAAACAATATTTGTCTAAGCCATATCACAGTTTATTTGTTATTTACAATTTTGGCATTTAGCTGATGCTTTTATCCAAAGCAACTTACAATTCTGACTGAACACAACTTGAGCAACTGACTGTTAAGGGCTTTGCTCAGGGGCCCAACAGTGGCAACCTGGCTGTGGTGGACCTGCCAGTGGTGAACTGATTCTGATTACTATTCAAGTACCTTAACCAATGAGCTACCACTGCCTATATGGTGGCTGGCCAGTTTATCCCGTTAAACTATATGGTGGGTGTACAGTTTATCTTGTTAACCACAAATAACTTTTACCATTTTTCATTACAAATGGAAGCACATTTTGAGTAAAAGAACTGCCACAATCAGCTGTGACTAAAAGGATATTTTTCTCAAAGCCACATCTTGATTCATCAGCTTCATCAGGCAGGCAAAGTCATAAACAAAACTACTGGGCACAGTGTGACAGTGGTCAAACCCCAGCAAGCCTTCTCTTCACACCACACACACACACACACACACACGCACATATGCACACGTATACTCACTAACTGACTCACACAAATACGCACCCACACACACATACACGTTTGCGGACATGCAACAAAACAAACACCTGTCTCACATGTGGTAATATTTGTTTTTATTGAAATTTTGGCATGGTAGCTTCAGAGTATATAAACATATGCATATATGAGTTTTTCACCATTTGACTTTTAATCAGCTTCTTATGGTGAGTAAATTACAATGATTCTTCTCACTTCAGAGTAAATATTCAATATATATTAATTTTTTCAATTTGTTTTTCTGATACATTTTGTAGATAATTCAAAATATTTTGTGCTTCATTTTAGATTGCATTTGTAAAGGTTGTGACCTATAACGTTTAGTCTATTATTCCTATATTTATATATACTGGAATACAAAGGGTTTAGATTGAATTTTAATTATTGTTCTTCAAGAGCCACTTTAAGGTCTGTTTACATATTTTCCCAGACTTTGGTTTGCTTTACAACCAAACTGCTTTACAGATATCTGTTTTCTTACTCTCCCTATGTAGCTTTTTGTAAATGCTTTCTGAGGTGTTATATGCTATACAATTAAGCATATTATAAATCATTGTAAAATAGCAGAAAATAAAAAATATATATGTGAATCTCTCTTTTCCTTGCTCAAACCACAGCAGACATGAATGCTATGCTTGCAAACTCCTCTTCAACTGTCAATCAGTCTGGTTTCCAGACAACCAGTGCTGTCCCTGATGAAAAGCTCTTCTCCTGTGGAGGGTATATCTTCCTGTATTCCATTGAAGTTCTTTCAACTGTTATTGGTTTCCCTAGCAATGTACATGTGTCATACCTCCTGTTGTGTGGAGGGCTGGAACATTCCACTTCCAATATCTTCAAACTCAACCTGGCTTTATTCGACACAGTCTGTTGCCTGTCCCTTTCACTACACTTGCTAAGCACTCTGATAAACAACTTTTACATCTTACAATATTTTACCATCTTCTTACGTCTAAATGAGATTGGTGCACCTCTCTTACTGACCTGCATGTGCCTTGACCAGTATGTTGCCGTGGTACATCCAATCGTGTTCATGAAGCTTCACAATGGGAGTCACCGATTGGTGGCTGTCACCCTCGTGTGGGCTGTGACCATAACTTACACTGTTTTAATGGTCTTGTTGACCATACAGCATATGGAATTAATCTTCCTCGTCCCGTTTGTGGCCGCCTTCCTCATCATCCTCTTCTGTAATGTGTCGGTGCTGCGGGCACTCAGACAGAGTGGACCAGCCAGCAATGAGCTGCACCCCGCTAAGAAACAGGCCTTCCGCACTGTCCTCGCCATCTTCATCATCATCATCATCAGCTTCTTCCCACTGGCCGTCACCTACCCACTTGACCTCATATTTCAGAGTATAACTTTTGACTGCATCTTCCCCTTCGCCTATGCTTTCATCGTTTTCCGAGCACCTCTGCACGGCCTCTTCATCCTTGGCCAGGCTCGGAAGCTGCCCTGCATGACCCCTGATGACCGCAACAACCCCAGCGACCTCTGTCCTTGCTGCTGACAGAAGGGATCTCACTAGGTATATGCAGCTTGGCGTTGTTACCTGAGGCAGATCAGACATATCAAACCCAGAGAAAACCAGCAAGCAAATGTGGAGTGCGGCAGCTTCCCAGGACTGGAAAAGCAATTTGTAGTTCACAAAGCTGTAGATACTTACATCTAAGAGCCTTACATTTAACCAGCATAGATCTACTGCAGTTGTTACATGAGAATGACTGACAGAAATTTGTCAGTGGAGATGCTTCATCTTATGCACTCTTCTGCTTTGATATAGAATTGAACGTGTCTCTGTCCCATTTTAGAACTTCTGTTGCTTTGTATAATATACATTTATTCAATGTGTGTTGAATAACAGATAGACTTGATGTGTAAAAAAGATTGTACAAACAAAACAAATTAAAAACTTAGGACCCAGAAATGAAATGTTTCTTTTTTCATTTATTGAACTCACAGATGGTAAGTTTGGGTTGTCCTTGTGTCATACACATTTTTCAAACTTGGAAATATTGCTTTTAGTTATTCACAAACTGTAAAACAGTGGTTGCTACTATCCTGCTATAGGATAAAAGGTTGAGGTCTTTTTAACATGTATTTTCTGTGTATAGTTTCGCTAGTCAGTCAGGTACAGTGTTAAGTAGGTCTTGGTATGTGTATCCAGTTATCTGCCCAGAGTCCAGAGCAGTGTCAGAGACAGCACAAACACAGCCAGACAGAAGGTGTAGACTCTGAAGCAGAATTGGTCTACTGCCTCCATTAGGCGAAGTCTGGAACTGCGCTGAGCGTAACTCCAGTTCAGCATCCTCAGCTCCTCGCTCACATCGTCTAACTCATCCCTCAACCTGTCAGTCAAACACTCCTGCCCGCACGCACCTGGTCCCGCCCTGCCACACCCCAGAGCGAAGGATCTTTTCAGACCTGGACAAAACAGGAAACAGACTGAATTAGTATGAAATATTTACTGGACCTGTTTGGATATATATTGTAAGTGTCATTTTGTTTTTCAGCAAAACTCTCAATCCCTGTCTGCTTTTCTGGGGCTTATAGTTTAATGGCATTAGCACTAATGTTCTAATGATGACACTGCTGGACTAACAAGATTATTTAAGTATGAGATTAATGAGACTCACAGTGGGTAGTTTGAACACACAGCAGCAAAAAAAATTGATATGTGGGTGATATAAACTGTACCAAGTTAACTTTTCATACCTCTACAAATGCTCTGCCGGCAGGCATGAAGATGCTCAGTAGTGTCATCTGTCTCCAGGAGGTGAGGATACACCTTCTGTATGATCCTTTCCAGTAGATTGGAGTTTGTGTGTGAGTCTGGCTGTCCCAGTGTCAGCAACAACACACTCCCCCCCATACTTACACACAACAGTACAAGACACACCACCAGATACACACCTGAAAGTGCATGTGCACACACACACACACACACACACACACACACACACACACACACACACACACACACACAGTGTAGTGTTGGACATGTAGAGGTAAAATATGTCATTGGACAACCCAACTCATATAAATAGGTCTGTGGTCTGTAAAAACCCTTATTAGAATCACATATGGCATATATAATACAAAAATATATATGGAATATAAAAACGGTATGTATATGTCATTCAGAAATTATAATAGCTTCTTAACCTTTATTGTAGCTAATATTTAAAAACAACAATTATATAGTATACAATATGTATATATCATATAAACAAAGTGGCATATATGAGAAAGGTTATTGTACATGAAAGGGTCCATAATCATGTTAAATAATACTAAAGTTTCTATTCCTAAAAATTCTAATGTGATGATCATATATTTGTAGAATAAACCAAGAACAAATTAAAATAATTAACAATTTGACTGATTTAAATTCAGTTCAAATGCAAAAGGGCCAAATGTGTATGTGTGCCTTTAACAGTATTTAAATCCACCCAATCACCCACTGACAATCACTCTCAACCCTACCTAACACGGGGGTAGTGTCTCGGAATGGTGGCAGTATATCAGTGACTAGGAGGAGGAAGACGGTGTAGCCGAAGAGCAGCGTGACCTTAAAGGGGATGCGCTCGGCGCAGTCAGCAGTCAGGGCGAAAGCTGCCACATCAACCAACATGACCAGAGCACTGGGGACCATCAAGTTCAGCACGTAGAAGAGACTGTACCGCTCCAACTCCACCTGCAGAGGGAGCCAGACAGTGAGAAAGATGATGGAAGAAATGAAGAGAGAAGGAGAGTGAAGGTGGGTAGAAAGAGAGTGATTTTATATATATATAAATATATGCAGTATTATGTGTGTATTTCTGTTTATACCTGAAAGCAGAGATGTGAGTATTGTTGCTGACTGTAACTGAACAATTTAATTTCCTTTAAGTCCCATTCACCATGAGTTCTGTTGCTGAATGCATGTCTAGTGTCGATGTTTAAAACCACATCATGCTCTGGAATGCATTTCAACAGAAAAATATCAACAGAATTGGCTGTAATTCATGTAAAATTTATAATGGAATCTGATCATGCAATGGTGTGGGTATAACTGAGGGTTGGTGTTGTAAAAATATTATAAAACATAAATAGAATGTCTTTTTATGACAGGTTATTCCTTTCTGTTAGCTAGCTACATATAAGCTAAACCAGAATTTCAAGCTCTTGTTCATAAACATTTTTAATATTTTAATGCTCATTTCTCAAGTACCATTGCAGGCCATAATCTTACTCTGAGTCTGAACTTCATCTCTAATGCAATATGTACGTGTGTGTGCGTGTTGGTGTGTAGGTGTGTGAGTTATTACCTGTGTGCAGCTGTGGATAAAAGGTGATGTTGCATTTCTGCTGGTCAAAGGTGAACAGCAGCATGGCCAGATCACAGTGCAGTGTGAGAAGCATGTCCTCCACTCTGCTCACCCAGCCACTGGGCTCCACACGCACGTAGACCTCAGAGTGCTGCTGGGAGACGCCAATTCTGGACACACACACACACACACACACACACACACACACACACACATCCATCCTGTGAGGCAGACTCTGGAGGAGAAATCCCATCGAGTAGTGACCCATCACAGGACCCTTCCACTTACGCCTCCTTAATGCTGATATCAGGGGACCACAGTCTGGAGGACGGCACTGTGAAATATGACAGACCTTCATACAGATTAGGGTCCCATGACACAAACTCATCCCTCCATCTCTACATGCATGCACACACACACACACACACACACACACACACACACATACACACACACACACACATACACACATACAAACACACAGAAAAAGAGAAAAAGAGATAGAGATAGATGGAGACAGAGAGCGATAAGAATATAAGAAAAAAATCAGTGCAGATATAACATTTGTAAAACAGTGAAAAAAGTGAACTTATAACTTACACACATTGCATTCATTACTGCAAGTGCCTACCTGACTTAAACGGATATGCAGTTTGACTAATTCCTCTTTTTCATTCTGGAGTGAGAAAGAAACTGGCTTGAATGTTTCATAAGCAGATTTAATTCTTGTGTTTGATATGCAGACCTGAATCCCCCAGAATGTTTGCCTTAAATTCAGGAATGAGACTTTTGAGGAATGAATGTTTCCAACCACTTTCTTTGGATAATGTAGTGAATTCAGTGAGTTAGTGTTCAAGCATGTACGTGTTGTGTGTGTGTGTGTGTGTGTGTGTGTGTGTGTGTGTGTATGTGTGTGTGTGCGAGCTCATGTGTGTTTGTGTGTGTGGGGGATCATTGGTGCGTGCAGGCCTGTGTGCATGCTTACTCTGAGGTTGTGGTTGTGGTTCGCCTCAGAGTGGTTGGCCCCTGTGCAAGACCCTTAACCCCCTATTGCTTGAAGTGTACTGAGTCACCATTGTAAGCTGCTTTGGATAAAAGCATCTGCTAAATGCTGTAAATGTAAATGTAAATGTAACGCACCACGTCGATTATTTGGAGGACGTGCAGGTTCAAGTACAGGCTGAGAGGACAAGTCCAGTTTGTAACAGGTCTGACCCAGGCTGAGGAGAACTGTGTTATATTGCTGACCACAGAGACCAGGTCCATTTCGACACTATGCACTGTCACACACCCACAAGTCAAGTTATAATAACAATCAGGCTTCTGATGGGTTAAACTCTCAACATGGTTACAGAAGTCAACACATGAAACATTATCTATAAACAGAAGCAAGGTGCACTGCAGTGGGAGTGGAGGTTTTCTTTATCTGTTGTTGACAGATAAACATTTAGCAGAGTGACCCATACAGCCTTAAATCCTTTCAGGATCACATTATTACTTTCTCCTTACCTCTCTCTCTTCATCCCTCTCTCCAAACGATCTCCTCGCTCTTCTCTTCTCAGCTCCTGTGAGGAGTGATGTGTGTGGCCTGCTTAGATATTCAAATTGCACTGGGTTATGTGTGTGTGTAAGTGTATGATTTGGATATCAGTGACATTCTGCCATTGTTGTGACCAGAGGATGATGGGCGGGGCTAAGGGTGACTGAAGTATTCTTTCAGACACTGCCGACTAAACAGGCTTTTGCAGGTGTTATTCTGGTGTTAGGGAATCGTGCTCTGAACAAGACAGGAATGGGACATTTTCAAAATGGTGAAGGTGGATTCACTCTGCTGAAGTTAGACTGCCACCATCTGTTACTTATCCTGCACTTATTCCATGGTACTACCTACTTACCTACACATACACACGCACAAACTTGTGCATGCACACACACACACACTTACACAATTATAAAGAGTTACTAGGCATGAGAGAAGATGCCTGTGCACTCTTCTGCACACACAGATATATACAAAATATTTTTTTATTCGATTTGTAACTGCTTTTATTCAATTTTATTGGTTTACAGGGGGCATGTCCAACACTGAGAAGCTATTGCCTCCCTCCATTGGCCAATGGCTGGTTGGTCTGCTAGGGGAGGATTCAGCTAAGATGAGACCAGTTGTTGATTGGAGGAACTCTGTGCCTGTCAGAGTGGACCTGAGCATCTTGAGTGTTCTTGGAGTGGTGAGAGAGAAAAAAATGAGTGTGAGAGAATCCTGAAATAATGAAAACGATAAAATCATCAGTCTGAAAATCTGTGAATGTTTCTTGAGACTGAATGTCAAAGTTTGTCCTTTTTCTTGACAGGATGAGAAGAATGAGCATCTGATTCTCTATGTACTGTACACCCAGGTATGGCATGTCTGATAATGTCTGACTGGAGTGTATGATTGGAGTTTCTACAAACTAAAACTGTTTTACTGTTTTACTGACTCTCTCTCTCTCTCTCTCTCTCTCTCTCTCTCTCTCTCTCTCTCTCTCTCTCTCTCTCTCTCTCTCTCTCTCTCTCTCTCTCTCGAGGGATGGAGGGATAAAACACTGAATTGGGATCCTTCTAAGTATGGAGGTGTGATGTGGGTGACTCTTCCTGCAGATAGAATCTGGGTTCCTGATATTATATTATATGAGATGTGAGTGCTCTTTCTCCCTCTCATTTCTCACACAGCATAGAGAATTCACATGTATTATTAGGCTGTCACCAGGAGAGGGCAATATTAGACATATTTTGTGGTGAACTCTCACTGTCTGTCTCTCTTGCTCCCTTCATTTGTCTTCTATTTATTTTCCTCTCTCCTTGTCCTGTCTCCACCTCTTTCAGGACAAATACGGAGGAGGCACACCTGTTCAGTCATGTGTCAGTCACTTATGATGGATGGGTGGAGCTACAGAAGCCCCGCCTCTTGGAGTCCAGCTGTCCACTGAACCTGTATCACTTCCCTCTTGACCGGCACACGTGTAACCTCACCTTCCTGTCCCAGTCACACACAGGTACAAGTGAACTCACACATGTACATGTGTGCAAGCCAACGTATGCTCCCACTCCAATCCAATGTTATATTGGGCACCTGCAGTACCAATTGCATGAATAATATGTTCCCTCTTTCGTTTGGTCTCTTTTTTTCTCTTAGCGAGAGAGGTGGAGTTGCACTGGGGAAACACAGAGAGTGATAGCCTCTTCTCCAGGGGAGGGTGGGAGATTCTGTCTCTCTCTGTGCTTTCTCATCTTCAAACTGCCCAGCACTTCAACACTTCTGCAATCAGAGTGCAGGTCAGTGGGCACACACACGTCTGAGGTCTAATCTCATCTACATGGTGACTGTGATCTGTGTATCTGTGTGTGTGTATGTAGGTTCATGTGTGCAGGTCTCTCCTCTACATGAGATCTTCTCTACACAGATCTGTGTATGTGAGAGTGTGCAGGTTTCTTCTCGTTTCTATGATGACTGTATATTTATGGTGTGTGTCTGTGTGTGTGTGTTTGTGTGTGTGTGTCTGTGTGTGCAGTTCATCCTGTGTTTGTGTGCTTGTGTGTATGTACATCAGCATGCACAAGTGTCCTTTTAGCTACACCAGGTTGTGCAGTGTGTGTGTGTGTGTGTGTGTGTGTGTATATGTATATCTGTGAGTGTGTGTGTAGCTCTCCTCTACACTGCTGTAGGGATGTGTGTATGTGTGTGTGTGTGTGTGTGTGTGTGTGTGTGTGTGTGTGTGTGTGTGTGTGTGTGTAGGTCAGCGTGTGGAGATCTCCTCTGCTCTTTACCGTGACTCTACTGCTGCCCAGTGCTCTCTTGCTGGTTCTGGACCTGTTGGCCTTCCTCATAGCTGTCTACCTCAACCAGCGCCTCAGTGTCATGGTTACCATCTACACTGGACACTTCATCTTCATCATCCTTATCTTCACCCTCTTCCCTCCTTTCACCCTTCAAATTCCACTAATCGGTGAGAGAAATCAAAAGAGGAAGAAAGAGAGAGAACGAGAGAAAGATGGCAAACTTGGTTTGAGGTTGACATGTAAAAGAGATACTTCTTACAAGCAATACAATATACAATTAGTTAAAATGTATTCAATAAAGAGAACGCAATTAATTTTTGGCCACACAAACCCAACCTATGCGTATGTGCTTACTCTTCGGTAGAGAGTGAGAAATGGTTGTATGGTTTTTGAACAAACAGGGAGATGTTGTTTGGATATTAAACAGTGTTAAATAAAAACATTGCTGGCGAGGGTACAAAATAAAGAAATGAATTGCTAGTAATGATGAACAGTTGAAAAATTAAACGCATGATAATAACAGTAATGTGTTCCTGTCTGAGCCAGTATTGAACAAAACTTTAAATCATTAACTAATGGGGAACTATACATAAATCATTTTTTTAAATGTAGCATTGTGTTCATTACAGAACAAAGTCTGCTCTTACTCCCACTGAGATCAGTTATGTAGCAGCTACAAAAGGGTCATGTGACTGAAATGATGCAAGGCATGTGATGCTCATATGGGTACACATCTTCACTGAATTTGCTTGAATAATTCTGGAGGCATTATTTACATTTATATCACTGCACAAGTCAATATAGTGCTTCTCAAAACCCAAAGACACTTAAATTGATAATACACATCAAAAGACCACAATCATACAGGGAGGACATGACTACTCCAATTATACAGGGAGGACAACATAGGGGAGGCCTAGAGGAGTCAGAGGTAGATTCTAGGATAGAAAACATGTTTTAAGACTGGATATGTACATAGACACAGAAGGAATTTGTTATAGTATGTCTTCAGTAAAAAAATAATTATTCTGAAAAAAAAAGTTTTGTCTGTTTTTTCTGAACAGACTGTTTCTGTTTCAGAAATCTACCTGTTGGGCTCTCTGGCACTTCTGGCATTCAGCTCCATAGAAACGGCTGTGTTGTTCTGGCTGGCCAATGGGAGGCATTCCTGGATAAGCAGCACATTTGTTCCCGAATACGGATGACGATAGGGAGGAGTGAGTGGGAGACACGTGAGACAGAGGGTAAGTTTCGGTATGAGAGTTTAACTAGCCATGCTAAAACAATGTCAAACATTCTTTCTCATTTGCTCTCTCACTTACCCCTTCTTGCTGCTTTTCCCTTTAGGGGGCAGTAGACTGTGTGCCTGTTTCGGGGCTTGTGCCTACACGCTACAGGTGGAGCTGAATCACCTGCGTCAAATCTTGCAAAAGCGCCGGCGCGAGAAGAACGCACTGAGTATGTGCAGAGAGCTGGGGGAGACTATAGACCGGGGCTATTTCTGTTTGCACTGCTTGGTACTTGCCACAGGGGCCGCGGTACTGTACGTCGAGTGGAGAACCACACGGCATTACTAAATACGTCACAAAATATAGAAACTTTTTAAGTCAAATGAAAACATTTTGAATACATTTTCTCATTAGTATTGTATCTTTAGAGATGGTCTCTAACTGCAGCATCATTTTGGAATAGTTCTTCAATATTATTTCGTATTATTCTATCTGTCAGAGAAGGCTTTGAAGGGATTGAGTGGTATTCTACTTAGTTACAGAAAACAGAAAACCATGTGCTACTTCTCTTTTGAGTGTTAGTTTACATTTGGCAGACACTCATATCGAGAGCAACATACAATTTCAAGCATGTTACAGAGGTAGGTAAATGTAGTGTTCGGAGTCTTGCCCAGGACTCTTATTGGTATGGCATAGAGCATTTGCTGAGATGGGGTTTTAAACACTGGTTACCCTTGGGAGAGGTAACATTGTTACCCACTACACTATACCAACCACATTCCATGTGAGTCAATGTGGGTGTGTGCCAGCTTGGTTGTAATCGATTAATAATCTCTCACATTTACAGTAGATGTGTTGTTGACTGGTAATGTTGTGTGTGGCTCCTATGGCACACAGTGTGAACACAAAACTACACTTCACAAGAGCCATTACCATTAGAGAGAAGCAGAGGTGTGGGCAGTATATTTTATTCACCACCAGGGGGCAACAGACACTTGTAGTAGTCCATGCGCTTCAACATGTTTGAGTGTGGGTGAGTCAGCCACCATTTGTGTTAGTTAACAAAGGGTGAAGGCAACATATTAGAGACATAATGTTTAGCTTTTAAATTATGAAGGATATTAAACATAAACATGAACATAACTTTGCACACATGCAGACACACACACACACACACACACACACACACACACACACACACACACACACACACACACACACACACACACACTTACACACACAGTAAGATGAATATGTGCTGTTGAAAGGTTTTTCCATATTCACCTATGGACTAATATAAAAACATCCGACACAAGTGACGTATCTCACATAACAAACATTTCCATATTAAAAACCATGTTCCTTATTTTCAGGCCTCAGGGTGAATGAACATATGATGTTCTGCCCTTACTCACGATATGAAGGCTTAGGCTTATCTCACAGAGGTTTTAATGTCGGATTCCACTAAACACCAACACATTGCACTTACATGAACTGCACATCCTGTTCTATTGATATAGGTGAACACATGGAAGCAGGTAATGAATACAGGTGAACTGTGTCAGGAAGGAGGCTACCCCCCCCACCCCCCAGGTGCTGAGGGCTGTTTAAACCATATATCCCTATGTGACAATGTTGTAGGTTGCACTTTGTTTGGCTCAGTGCCTCCTTCCTGTCAATCCACTTGCACATGCTTAATGCTGATATCAGGGGACCACAGTTTGGAGGACGGCACTGTGAAATATGACAGACCTTCATACAGATTAGAGTCCCACGACACAAACTCATCCCTCCATCTCTACATGCATTCACACGCGCACACACACACACACACACACACACACACACACACACACACACACACATAAAGAGAGAGAAGAAGACAGAGAGAGAGAAAGAGACTCAGAAAAGACTCAGAAAAGATTCAGAGATAACTTGTAAAACAGTTGTGAAAAGTTAAGTGAAGTTATAAATTACACACATTGCATTCATTACTGCAAGTGCCTACCTGACTTAAACGAATGTGCAGTTTGACTAATTCCTCCTTTACATTCTGGAGTGAGAAAGAAAATGGTTTGAATGTTTCATAAGTAGATTTAATTCTTGTGTTGATAAGCACACCAGAAACCCCCCAAAGTTTGCTTTAAGTTCAAGAAGCTTACAGCTTATAGATTGCCACAAATCAGCTATGTGTAAAACAATATTTGTCTAAGCCATATCACAGTTTATTTGTTATTTACATTTTTGGCATTTAGCTGATGCTTTTATCCAAAGCAACTTTGGATAAACAATTCTGACTGAACACAACTTGAGCAACTGACTGTTAAGGGTTTTGCTCAGGGGCCCAACAGTGGCAACCTGGCTGTTGTGGACCTGCCAGTGGTGAACTGATTCTGATTACTATTCAAGTACCTTAACCAATGAGCTACCACTGCCTATATGGTGGCTGGCCAGTTTATCCCGTTAAACTATATGGTGGGTGTACAGTTTATCTTGTTAACCACAAATAACTTTTACCATTTTTCATTACAAATGGAAGCACATTTTGAGTAAAAGAACTGCCACAATCAGCTGTGACTAAAAGGATATTTTTCTCAAAGCCACATCTTGATTCATCAGCTTCATCAGGCAGGCAAAGTCATAAACAAAACTACTGGGCACAGTGTGACAGTGGTCAAACCCCAGCAAGCCTTCTCTTCACACCACACACACACACACACACACACACACACGCACATATGCACACGTATACTCACTAACTGACTCACAAATACGCACCCACACACACATACACGTTTGCGGACATGCAACAAAACAAACACCTGTCTCACATGTGGTAAAATTTGTTTTTATTGAAATTTTGGCATGGTAGCTTCAGAGTATATAAACATATGCATATATGAGTTTTTCACCATTTGACTTTTAATCAGCTTCTTATGGTGAGTAAATTACAATGATTCTTCTCACTTCAGAGTAAATATTCAATATATATTAATTTTTTCAATTTGTTTTTCTGATACATTTTGTAGATAATTTAAAATATTTTGTGCTTCATTTTAGATTGCATTTGTAAAGGTTGTGACCTATAACGTTTAGTCTATTATTCCTATATTTATATATACTGGAATACAAAGGGTTTAGATTGAATTTTAATTATTGTTCTCCAAGAGCCACTTTAAGGTCTGTTTACATATTTTCCCAGACTTTGGTTTGCTTTACAACCAAACTGCTTTACAGATATCTGTTTTCTTACTCTCCCTATGTAGCTTTTTGTAAATGCTTTCTGAGGTGTTATATGCTATACAATTAAGCATATTATAAATCATTGTAAAATAGCAGAAAATAAAAAATATATATATGAATCTCTCTTTTCCTTTCTCAAACCACAGCAGACATGAATGCTATGCTTGCAACCTCCTCTTCAACTGTCAATCAGTCTGGTTTCCAGACAACCAGTGCTGTCCCTGATGAAAAGCTCTTCTCCTGTGGAGGGTATATCTTCCTGTATTCCATTGAAGTTCTTTCAACTGTTATTGGTTTCCCTAGCAATGTACATGTGTCATACCTCCTGTTGTGTGGGCTGGAACATTCCACTTCCAACATCTTCAAACTCAACCTGGCTTTATTCGACACAGTCTACTGCCTGTCCCTTCCACTACACTTGCTAAGCACTTATCTGATAAACAACTATTACATCATTCAATACGTCAACATCCTTTTCAATCTGAATGAGATTGGTGCACCTCTCTTACTGACCTGCATATGCCTTGACCAGTATGTTGCCGTGGTGCATCCAATCGTGTTCATGAAGCTTCACAATGGGAGTCACCGATTGGTGGCTGTCACTCTCGTGTGGGCTGTGACCATAACTTACACTGTTTTAATGGTCATGTCTACCATACAGCGTAAGGAATTCATCTTCCTCGTCCCGTTTGTGGCTGCCTTCCTCATCATCCTCTTCTGTAATGTGTCGGTGCTGCGGGCACTCAGACAGAGTGGACCAGCCAGCAATGAGCTGCACCCCGGTAAGAAACAGGCCTTCCGCACCGTCCTCGCCATCTTCATCATCATCACCATCAGCTTCTTCCCGTTGGCCGTCACCTTCCCATTCTACCTCATTTTTCAGAGTATATCTTTTGACTGCATCTTGCCCTTCGGCTATGCTTTCATCGTTTTACGAGCACCTCTGCACGGCCTCTTCATCCTTGGCCAGGCTCGGAAGCTGCCCTGCATGACCCCTGATGACCGCAACAACCCCAGCGACCTCTGTCCTTGCTGCTGACAGGAGGGATCATGATATATGCAGCTTGGCGTTGTTATCTGAGGCAGATCAGCTGTATGAAACCCAGAGAAAACCAGCAAGCAAATGTGGAGTGCGGCAGCTTCCCAGGACTGGAAAACCAATTTGTAGTTCACAAAGCTGTAGGTACGTACAATTAAGAGCCTTACATTTAACCAGCATAGATCTACTGCAGTTGTTACATGAGAATGACTGACAGAAATTTGTCAGTGGAGATGCTTCATCTTATACACTCTTCTGCTTTGATATAGAATTGAACGTGTGTCTCTGTCCCATTTTAGAACTTCTGTTGCTTTGTATAATATACATTTATTCAATGTGTGTTGAATAACAGATAGACTTGATGTGTAAAAAAGATTGTACAAACAAAACAAATTAAAAACTTAGGACCCAGAAATGAAATGTTTCTTTTTTCATTTATTGAACTCACAGATGGTAAGTTTGGGTTGTCCTTGTGTCATACACATTTTTCAAACTTGGAAATATTGCTTTTAGTTATTCACAAACTGTAAAACAGTGGTTGCTACTATCCTGCTATAGGATAAAAGGTTGAGGTCTTTTTAACATGTATTTTCTGTGTATAGTTTCGCTAGTCAGTCAGGTACAGTGTTAAGTAGGTCTTGGTATGTGTATCCAGTTATCTGCCCAGAGTCCAGAGCAGTGTCAGAGACAGCACAAACACAGCCAGACAGAAGGTGTAGACTCTGAAGCAGAATTGGTCTACTGCCTCCATTAGGCGAAGTCTGGAACTGCGCTGAGCGTAACTCCAGTTCAGCATCCTCAGCTCCTCGCTCACATCGTCTAACTCATCCCTCAACCTGTCAGTCAAACACTCCTGCCCGCACGCACCTGGTCCCGCCCTGCCACACCCCAGAGCGAAGGATCTTTTCAGACCTGGACAAAACAGGAAACAGACTGAATTAGTATGAAATATTTACTGGACCTGTTTGGATATATATTGTAAGTGTCATTTTGTTTTTCAGCAAAACTCTCAATCCCTGTCTGCTTTTCTGGGGCTTATAGTTTAATGGCATTAGCACTAATGTTCTAATGATGACACTGCTGGACTAACAAGATTATTTATGTATGAGATTAATGAGACTCACAGTGGGTAATATTAACATAGTTTGAACACACAGTAGCAAAACAAATTGATATGTGGGTAATATAAACTGTACCAAGTTAACTTTTCATACCTCTACTAATGCTCTGCCGGCAGGCATGAAGATGCTCAGTAGCGTCATCTGTCTCCAGGAGGTGAGGATACACCTTCTGTATGATCCTTTCCAGTAGATTGGAGTTTGTGTGTGAGTGTGGCTGTCCCACTGTCAGCAACAACACACTCTCCCCCATACTTACACACAACAGTACAAGACACACCACCAGATACACACCTGAAAGTGCATGTGCACACACACACACACACACACACACACACACACACACACACACACACACAGTGTAGTGTTGGACATGTAGAGGTAAAATATGTCATTGGACAACCCAACTCATATAAATAGGTCTGTGGTCTGTAAAAACCCTTATTAGAATCACATATGGCATATATAATACAAAAATATATATGGAATATAAAAACGGTATGTATATGTCATTCAGAAATTATAATAGCTTCTTAACCTTTATTGTAGCTAATGTTTAAAAACAACAATTATATAGTATACAATATGTATATATCATATAAACAAAGTGGCATATATGAGAAAGGTTATTGTACATGAAAGGGTCCATAATCATGTAAAATAATACTAAAGTTTCTATTCCTAAAAATTCTAAAGTGATGATCATATATTTGTAGAATAAACCAAGAACAAATTAAAATAATTAACAATTTGACTGATTTAAATTCAGTTCAAATGCAAAAGGGCCAAATGTGTATGTGTGCCTTTAACAGTATTTAAATCCACCCAATCACCCACTGACAATCACTCTCAACCCTACCTAACACGGGGGTAGTGTCTCGGAATGGTGGCAGTATGTCAGTGACTAGGAGGAGGAAGACAGTGTAGCCGAAGTGCAGCGTGACCTTGAAGGCGATGCGCTCGGCGCAGTCAGCAGGCAGGGCGAAAGCTGCCACATCAACCAACATGACCAGAGCACTGGGGACCATCAAGTTCAGCACGTAGAAGAGACTGTACCGCTCCAACTCCACCTGCAGAGGGAGCCAGACAGTGAGAAAGATGATGGAAGAAATGAAGAGAGGAGAGTGAAGGTGGGTAGAAAGAGAGTGATTTTATATATATATATATATATATATATATATATATATATATATATATATATATATATATATATATATATATATATATATATATGCAGTATTATGTGTGTATTTCTGTTTATACCTGAAAGCAGAGATGTGAGTATTGTTGCTCACTGTAACTGAACAATTTAATTTCCTTTAAGTCCCATTCACCATGAGTTCTGTTGTAGAATGCATGTCTAGTGTCGATGTTTAAAACCACATTATGCTCTGGAATGCATTTCAACAGAAAAATATCAACAGAATTGGCTGTAATTCATGTAAAATTTATAATGGAATCTGATCATGCAATGGTGTGGGTATAACTGAGGGTTGGTGTTGTAAAAATATTATAAAACATAAATAGAATGTCTTTTTATGACAGGTTATTCCTTTCTGTTAGCTAGCTACATATAAGCTAAACCAGAATTTCAAGCTCTTGTTCATAAACATTTTTAATATTTTAATGCTCATTTCTCAAGTACCATTGCAGGCCATAATCTTACTCTGAGTCTGAACTTCATCTCTAATGCAATATGTACGTGTGTGTGCGTGTTGGTGTGTAGGTGTGTGAGTTATTACCTGTGTGCAGCTGTGGATAAAAGGTGATGTTGCATTTCTGCTGGTCAAAGGGGAACAGCAGCATGGCCAGATCACAGTGCAGTATGAGAAGCATGTCCTCCACTCTGCTCACCCAGCCACTGGGCTCCACACGCACGTAGACCTCAGAGTGCTGCTGGGAGACGCCAATTCTGGACACACACACACACACACACACACACACATCCATCCTGTGAGGCAGACTCTGGAGGAGAAATCCCATCGAGTAGTGACCCATCACAGGACCCTTCCACTTACGCCTCCTTAATGCTGATATCAGGGGACCACAGTCTGGAGGACGGCACTGTGAAATATGACAGACCTTCATACAGATTAGGGTCCCATGACACAAACTCATCCCTCCATCTCTACATGCATGCACACACACACACACACACACACACACACACACACACACACACACACACACACACACACACACACACACACATACACACATACAAACACACAGAAAAAGAGAAAAAGAGATAGAGATAGATGGAGACAGAGAGAGATAAGAATATAAGAAAAAAATCAGTGCAGATATAACATTTGTAAAACAGTGAAAAAAGTGAACTTATAACTTACACACATTGCATTCATTACTGCAAGTGCCTACCTGACTTAAACGGATATGCAGTTTGACTAATTCCTCTTTTTCATTCTGGAGTGAGAAAGAAACTGGCTTGAATGTTTCATAAGCAGATTTAATTCTTGTGTTTGATATGCAGACCTGAATCCCCCAGAATGTTTGCCTTAAATTCAGGAATGAGACTTTTGAGGAATGAATGTTTCCAACCACTTTCTTTGGATAATGTAGTGAATTCAGTGAGTTAGTGTTCAAGCATGTACGTGTTGTGTGTGTGTGAGTGTGTGTGTGTGTGTGTGTGTATGTGTGTGCGTGCGAGCTCATGTGTGTTTGTGTGTGTGGGGGATTGGTGCGTGCAGGCCTGTGTGCATGCTTACTCTGAGGTTGTGGTTGGCCTCAGAGTGGTTGGCCCCTGTGCAAGGCCCTTAACCCCCTATTGCTTGAAGTGTACTGAGTCACCATTGTAAGCTGCTTTGGATAAAAGCATCTGCTAAATGCTGTAAATGTAAATGTAAATGTAAATGTAACGCACCACGTCGATTATTTGGAGGACGTGCAGGTTCAAGTACAGGCTGAGAGGACAAGTCCAGTTTGTAACAGATCCGACCCAGGCTGAGGAGAACTGTGTTATATTGCTGACCACAGAGACCAGGTCCATTTCGACACTATGCACTGTCACACACCCACAAGTCAAGTTATAATAACAATCAGGCTTCTGATGGGTTAAACTCTCAACATGGTTATAGAAGTCAACACATGAAACATTATCTATAAACAGAAGCAAGGTGCACTGCAGTGGGAGTGGAGGTTTTCTTTACCTGTTGTTGACAGATAAACATTTAGCAGAGTGACCCATACAGCCTTAAATCCTTTCAGGATCACATTATTACTTTCTCCTTACCTCTCTCTCTTCATCCCTCTCTCCAAATGATCTCCTCGCTCTTCTCTTCTCAGCTCCTGTGAGGAGTGATGTGTGTGGCCTGATTAGATATTCAAATTGCACTGGGTTATGTGTGTGTGTAAGTGTATGATTTGGATATCAGTGACATTCTGCCATTGTTGTGACCAGAGGATGATGGGCGGGGCTAAGGGTGACTGAAGTATTCTTTCAGACACTGCCGACTAAACAGGCTTTTGCAGGTGTTATTCTGGTGTTAGGGAATCGTGCTCTGAACAAGACAGGAATGGGACATTTTCAAAATGGTGAAGGTGGATTCACTTTGCTGAAGTTAGACTGCCACCATCTGTTACTTATCCTGCACTTATTCCATGGTACTACCTACTTACCTACACATACACATGCACAAACTTGTGCATGCACACACACACACACACACACTTACACAATTATAAAGAGTTACTAGGCATGAGAGAAGATGCCTGTGCACTCTTCTGCACACACAGATATATACAAAATATTTTTTTATTCAATTTGTAACTGCTTTTATTCAATTTTATTGGTTTACAGGGGGCATGTCCAACACTGACAAGCTATTGCCTCCTTCCATTGGCCAATGGCTGGTTGGTCTGCTAGGGGAGGATTCAGCTAAGATGAGACCAGTTGTTGATTGGAGGAACTCTGTGCCTGTCAGAGTGGACCTGAGCATCTTGAGTGTTCTTGGAGTGGTGAGAGAGAAAAAAATGAGTGTGAGAGAATCCTGAAATAATGAAAACGATAAAATCATCAGTCTGAAAATCTGTGAATGTTTCTTGAGTCTGAATGTCAAAGTTTGTCCTTTTTCTTGACAGGATGAGAAGAATGAGCATCTGATTCTCTATGTACTGTACACCCAGGTATGGCATGTCTGATAATGTCTGACTGGAGTGTATGATTGGAGTTTCTACAAACTAAAACTGTTTTACTGTTTTACTGACTCTCTCTCTCTCTCTCTCTCTCTCTCTCTCTCTCTCTCTCTCTCTCTCTCTCTCTCTCTCTCTCTCTCTCTCTCTCTCTCTCTCTCTCTCTCTGTGGAGGGATGGAGGGATAAAACACTGAAGTGGGACCCTTCTAAGTATGGAGGTGTGATGTGGGTGACTCTTCCTGCAGATAGAATCTGGGTTCCTGATATTATATTATATGAGATGTGAGTGCTCTTTCTCCCTCTCATTTCTCACACAGCATAGAGAATTCACATGTATTATTAGGCTGTCACCAGGAGAGGGCAATATTAGACATATTTTGTGGAGAACTCTCACTGTCTGTCTCTCTTGCTCCCTTCATTTGTCTTCTATTTATTTTCCTCTCTCCTTGTCCTGTCTCCACCTCCTTCAGGACAAATACGGAGGAGGCACACCCGTTCAGTCATGTGTCAGTCACTTATGATGGATGGGTGTAGCTACGGAAGCCCCGCCTCTTGGAGTCCAGCTGTCCACTGAACCTGTATCACTTCCCTCTTGACCGGCACACGTGTAACCTCACCTTTCTGTCCCAGTCACACACATGTGTGCAAGCCAACGTATGCTCCCACTCCAATCCAATGTTATATTGGGCACCTGCAGTACCAATTGCATGAATAATATGTTCCCTCTTTCGTTTGGTCTCTTTTTTTCTCTTAGCGAGAGAGGTGGAGTTGCACTGGGGAAACACAGAGAGTGATAGCCTCTTCTCCAGGGGAGGGTGGGAGATTCTGTCTCTCTCTGTGCTTTCTCATCTTCAAACTGCCCAGCACTTCAACACTTCTGCAATCAGAGTGCAGGTCAGTGGGCACACACACATGTGTCTGTGTGTGTGTGTGTGTGTGTGTAGTTCAGGTCTAATCTCATCTACATGGTGACTGTGATCTGTGTATCTGTGTGTGTGTGTAGGTTCATGTGTGCAGGTCTCTCCTCTACATGAGATCTTCTCTACACAGATCTGTGTATGTGAGAGTGTGCAGGTTTCTTCTCGTTTCTATGATGACTGTATATTTATGGTGTGTGTCTGTGTGTGTGTGTTTGTGTGTGTGTGTCTGTGTGTGCAGTTCATCCTGTGTTTGTGTGCTTGTGTGTATGTACATCAGCATGCACAAGTGTCCTTTTAGCTACACCAGGTTGTGCAGTGTGTGTGTGTGTGTGTGTGTGTGTGTGTGTGTGTGTGTGTGTGTGTGTGTGTGGTGTGTGTATATGTATATCTGTGAGTGTGTGTGTAGCTCTCCTCTACACTGCTGTAGGGATGTGTGTATGTGTGTGTGTGTGTGTGTGTGTGTGTGTGTGTGTATGTGTATGTGTGTGTGTGTGTGTGTGTGTGTAGGTCAGCGTGCGGAGATCTCCTCTGCTCTTTACCGTGACTCTACTGCTGCCCAGTGCTCTCTTGCTGGTTCTGGACCTGTTGGCCTTCCTCATCCCTGTCTACCTCAACCAGCGCCTCAGTGTCATGGTTACCATCTACACTGGACACTTCATCTTCATCATCCTTATCTTCACCCTCTTCCCTCCTTTCACCCTTCAAATTCCACTAATCGGTGAGAGAAATCAAAAGAGGAAGAAAGAGAGAGAACGAGAGAAAGATGGCAAACTTGGTTTGAGGTTGACATGTAAAAGAGATACTTCTTACAAGCAATACAATATACAATTAGTTAAAATGTATTCAATAAAGAGAACGAAATTAATTTTTGGCCACACAAACCCAACCTATGCGTATGTGCTTACTCTTCGGTAGAGAGTGAGAAATGGTTGTATGGTTTTTGAACAAACAGGGAGATGTTGTTTGGATATTAAACAGTGTTAAATAAAAACACATCTTCACTGAATTTGCTTGAATAATTCTGGAGGCATTATTTACATTTATATCACTGCACAAGTCAATATAGTGCTTCTCAAAACCCAAAGACACTTAAATTGATAATACACATCAAAAGACCACAATCATACAGGGAGGACATGACTACTCCAATTATACAGGGAGGACAACATAGGGGAGGCCTAGAGGAGTCAGAGGTAGATTAGGGTTGAGAAAAATCCTAGGATAGAAAACATGTTTTAAGACTGGATATGTACATAGACACAGAAGGAATTTGTTATAGTATGTCTTCAGTAAAAAAATAATTATTCTGAAAAAAAAGTTTTGTCTGTTTTTTCTGAACAGACTGTTTCTGTTTCAGAAATCTACCTGTTGGGCTCTCTGGCACTTCTGGCATTCAGCTCCATAGAAACGGCTGTGTTGTTCTGGCTGGCCAATGGGAGGCATTCCTGGATAAGCAGCACATTTGTTCCCGAATACGGACGACGATAGGGAGGAGTGAGTGGGAGACACGTGAGACAGAGGGTAAGTTTCGGTATGAGAGTTTAACTAGCCATGCTAAAACAATGTCAAACATTCTTTCTCATTTGCTCTCTCACTTACCCCTTCTTGCTGCTTTTCCCTTTAGGGGGCAGTAGACTGTGTGCCTGTTTCGGGTCTTGTGCCTACACGCTACAGGTGGAGCTGAATCACCTGCGTCAAATCTTGCAAAAGCGCCGGCACGAGAAGAACGCACTGAGCATGTGCAGAGAGCTGGGGGAGACTATAGACCGGGGCTATTTCTGTTTGCACTGCCTGGTACTTGCCACAGGGGCCGCTGTACTGTACGTCGAGTGGAGAACCACACGACATTACTAAATACGTCACAAAATATAGAAACTTTTTAAGTCAAATGAAAACATTTTGAATACATTTTCTCATTAGTATTGTATCTTTAGAGATGGTCCCTAACTGCAGCATCATTTTGGAATAGTTCTTCAATATTATTTCGTATTATTCTATCTGTCAGAGAAGGCTTTGAAGGGATTTAGTGGTGTTCTACTTAGTTACAGAAAACAGAAAACCATGTGCTACTTCTCTTTTGAGTGTTAGTTTACATTTGGCAGACACTCATATCCAGAGCAACATACAATTTCAAGCATGTTACAGAGGTAGGTAAATGTAGTGTTAGGAGTCTTGCCCAGGACTCTTATTGGTATGGCATAGAGCATTTGCTGAGATGGGGTTATTAAACACTGGTTACCCTTGGGAAAGGTAACATTGTTACCCACTACACTATACCAACCACATTCCATGCCAGTCAATGTGGGTGTGTGTCAGCTTGGTTGTAATCGATTAATAATCTCTCACATTTACAGTAGATGTGTTGTTGACTGGTAGTGTTGTGTGTAGCTCCTATGGCACACAGTGTGAACACAAAACCACACTTCACAAGAGCCATTACCATTAGAGAGAAGCAGAGGTGTGGGCAGTATATTTTATTCACCACCAGGGGGCAACAGACACTTGTAGTAGTCCATGCGCTTCAACATGTATGAGTGTGGGTGAGTCAGCCACCATTTGTGTTAGTTAACAAAGGGTGAAGGCAACATATTAGAGACATAATGTCTAGCTTTTAAATTATGAAGGATATTAAACATAAACATGAACATAACTTTGCACACATGCAGACACACACACACACACACACACACACACACACACAGTAAGATGAATATGTGCTGTTGAAAGGTTTTTCCATATTCACATATGGACTAATATAAAAACATCCGACACAAGTGACGTATCTCACATAACAAACATTTCCATATTAAAAACCATGTTCCTTATTTTCAGGCCTCAGGGTGAATGAACATATGATGTTCTGCCCTTACTCACGATATGAAGGCTTAGGCTCATCTCACAGAGGTTTTAATGTCGGATTCCACTAAACACCAACACATTGCACTTACATGAACTGCACATTCTGTTCTATTGATATAGGTGAACACACGGAAGCAGGTAATGAATACAGGTGAACTGTGTCAGGAAGGAGGCTACCCCCCCACCCCCCAGGTGCTGCGGGCTGTTTAAACCATATATCCCTATGTGACAATGTTGTAGGTTGCACTTTGTTTGGCTCAGTGCCTCCTTCCTGTCAATCCCGCTGCCATTAAGGTTCAAGTAACCTCTTACTTCACACAATCCGGCGTGCCGCCTCCACCCACCACAACCTGCCTCCACCCACCACAACCTGCCTCCACCCCACCTCCACTCTCACCCTTACATGTCTGACCATTTTTGGTAGGGGGGCGGAGGGAAGATGGCATGAGGATGGATGGGTCTATATTTGTACACCCTCCAGCCCACCTGTTCCCTCGTGTTTAAACTACAGCCACAGTTACCATTATCACCCTCCTATACAGCTATATACTCCTGTAGAGCAGGTAGAGCATGGTGATGGAAACACCAAGGTCGTAGGATTGATTCCCAGGGAGTACATGTACTGCCGTTATTGATTAACACATAAAAGGCTCTGGATAAGAACATCTGCCAAATGATCTAAGTTACACACAAGTAACAGCAATAACAACAGAAGCTTAATGAATGGTCTTGTTTGACATGTAGTATCCATTCTCCTTTTGTGGGCAACAGAGAATAATTTCATTAAAAAAAGGACAATGAAATAATGGTCCATCTCTCAAGGACTGCAGTGGAATCAAGTTTGTTATCAATGACAGACAACCTGAAATGTAATCTTGTTTTTGTTGGCAAATAAATGTAAACTAAAATCCTTCCCTGTATCTCATTCTCTCCTATTCTATTTCTTCTTCTCTCTTTGTCTCTCTCTCATTCTCAACCCCCCCACACACACACACTTGCATGCACGCGCACACACACACAAAAAAAACCTTCTTTGACAATATTACCAAAACTCAAATTACCAAAAACACTTTTGTTATTATTGGAGTATTGACTCTTTGTTCAGAAGCTGGCAGGACTTCCCTGGTGTGCAAAACTCAAACATGGCCTGCCTCTGGTTGCATTTGCAGTGCCTCCAGTCTGAAGACCTCCATAACACACCACCTCAAACATTGGCATTCTCATTTGCCCTCCAGACTTGTGTTATTTTTATTGTTTTAATATTGGATCTCGCAGGAACTGAGGACTGCAAAAGAGTTACCTGGGGAAAGGGGTCAATGGTGACTCATGAACTTCCCATATTAATGCTCATAGGCAAACAAGCAGACAAGAACATCATGTTCGACTCATAAATGCAAGTTTTAAATGAGGTCCAATTACCCTCAGCAAGCACACAAACACTTCAAGGAGTGACTATTGACTGTGTGAGTTCATTGTTTGAGTGTGTTCATTGTGTGTGTGTGTGTACACTCTGCATGTTTGTTCACTGTGTGTATTTTCAGGCTTAATTTAAAAACACCAATCTTACATTAAATGGAAGAGTCAATAATTTACTGCAGGTTTTTATAGAAATGGTGTTTAAGGAGCGAGCTGTGGAGTCTATCCAGGACAACCGTAGTCTGTGAGTGAAGTGACATTAAAGCTAAAACAATTATTCCTGCTTTATACTTAGGTTAGTTTACTGAAGCGTGAAGCATTGGACTTGGAGACCGATGTTTCCATATCATATATATATATATATATATATATATATATATATATATATATATATATATATATATAT
>NC_137514.1:4342500-4380000 GCF_041902795.1 Electrophorus electricus | reverse complement strand
CAAAAAAGAAAGACTAAAGTAATGTCTCTATATTACAGAGACTTTGTGGGGCTGTTTGGTACCAAAATGAGAGAAAGGCAGAATTTGAAAACAATACACAGATAATGCTGATACATGATTTATTTTAAGGCCAGGTTACAGGCTAAAACACATAACTTTCAAGCCACCCCATATGCCTCGAGGCTCACTGTGGAACACTCATTACCATTACATGACCCACCGTGCACTCTTTAAACTCTACGTCAGATATGTGCACATACGTGCAAATAGTGAAGCAGCTCTGAGATCTATACGTGTCCATAAAGAGATGCATGTGCATTAGAAGCTATTCTATGGAAATGATCTGAAGCCGCATGCTGTCTATTCCCACGTGCTCCTGCGTCAATTATCGCACACAGAATCTCCAAATACTTGTGTGGTTCCCTTTCTTCTTCCTTGCTCTCATTTTTAGCTGTCATGGCTCACTCAGAACAACTATTCTACTTTTACATCATCTGCTTATCTGTAAAAATATTATTGGTTGTATGTGTTGTGAATTTATAATTTATTCATTTATTTATCTTTCCTTTTTCTTGTGCTGTGCTTGGTCTCAGAGGTCTAACATGAATAAATGAAAAGAAAACATGTTTTATTTAATAAAAATAAAAGTAAATACATTTAAACAGACACCAGAAGTGTTTTTGCCTTTCCTCTTTCTTAGAATATTTAAGCAGTGTGGTTCCAGGCTAGGGCAGCAGAGATGGTACTAACCCCTCATTCCCAGTGTGTTTGTACAATTAAATCAATACTGTACCTGAGTTTATAACTATGAACTTGAGAATGAATCCTGTTCCCCCACACACACCCACACACAGACACCCCCTCCACACACACACAAATAGAATTTGTACTCACCACCATGCCAGCCAAAAAGAGATTGGGCAGTTATGTAAATGGGTTGGATCTTTCATCAGCACATCAATAATTCCATCTGCACTGTCAGTAAATAATGCTGGGTGGTATTTCAGTTTCCCTGACATATGGATAGATGTCCCGAAGACGTAAAGAAAAAAGAAGGCTAATTAGAATGAATTAAAAATACATCTGTCTGTGTGTCATGGACAGAGGGCGAGAAATGCCAGATCATTTATCATACAGTGTTGAGATTTTGAAAGCCTAATGGAGGAAACAACCAGGTTCTGTGGAATTAGATTACCTAAGAGTGTTCTGGTTTTAATAACGGAGAGAGAGAGAGAGAGAGAGAGAGAGAGAGAGAGAGAGAGAGAGAGTGAGACACACACACACACAGAGAGAGAGAGAGAGAGAGAGAGAGAGAGGAAGCTGGAAAAGAAAAAAGTAAGAACTCTAATAATATCAGATGCCTTTCATACATTCCTTCATTACAATGTGTGAAGCAGCTGTACTCCCCGCCTGTCTGTTCCTGCTCATTTCATATCCTAAATGGGAGACAAATAGTGTCACACTCACACAACTCTCTCTCTCTCTCTCTCTCTCTCTCTCTCTCTCTCTCTCTCTCTCTCTCTCTCTCTCTCTCCATGTTTGTGTGTGTGTGTGGGGGGGGGGAGTGTATCTTTGTACTCTAGTCTTTAGCCCATTTTTATTCTAGCAAAACAACAACCGCACACATTTAAATTGATGATGTAAATAAATATATTTGATTAATAAGAATCTCATGCAGATGTAATGCAGGACTCCAGACAGCCAGTGAGAAAGAAACATGTGCATGCATGCATGTGTGTGCGTGTAAAAACTGCCCTTTGAAGTTTTAATTAATAACTCCGGTGTTGCCAACCTATGTGATTTATTTTTTTATATTAAAACTCTCATAGAGTAAAAACTGTTAGTAAAACTCTTCTGATGTTCTGACCCTTAGTTAGCCCCTCCATCCCTCCCTCCCTCTCTCTCTCTCTCCCTCTCTCTCTCTCTCCCTCTCACTCCTTCCTTTCCTTTCCCTTTTTACTGTGATGAGGGTGAAACAGAGGTTGTCAGAGGACTACGAGTATATGGAAGGTGCACTTGGCTTGAGCTGGCCACATGCTGTTCTCTTCAGCATAGTCCGAACCCTGCTGTGCTCAGCAGTACATTCACAAGAGTGTCCAATTTAAATATCTCCACAGACACACACACACACACACACACACACACACACACACACACACACACACACACACACACACACACACACACACACACACACACACAGTGCTTCTCTGTAACTGGTAAAGGACCTCAGGCTGTGGGCATTGCCCTATGGAGGAGGGTGGGAATTGGGTCTGGTCTGTAAGACATCCAGCCTCATCTATTTCTTAAATGAATAAAAGAGCCCAGCATGCACCAGTGGGTCAGGAATATCGACACCAAGACCAATGACCAGTAATCATCACTTGTTCCTCTCACACTCTGTGAATATATTGTCCCCCTCAATGAAAATGCTTCAGTTAATTGGGTTATAAGTCATTTTTTCTCTTTCTCTCTCTGTTCCTCTATCTCTCAGCCACACACAACACACACACACACACACAACACACACACACACACACACACACACACACACATACATACACACACACACACACACACACACACACATACATACACACACACACACACACACACACACACACACACACACATACACACACACACACACACACACATACATACACACACACACACACACACACACACACACACACACACACACACACACACACACATACACACACACACACACACACACACACATACCTTTTATTCAGTCTTTTATCCATTATCTTTTCTCCAAATTATTCACTATACTAGGCTATTTTTTCTTTTATGTGAAGGATGACCAGGTATATTTCCCACCATCCTTACTTGTCTCTGTACAGGGAACGTGATAATAACTGAGAAATGTCCAGTCTGGATTCACATCTGAATGACTATTAAGCCGCTTTTTGCAAAACCCCCCACTTGCATGATTTTTGTATAAAAGGGCCTATTTTCATATCAGTATGTGTGTATTTGCATATCAGCACTGTTCTTTATTCCACAACAACACAAATGAGACAAAGCTGAGAATAACAGTCAACTTCCTTACTGGTCCACATTTGGTCTCTTTATGCAAATTTGCAAAAACAAGGTTTCACACATTGTTTCAAAGTTACCCACACTGGTACAGAGTTTCACACATTGGCAAAGAGTTTCCCGTTGCACAGCTATTTGCACTGAATATATATGTCACGGACTCCTCCTCCCCTCAAAGTGGTACGGCCCGCTGCGTGCAGGGGGATTCACAAATGCACTGTGTCTTTGTTATTGTAACCACCCCCCTGGGATTGCATACACGTGTATAGGGTTTAATGTTAATGTTTTGTGTGTCTATTTAAACCCCTGTCCATGTGTGCTCCCTTTGTTGGTCATTGTCGCTACGTGTGTGTTAACTCTTAGCTTTGTTGCAGTAACGTTGGGTTGTGTAGTTCCTGTTAATGTGTATACATCTTCATTTAATGTTAAATGTATAGTCATGATTACTGTAAGTGCTGTGTGTGAGTGCCACCTGTGTCATATATGTTTTATGTTAATAAATGTATTTCACCGGTGAGGAAGTCTGTGCATCCTGCCCCGCGCCTGGCGGCACCCCAGCCAGCTTCATTACAAAATACAAGCAAGCGTGAAACTGTTCGCTTTGTTGGTTTATCATCAAGGATGCTCTGCCCCTTGCTTAGTTGTACTGCAGTTAATTAATAGTATTTTATATGTACAGGTGATGGGGGCTGTTTGTTAAAATAAAATCCAAACAGAAAACATAGAAAACAATGTGAGTAAGTAACCAGGTCATTGTGTTGAGCTGTGTCAAGCAGTGTTGAGTTGTGTTGAACTGTGTTAAGCTGTGCTGAACTGTGTTGAGCTGTACTGGGCTGTGTTGAGCTGTGATCTGAACTGCTCCTGCGTAGAAAATTTCAGGTGGACATGTGGACGAGGAAGAGAAGCCTTCTGCATTTCAGGCCATTCAGCTGGTGTCACTCAGTCTAAGGGACAATCCACCAAGACATATGAATATCATCCACAAAGGCACTTGGACTCCACTGAATCCAAGACCTTTGCACTAGTGGCACAACCCCAGTGATGATCTCAGAGGCGCACACCTCCCACAATACTCCTCTCCACTGTTCATGTTACTCCTCTCTACTGTCCACATTACTCCTTGCCACTGCCCCACTGTCCATCCGATCATTACCGAGTCTTTCATTAATTGTAAGAGAGGGTGAAACATGGCACTCGATGTATCCTAGTATGTAACCTGGTGTTTTTCCTTATCTCTGTATATTTTGTGTTTTCAAATGTTCTCACGTGTTCTATCTGATTCTGTACATTTGACAGAAGCTTTTGATAATGAGCTGATGGGCCTGGACTAGACTGAAGGCTCTCTTGTGGCTGGGATTGGCTGGACATGGCTGGGAGTGGCTGGGATTGGCTGGACATGGCTGGGAGTGGCTGGGATTGGCTGGACATGGCTGGGAGTGACTGGGATTGGATGGACAGTGCTGGTTGTGGCTGGGAGTGGATGGACATGCCTGGGCATGGCTGGGAGTGGGTGATGCGGCTAGATGTTTCTGAGCATAGCTGGACGTGAGGACTGTTGATGAACTCACACCACGGCCCTCACTACAACAGCCACCATAGCCGACAGCTGGCTCCTGGGTGTTGTCCCTTGAGCTATGCTTGCCAGCAGCAACAGAAAAATGGCCATCTGGGGAAAATTTCTTGGTTTGAGGGCTAGCAAAGCATGAAAGAGAAATTGAGAGAATGAGAAAGAGACACAGAAGAAGGGTGAGAGAGAGAGTTAGAGAGAGATGGACAAATACTGACTGATTTCCAGCCAAATGGAGGTAAATATAAAGAGATTCCCTGTGGAGACACAGTTATACAACATTGTTGGCTATATAATTTGTGCCATTTATTTCATACCATATGATATCTTGTGTTTATTCAGAATGACATTTGATAAAATTGGCATTACAAATATAAACAAATGCCTTCTTCTCTTTCTCGCACACACACACACACACACACACACACACACACACACACACACACACACGCACACAAACAAAAATGTTTTTGTCAGAAGAGGAATACAAACATGTAAATATGTTTCTGGGTATTTGGTTTGTGTGATGTTAGTAGCACAGAGGGAACAAGAGGCGTGTCTGCAAGAAGGTGCTCTTTATTATCCACAACTAAATATACATATAAGTAATGACAGCACGAAAACAAAAGGTAAACAGACTCTGCGTAGCTCTTGGTCTCATTACTTCAAGACGTTGTCTGCTAATGTGCAGCACTGTCCTCGGGGACCTGAGGGAGAGAAACAAGGAACAGGTGAGTGGGATTAGTAGGTAGGTGATTGGGAGCGGGGCAGGTGTTTACTGTGATCCTGAGCAGGATCAGGCGTGTCCCTCCTGCTGGGAGACCGGCCAACCATGACAGTTTGTGGTATAGGAAGTACTGTGTTTCTGGACGTTTGTGTGCATGCTGAATGGGAGACTGTTCAGGGTGGTGTAGAGTGGATTGTGTTTTGTGAACATTGTTGCGACTCTGAATATTGAGAAAAAGAATGAGAAAGGAAGAAAATAAAATGCAATCAGGGAACCTGACACGTTTCCAATTCTATTGCCTTACCTATTCCTTCGTTTCAGTTATACGCAAACGTTTATTTCTAACCCAAACCTCCTATCATCTCCCCTCATTCCAATGAGTGCACACGTGTGTGAGCAAGTCATTTCAGACATGGATGTCTTCAGAACACCTTGATCTGAAGGTGACCACAGTGCTGTGAAATGACTGCGGAATGTTAGAATCAATTAGAAAAGGCCCAAAGGTTGTGACCTCGTAGGTTCGTGCATGCTTGTTGTGACCTGCACAGCTCATCAGTCTTGTCACCAAAGCTTTGTGTTGTGATCCAATTACAGTTTTTAGCATCTGGATACACACATAACATGTGTGTATGTGTGTGTGTGTGTGTGTGTGTGTGTGTGTGTGTGTGTATGTGCCCTATATATTCACGTACACATCCCAGCATATTCACACATAGATCCCTGTATATGCACACACACACATCCCTGTACATTCACGCACACACATCCCTGTATATTCACACACACACACATCCCTGTATATTCATACACTCCCTCCCTTCATCACATTCTTGGTTAATTTTTTTAAACATCCCCAATCTGTCCACTCATCACCCATTTAGGGTCCAACTACCTATTAAGTTTTTCTCATTTGAATACACACTGTAACCGAATTAATACACCACGAAATTGATTCCTTATGCTAAACCCCCATAATTACACTATATTTCTTCACAACTATAAAGACATTCTCATTGATTCAACATATTTTGCAGTTCTGCTGCACTCATTTTGCAAAACTCTGCACACACTTTTCAGCACACTGTGCAGTTCTCATTGGGAACACAAGCCTTTTTTCATAAACACTGCCCTTACCAATCAAAGCTCAGTATGGCAATGAACTAAACCATCATCACATGTGAAGACAGTACATCAGAATTATTTAATCACTTTTCCTCACTGCATGGGGCATATAAACTTGAACACTGATTCAGGAAAAGTAAAACAGAAAAGACAAAACAAAAATGAAAAAATAAGAAAACAAGAAAGTCCACAGAGAGGAAGAGGCAGGGGAAGATGAAGAGGGTGGAGCTGACAAAGAAATATCTCCAAAGACATTCGATCAGTTCTTGTGGATAGTGACATACCTGCAAAGCATGGAATGAGCATGAGGGAAGCTGGACAGATTTGTGGCCAAATCCTCATGATCGACAAGATGATGCCTGATATTGTGGGGGTTTTGTTTGTTTGTTTATTTGTTTTTACTATAGTATATATTATACAATTTTGTTTGTTTTGTGTATTTATGTAAATATACTGTAAACATGCAGTACCGCTGCAATACTTAATTTCCTTAAGTTTTATTTTTTTTTAATGTAATACAGCAGTTCAGAAGTTTGTTTCGTGACTCATCACATTTTATGGGTAGATTTGTGAAAAGTTGTGGATGTAAATACTGTAAATGGTCTTTGATACTGTTTGAGGTCTTTGATACAAACTGTGTTTTGTGTTTTGCAGCACAAAGTATAACTTTGTAGTGTGTATGTGTACATACCTGCTGTTAGTGTTTTGTATTCTGTGTGGATTATTTGGTTTTGAGGAGTATGTGCATTTTTAAATCAAAAGTGAGCTTTTTTCTGCTGGGGTAAGGTTTTCAGAATAGTTTTTAGCTTTTGGAAATATGTGTAATGTTTGGAGAAATGTGAATAACCAGTCAAAAAAACTGCACAACCAAGAGCAGCTTCCCTATGCATTTACGCTGATAAGCCTTTCATTTACATACATTTACATATATTACATACATTACATGCCAGAAATGAAGGCCCTGGGTTAGTGGGCATTATGGGAAAGGGCATTGACATCTCCCCAGTCCAATTATTTATCACCCAAGAAAACATGGGAGTGCTCTCTTCTCACTTGCCCTGATCTACTACTAATCTGTTTCACCTGGCTGGTCAATACTGCCCTCTTAGCACACAGTGAAGCGCTACCTTTTTATATAAATAATGGTCACCATTTACTTCATTCTCACGCTAACGGTAGAGGGAGTGACACGACAATATGAGGTCCACGTGTAAACAAAGCAGAACACTGTTGACAATTAAATGGAGCTCCGAATGGAGCGAGTAGAGAGGCCATTAGTGCTCCACAGGGGACAGGGAGTGAAATTGTTTGAGTTGAACGACAAACGCTCCCCCAGAACAGCAAAATGAAGATGGGTATGATGGACTCTTAAACGTACTGGACAGTGAAGGAGTGCTGCCCTCTCTCAGAGTAGAGGGCAGCAGGCACTGTTCAGCCCAGTGAATGTCTGCTGTTCAAAAATGTCCATGTTAATTTCACTCTGAGTGAGAATGCTTTGCATGCCTTTGTCAGCCCGACAAGCCATGAACTCTGTGACTCATTTTTAATAGCCTGGCATAATGAATAGACCCCTCCGAGAGCATCTATTAGGAGAAATGGGAACGGTTCCAGCTTCCACTAAATTGAACAATTAATCAATTTTCCCAACTTTATCACATTATAAAGCTTTTGTAGATTAGTATTAGTGAAAATTACTTTTGGATGATACAAATGAATTAACGAATTCCAGTAGCAAATATGCAAAATTTGTTTATAATGCTGAAATTGTACCTAATTCTATCTAAAGGGCAACAAAAATCACACTCTCTGAACCTGATGGGGTCATTTTAAAATCATTCTCTCCAAATTTGATGGGATCATTTTAAAACCACTCTCTGTGAATTTTATGGGATCATTTCAAAAAAGAAAACAGGGTAAGACCAAAGGGCCTTATTCTGGTAATTATATTAATGCTCCTTTATAGGTTTAAATATACATCTACTAACATATATTTTGAAATATATTGGTTATATTGGTAATAAATGAAACACTGGGCTACAGAGGCTCTCATTTTGACATTCACCATTGATGGTACGCTTTCATTTGGCTTTGTGAGTGAAAACCTCTCATCTTCATCTTTCTTTTGTCTCTGATGTGTGTCATGCCTTAAAAAAGAAGTGGAACTCTACCTGTAAATACCTCAGAGAGCTATTGTCCCCCCAGAGCTGAGAGAAGAAGTTTGGGAAAATACCACTCATGCCTTTTCTTGTATTCATTCAGTGAAGAAATCCTGTATCCTGTAGCTCAAAGTAACAATCAGCCCACAGATGCTATTATATGTTGTCAAGTTTCCATCACTTTATTTCCATAGGGGGAGCTGGCCTAGAGACATATGAGACTAAAGAGTGCTGTAAGAATTTCTCCCTTTACGACCGGACCAGAGTTTTAGAACTGTGCTTTAAAATAAATCATGTGTTCATGGAAGGATTTTGTAAGATGCAAGACATATGGTGCATATAAAAAGCCTCCAGTTCACACAGGCCTCTGATCAGTCGTCATCTCTCCCCTCTTCCCTCGCTCCCGCATTATATTAGCACACAAGTGTGCAGAGAGGTGAGAAATGGGATGAGGCTGCAGATTGCTTTAACTAAACTCCATTAAACGTCTGCAGGACACCCAGAACAAAAGCAGTGAGTGCAGAGGGGGATGGATGAATTAATCAGTTAGTGACTGTGATTTTTGTTCTATTACTCCCTCAGGGTATTGACCCCAACACACACACACACACACACACACACACACACACACGCACACACACACACACACACACCACAAAAAAACATTTATTACATTGAAAAGGGTGCCTGCTTTCTTGCACATTTCTGTGATGGATAGGGTGCTAGAGACTAAACAAACTGTCTGGCATCAATGGAATGCTTAATAAACAGAAAAAAAACCCATAATGGAAACAGTCGGGGGGGGGGGGGGGGCATCGAGGGAGGTGACATAGAGGGAGAGATTACTGAATGCTGCACTTATGATGAACTGTAAGTTAATAAATTTGCAGAGTACACACATACATACATGCACACTCAGAAAAGCATTCACATGTGCAAGAAAACCTTTATTCTTTGATTTCAAAGTGTTCTCTTAATAAATGTTTTACTAAAAGGCAACTTTAATTGGACCATACCCGACACCTGTGCTGTTTATTTTAGTGTGTTTTTAAATGGCTCTGTTATACTTTCTAGGTGAAATGCAATGAGGGCCGATTCTCCACCCTGTTAACGTTGGTCTGTCTCAGTGTTTGGTACTTAGTCAACATCTATGGAACAAGCTATTGAACAATAGAGAGAAACTACTACTTCCCAACCCTTCGTCTGTGGTAAAACCAGATCTACAGAGCCCAGGCAAAACTACCCAGACACTGCTGCATTTTTAAGGATACTAATTAGAAAAGGGGCTGACTTGTTAAATTGACCACACTTACATTATCCCATAGTTATCTCCAGATTTGTTAAAATGAGGATTCTTCTAATTCAGATTCACACTTCCTATGAGGAAAATATTAAACCTTTTGGTTTCTGGTGAATTGTGAATGGCATCTTATACGTGAGTTTATGCTTATCTCACAAGTTAGAATCAGAACAGAAGACTAGTGGTCTCATCAGAGGTCCGGAACACCAGAGGTTCTATTGTGTTCACCTTCACACACCAGTCAGTGAGCTACTCAAGTAAACACGATGTAGAACTATAAAGAACTATAGAACTATAAATCCTAATGAAGTCTAATCCTAATGAGTCCCATTACATCATCACATCTAATCTCAGCCCCCACAAAAATAGGTAAATGTACCAGTTCTCTTTGCTTTATTGGACATCAACCCCAGTGCACATATAGGCAAAAATTGACTGGTATTAGCTTGTTAGGTCCTAATACCAGTCAATAATTTATGCTTATTTTTATAGGTTATGTTTATTTTTCCTCTTTAGCAGGATTGTGTAGACCTTATGTTTTGGACAAATATTTTCTGCTTCTCTTATGGATAAAATGCATTTTGTATGTATGATGAATGATCAGAATAATTCCCTATGCATGTTCATTTATATGCAAGTGCTGTGCTATCTAATGTCCATTTTGGTTACTCTGTTTTGCATAATAATGGAAACATGCTAAATAATACATTATTCACTTCGGCTCATACGTGGAGTATGTTGGCATACACAAATAGATCAATCAAGCAAGCTGATTGGTTGGTACATTAGCAATTAATGAGAAATGGCAGAGATTATGTCCATGGCATATTCACTCCATTCTGCACAATCATGTTTAAGTAACATTTAGTTACCAGTCCATTCTTTCATCAGAAAGACAGCTAAAACGGTTGATAATCAGAATCAGAACAATGGGATTTATTTATGCTGTAAGTGAAGTTCTTTTCATTATGGATATTAATCTGAATGGTTAAAGGGATAATTTTATAGTCTCTGACTACACTTCCTGAGCACGCAGGGCCTTTTACCTTTTGAGTATGCGCTGTGCACATGTTAATTCGGAAAATCATGGGCAGAACTTCACTGGTTCCTTGCAGAAGAAATATATGCCAATTTCTAAACACACACACACACACACCCACACCCACACCCACAAACACACACACCAATACAACGTGTCTGCAGTCAACTTTTATAAGGTCTTCGAATCCTCAGTTCAGAAATAATTCGGTATTAAATTATCATGGCATCTGTAGGCAGGGTCATAGAGATCTTCCATTATGACATCATGCTCCATGAACTTCAATGACAATGACACCTTTGCAGCGTCAAGCCTTGGTGACTGAAGCCCAGTTCAATATATCTTAATCATTATTATTGCCCTTTGCTCAGACAAGCATGTGATGGGTCATTTCCTGGGTGTTTGCTGGGGCCATACATTAAAAGCGTAGCAACGCTGCAGTTCATGCATTTGTCTTGTTATCTCGTTACCTGACGATATATTTTTTTTCGTTAGTGAGTCGCTCCCATATATGCCGGGAGTGAGCACCTGACCATACTGCAAATAAGGGGAAGCTCTGTGAGAAGGAATCCCCACGCTCGCATGTTCAAAAGAAAGTGTGACTCTCATGTAACAACTTCACAGTAGAGGCCCCAGAGTAGCCCATTGTGAGAGTCTGCTGGGCTTTGCCAACAACACAATCCATCTCTGTTCACACAGAGGAAGAGTCTGGACACCTTTAATTAGCTTTATTTGTAAACTATGTAACTTTGGCTAGATGTCAACATTCCTGGTGAAACTGTAAGGAGTACGGGCACCACGGTATGTAACCCTTTAGGGGATTGAACAGCCAGGCTTAGGATGTGTGGTGAATGTTTGCATGAGTGAAAATTTTGTGTTCTCTCCATGGTAGGTCTCCTGTTTGGGCAACAAATATTAAGTTTCAAAAGCTGAATTTATTGCTGATAAAGGTACATCTCTCTCTCTGTGAAAAACAGTATCAAATGTAGGTGATCTGGCTATTTGCCTAGCTCCCATGTGTGTCGTTGTGGAGACAGAACAGTGTTTATCAAATCTGAGAGTGCTGAGCTGGCTACCTACATTCTCTCTCTCTTTCTCTCTCTGACAGTCTTCTCTGTCTGTCTCTCTTTCTCTCTGAGTGCTGTTAGTAGCCAGTGATTTATAATACAGGAGTCCACAGTGACCAAGCTTAGTTCCCAGATGTCCATGTGTTTTAGTAATCACACTAAAACTCTTGTGTCTTTCCTTGAGACAGAAATCGTTTATAATCTCTTCATCTGCAAACAACATACAGAAGTTTTCTTTCTTTTAGTTATTTTTTTTTTGACAACTATTCACTTAAGACTCAAATTGCACTACAAATGTCCTCACAGCTTAAAGATTATTTTCCCCAACTCATTCTTGCCAATAAAACACTATTACACATTCAGGAAAAAGCAGGCCACTTGGCTAAATAACATTAATCATCATCATGAATAATAAATACGGTTGGCAAATTATATACAATGCCTTACAGACACAGGCATATGAATTTTGAATGAGTGTCAGGTTTAAAATGCATGTGATTCAACTGTACACCTAAATGTTTCCACAGTGAAAACTGGTTAAAAAAAAGTGTGTTCCCTGCGGTGTTTTGGAATGCTGCTCCCATACTTCATAATCCCACACATTTCTTGATTTGGAGGAAGAACTCCAAGAGGATCTTAGCATACTGGAACTCTCGTATGAGTTCTGATTCTGTCACAAAACTTTTCTGTTATCCTGGGTTATCTCTGGATTGGAACGGCACAGCAGAGAAGTGTGTGGGTTTGTGTTTGCATGTTATAATGGTATTAAAGGCTTTTCAGCCCTACCATCCATTTTTTGTTCATCAGAGAGGCTTTGGCTCACCGTACTTAGCAGGAGATAAAGGGTGCTGAAAAGCAAACCCCACAGTGCAGCCTCTTTACCTGTTGTGATGGCAAGAAACAATTCAAACAGTGTGTGTGATTTGTAAATAAATTTTTTTTCAACAAAAGTTCAAATTCAAGCTACTTCTCATCAAACATCTGGACATTTTCAAAACAAAATCAGTGGGAAAACATTGGCGACTGGCCCCTGTGATGAGACTGTCCTGCCTGGAAATGGTTAGTCTCACACTGAGCTCATGGAGATGTGTTTTTGTGTGCCTTATTTTAAAGTCAAATTGCTGCCTTTTTCACAGTGGTACGGTGGCTGGCGAATATTATGACAAGCTATAGATCCATCTGGAAACAGTAAGCAGGGTTCATATATTTCTAAACACAGAAGATAGCAGATAGTGGTCCATTCATGGCCATAAGAACAGGCATGCGCTAGCTTGGAGTGCATGGTGGCTTGTGTTAGCTGCTCAGTTTTTTTGTTTTAGGAGCACTATGGCATTATAGTCTATGTCAGAACTGTTTTAAATGTCCAGGAAAGTTGTCTGTTAAGATGGCTGATGTTCACAGTGTGTACCTTTTTTTCTAAGCTGTGTGGGTGTGTGTGTGTGTATTTCTTATCCAATTATCCAAATCCTGCTACCGGCTCCTTCCAAAGAGTTTTCACCCAGCAGTATGAGGACTGTCTTGAAGTTACAAAAGTCTTGCTTTTATTCCAATTGAACTCCACAATATCATTTCACAGGCCTAAAGTCCTTTATTTCTCTGATGGGGCTGCAGTCACTCAGGCTTCATTTTGCTTCTTCTGCTGAGTTCACCATCCTGTGACCAAATGATGAGCCTCGCAAAGACATCTGAGGTCACGGTCCTCTCAGACATCACATTCCTCCATCACCGCTAGACAGTCTTCGCCGCCATGCAGGCGCTCGTCCAAACAGGTATCCTCTGTCAGGGAGCTGCAGTTGCTGGTGTCCCCCTGTGGCTGGAAGGCCAGTTGCAGCACTGCCTGGCCCCTCCTTCGCTCCCCACCTGTCCCATTGTGGCACCTGACCACCAGGCACCGGCTCTCCTCAGAGGGTGGCAGCGGCTCCATTGGATCCGTTGGCTCTGGAGTGTCGGAGTGCTCGGGTGCGACTGCCAAGCCCGCGCTGCTGCTCTTGCCGTGGGCTGTCTGGCTGTGTGTGTGACGGTACTCTTCATCAATGTCTTTCCCCAGCTTCCACCTCCGCCAGCGCTTCAGCATCTCATTCTGCACCTGGACACAGAACAACAGCATCTTACTCTGCACCCGGATGCAGGTACCATTCCGGAACCTTCCACCTGAAGGAAGCAGCAGCACAAACCCAAATTCAGGTCTGTAAAAACTCTTTCAAATATGTGATATAGAACTAGCATATTAAAAGTCTTTAACATACAGGATAACTCATACTAATATATATATATATATATATATATATATATATATATATATATATATATATATATATATATATATATATATATATATATATATATATATATATATATATATTATATGTTTATAAAAGATACATAATCATTTACAAAAATAATGTGTTTACAGACCTTTCACTTATTGGAACATTTGAACTGGAGTTAAAAAGGGGGCTCTCACCTCTTTGTTGATAAAGCAGTACAAAATGGCGACCAGGAGCCCCTGCATTCAGAGACAATGAGGATTCAGGTGAAGGCTTCCAGTGCATGTGTCATATTACAGCATAATGAAAAGTCCCTAAAGCATTATTTAAGTAAGGCTGCTGCTCCCCACTCCACTCCACTGCCCTGAACAGTTCCACAATCTCCCTGCACCAGGACACATTTCATGATGAGTTGACTAGCTGGATCAGGTGTAGTATGGCACAGAAACTCCTGGATCAAGTGTAGTGTGGCACGAAAACTCTTGGATCAGGTGTAGTGTGGCATGGAAACTCCTGGATCAGGTGTAGTGTGGCATGGAAACTCCTGGATCAGGTGTAGTGTGGCATGAAAATGTCTGGATCAGGTGTATTGTGGTGTGGAAATCTAGAAACTGTGTGAGACATTAGAGCCTCATGTCTGGAGTTCAGAACCATGGTCTTAAGCTCTGGTGTGCAGATCTCATACTCATTAATATTAACTTGTGTTTAAATACTTTAGTTTGATGTGACTACTGAATTGCAGTTGCCTCCTCCTTACCTGTGGTCAGTAGAGAGTGGCTCAACACTCTGTAGTATGTAATAAAGAAGGATTTTCCCTCTTTAAGTTATAAAGAGGGGAACTTAGTTAGCTACATGCTAACTAGCTTGATTTTACACATCCTATCTGGCATTCTGTGTTGCTTCTGTGTAGTAGCATACCAACACTGAGACAACTGCTATGGCAGCAGCGGCACCAGTGACACCCCATCACAAAATCCAACAGTGTTTTTTCCCCCTAAGTGAGTTTTATATTTTTCCTCTGCTTGCCTTCTTGTAACCTACACACTACTTGTATCCAGTTCCTTTAACATTGAATGACAGTGACGTTGAGGGAATTAACCACAATGTGTATGTTCTGTGCAATATGAAACTTACACATATGTCATATAGTCAGAAGAAGACGTCATATAGTCAAAAGAAGACGCTTGTCTAAACCATTAATCAGTGTACTAAGTGTCTAGGTCTCTAGGTAAATCACCCTACATTACTACTTTGAACTCTGACCTGGAAGGAACTGAAGAGGAGGTCATAGAAAAGTCGTATGAGCCGCAGCAGAGACTCTTTGGAGACTGATTCATCAATGACAAAGGTGAAGAGGATGGCGTGAATCCCCAACAGAGGAATGAGTGTAAGGGTGGACTTAGCCAGTCTAAAAGATAGCAATAGATAGATAGATAGATAGATAGATAGATAGATAGATAGATAGATAGATAGATAAATAGATAGATAGATAGAGAGAGAGAGAGAGAGAGAGAGAGAGAGAGAGAGAGTGAGTAGCGGCATTCTATATTATTCACAGTTGTACCACCACATGTTGGAGTTGGTCAGACAAATACATCATTGAAACAAGAGCAAGAAACAAAATACTTTCCTTTTAGAAATGTTTACTGACAGAGAAAGAAAACATTTAAATGAGATTGCTTAGCGCATGGTCAAAAACTGTGTTGCTTCCAGAACAAAAACGGACTCAGTAAAACTAATGAAGTTACATCCAATCAGAAATAAAGCAGTGACATCACACTTGATGGTCTAGTCTCAAATACAAAAAATGTTCCATCACTCAAATGTGACCATCCTCTGCATTCAATTCAATATAAATTAAATGTAAATGCATAACAGATCAAAAATGAACTTGTTATCATTCATTTCCAACTAACAATAAACAATTTCCTAGCCCTTAATTGGCTTTTACATTACCTGGCACCTAATCGGTTAGGCTGAAGGACTAAGTTATTACAAACCTAAAGAGCCAAACTATCCGTATATCCATGAACTATCAACTTAAACTGTTTTGTGTGTGTCTGTGTGTGTGTGTGTGTGTGTGTGTGTGTGTGTGTGTGTGTGTGATTCTTCCTTTTTCTCAAGTCTCACACTATCCTCTCTTCTGACACTGCTTCTTCCAACAAACACAGTTTGTTTACAGGCCTTTCCAGAATGCTGGTCTTGGTTTTACACTTCACTCTTTGCTCTCCAGAGTCCAGTAACATATTAACTACTCTCTCCATGAGCAATTCCTGTGCATGGTGATGTACTGTCTATTATTAGTACCACATCTCTAGCTATGAAATTTCTTATTGGCCTGGAACATTTCAAGCATTCTTGTAGAAGCAGAAGATATTCATGCATCCATCTACTCCAGAATACGTCCGCAAGATATTGAACTTGCTTCCATCACATTCTTGTGTACATGTCGTCCTTGATGAATATGCCTGGAGGCATGGTGGGTTGAGACTTCAGCAGTAATAAATGATTGGGCATCAGAGGCTCCAAGTCATTCACGTCATCTGAGATGTTTGCGAGTGGTCTCCCATTGTTATGCTCTCAATCTCACACATTATTGTCTGTAGGCAACCATTCATATTCTGCTCCTTCATTAGAGAGGATTTTTCTTACTGTTCAAACTTATCTTTTCCAAACCCCACCCTGGTGAGAAGCAGCTGGGCTATGAAATATACACTTTATTCCCTTTTAATTGCAAAGCTCTTTCTATCTTGTCATTAACTATACTTTAAATAATTTGTCTAAACTTCTTTTCAGTTTGTTTCATTGTCAGAGTGCATGATGGTGATTTGACCTATTGTACATACAAAATGGCAAATTGCAATGATGCAGGAGTCCGTGCCAAGACTGTCTGGAATTTTGATGTGCACAGCTCTAAGGGTGAGGCAAGTGAATAACATGCTTTATGTCAAATGGCCTGAAATAATCAACTCTGGTATTCGAGAAAGATTTGTAAGGCAAGAGGTGATCTTCAGGTAGGTCTGCCATTTTTGGCTCTCCAACCCTTCCACTGTTCCTGCAGCACACTGTGGATTTGCTGATTAGTGTTTGGACTGCAGAAATCGCATGTGGAATCCAGTACTTGCATCTGAGCTGTGCCAAGACATAACTTGGCACAGCAAAAGAGATGACTTACCTTGGATGATCTGATCACTGCAGAATTAGAAATAGTTCATTTTTGCCAGACAACAATTTGTCAAAGAAATCAAAGATCTTCAAAAGGACAAACAAGTTAGTTGCAACAGGCAGTTGCTAAAACTAGATCCAATTCTTCAAGATGGCGCTTCTCTAACAGTTAAAGATCTTGGAGTTTTTATGGATCCCAGTCTCTTGTTCGAAGCTCAAGTAAATAATATTTATAGCCTTTCTCCACCTTAGGAACATTTCAAAGATTAGGAACATGCTCTCCTCACATGATGCAGAAAAGCTGTTGTAAATCATCTGTTGTAAAAAACGCTGTAACTGTGCTATTGACCTTCACATCGGCTTGAAGACTCTCTCTTCTTTGAACAGGTTGTTTTGGCTAATCACGTTCATTGTTCAATAAGAAGTTTGGTCCATTGATCCATGTTCCTGCTTTAATCAACCTTTTGGCCTTCAGACCTCTGCTGGATTGATCTGAAGGGTTTTCTGCTGTACCAATACATTTCCACTGAGATGGCTTGGTGGCTTCTTGAATGAGTGCTAATCTGATTGTGATGAAGGTTTTGAAATGGGATGTTTCATTATCATTGTACCTGAGCACTGTTGTGCTGTCTGTCCAGAAGATAGACTGTTGCAGTGGAACTTGAAGTTCTAGATGTAACATCTTGTCTTACTACACCGCAGTGACTGCTGCTGTCAACTCACGTCTGAGGATTGTGACCTGTTTCAGTGGAGCCAATCTTGACATCCCCAAGAGGAAGGAATGATTCTTCTTTCCTTGCTTATTTTCCAGCAGTAAATAAGACAGAATGCTATTTGTGTACTCTGAGGCTTCTGAAAAATGATGTAACTGCACTACAGCAGTGCACCTAAAGTCTTAAGGTTTCATCTACTCACATGAAAGTCAGAGAGATTAATAATATCTTTGATCCATCCTTTACAATATTCTGCATGTTTTTCACCAATGTTCTCATCCCATCCACAATGTTCTTGATTCTACATTGATTCTTCTCTCTGTTCTCTCTAGGCTTGGTGTGACTGGCTCTGCATGGAGATGGTTTCAGTCCTATCTGGAGGGACAATCCTATCAGGTGACATGGAGAGGATCCACATCCAAACTGTGTAGACTCTCCACTGGTGTTTCACAGGGCTCAGTATTAGGCCCCCTTCTCCTCTCTTGGTGATATTATATCTTCTCATGGTTTCGCTAGCACTGCTATGCTGATGACACTCAATTATTTCTTTCTTTTCCACTCTCTCACACGCAGGTCTTTAGATGTATCTCAGCAGGTTTGACTGACATTGCACCATGGATGACAGCCCACCATTTGAAGCTCAACCCCAGTAAAACCAAGCTTCTGTACATCCCAGGCACTCCCAACCCTTACCATCACCTCATAGTTTCCTTGAAGAACTCCCTGGTATCACCATCCGAAGCTGCCCGTAGCCTGGGAATAACCTTGGACAACTAGGTGTCATTCTCAACTCATGTTTCAAATCTAACCCAGTCTTGCAGATTTCTCCTTTGTAACATACAAAGGATTAGGCCTTTTCTCTTGCAGGAAGCTATCCAAGTGCTTGTGCAGTCTCTTGTGATCTCAAAGCTAGACTACAGCAACTCGCTGCTTGCTGGTCTTCCTCTAAGAGCCATCAAATCTCTGCAACTTGTCTAGAATCCAGCAACAGTACTGGTCTTCAATCTTCAGAAGTTCACACATGTTACTCCGCTGTTGCACTCCCTTCATTGGCTTCCAGTAGCTGCACACATCAGATTTAATACCTTGATGCTTGCCTACAAAGCCATAAATGGACCAGCCCCTTCATATATGAGGTCAATGATCAAAGCCGATCTGTACTTTGAACCTCAAGTACAGCTCGGCTTGAAATACTGTGCTTCAGGTCTCATGGAAGACAAGCATCAAGACGATTTTCTCTCCTGGCTCCAAGATGCTGGAATGAACTGCCACTTGCTGTCCAGAAAGCAGAGACCCTTGGAGTCTTTGAATGCAGACTGAAGACCCATCTATTCATGGAATATTTAAAGGATAACTGACCCTGCTCCTATATTGACTGACTAAATTAGCACTTATTGTAGGTTATTGTTTACTACACTTATGTTGATTAACAAACTCTAGCGCTTATTGTTTATTACACTTATCATTATTTAAGCTAGACCTTATGTATTTGTACTTCTAGGCATCAACAGTGATCCCTGTATTTCTACAGTATTCTGGATCATTGGTATATTGGACTCTAACCTGCTGTACTGGCTAGGATGTATTCTATGAGTAAATGACAAAGCACTTTTGTAAGTCGCTCTGGATAAGAGCATCTGCTAAATGCTGTAAATGTAGATGTAAGTGTAAATGTTCTTTACAAAGATCTCTCAACACGAGTTTAGCGGACAAGATGACTGGTGCCAGGAAGCTGAAGGGGTCATAGTTGGAGTTAACAATGGATAAAATACCTTATCTGCTCACTTGGCTTCTCTTGAAGCTTTATGCTATAGATGAAAGAATCTGTTTCTGTATCCTACTGTACACCTAGAGCCCTCTCAACTGGTAGGGTATCATAACTTAGATCCAGATCTTTTACCTCACTGGCTCTGTGTACCTCTGGGATGGACATCAATATCTTTCTGCTATGACTCATCCACATTGTTAAAGTAAAACCTCTACTGGCACACAAAGTACGAAGATCACTAGCCAAGGTTACTGCATCATCTTCTGTAGATACGCTCTTCAAATAGTCATCTACATAGACATTGTACAGGATAGTCTGGACAGCTTCTGGTGATGCAACAGACTTGTGATCCTCAGCTATTCTTCACAGCACATATGAGGCAACACTCGGTGGCTTGTTCAAATTGCCATTGGGCCACCAAAGAAAACAAAGAGACCTGCATCATCTTCAGGCACCTTCACCTTATAGAACATTGACTCAATGTCTGCTATCATAGCTATTGGCTCCTCTCAAAATCTTAAACGAACACCAACTAACACACTGGACAGGTCAGAGCCTTGTAATATTCACTGTTCAGAGACCAGTCCAGAAATGTGGCTGTACAGTCAAAGACCACTGTCAACATTCTTTTGTTCGGGTGATATACCTTGTGGTGTGGTATATAGAACACTCTGTTGTCATCATGGTTCAACTAGTGTGCTGGACAGCATAGCCTTTGTTAATAATGGTGTCCACAATGCCGTTGTAATCTTCAAAGAATCCAGGATTCTTCTTGAACTTTCTGAGCAAACTAGCTCAGAAAGTTCAAGCAATTATTATTCTTTCAGTTCCTTCCTTATGGGCCCGTTCACAACCCAGCCAATGGCAGTCTTCAATGCATAAGGGCCTCCGATTTGACTGTTGGTGACATGCCATGGCTCCATTGCACAGTTTGCACTAACAAGGTGGCCTATATCTGCTTCTAATTCTGGTAAGTGCACTTCACTAAGATAGGGCTACCTCTGGATATCTGATTGTTTTGGTATATTCTCAGGCTGGACAGGTATACTTGGTGTCTTCCAGCCAGCACACTTCCAAATCTGTTATCACATAACTGTTAATGAGCTTCTGCTCACCTTGTTTGTCTTGACCCATGGTGCTGAGAAGTAATTGTGTTGGTTTGCCTGGTTTTTGATTTTGATGACACTAGGATGTCAGATTGCTGACAGTACAAACATGGCTTCTCAAAGGTGCTTCTTGGTTTGCTTGAGTTCAATGGCTTTGCCCATGTTCCTTGAAGCCTTTTGTTTTAAGCAGAAACATTGGTTGTGAAACTGCTCCTTCAAACCTCTCTTTTCACAAGATGTCTCTCCTTTCGATCAGTCTTTCCAATTATATTTGGATGAGTGTCTGTTATATTATGAAAGCAGGGGCCCATTGTTATTTTAGCTTGATGGTCTTTGTAAGTCATTAAATCAGCATACCTGACTCTTTTGCCTCCTCTCTGTTTGATATCGTACGCTTCATCATGACAACTTTCCTTCATTTTGTTGGGCAATTTGGACATAAGTTGTTAAGATTGTCCATATCTTCAAAAATTTATGTGTCTTGTTACAACTCCAGTCTAGGCAGCGTGGTCATAACAGCAACACTGAGTAATTTGATTAACTGAGACAGCTGTAGTATGGAAAAAAGAACCCATTTGGCAAAGTGATGTTTTCAACTTTCAGAAGAACACACTGGTGAATCGTCAGGAGTGGTTACAATACCAAAACAACAAACAAAACCCACGCTACAACAAATCTCAGACCTATTTTCCCTCAATCAAAAAAAAAAAATACAAACCTACTCTAACTCCCTAGCAGGAAAACAGACACAAACCCCATTCCCAAACAAACAGGCACCAATAATAACAACCAATAATATTTACAATTATTTACAGGTCTTCACACAGGGCTCGCACAAACATTCAGCAAGATGGGAACTGGGAGGACACAAACATAAGGTTAACTCTCAGAAGAAGAACAGGGATAGCAAACACAGAAACCTAACGGCTACCAAGCTAACAGGGTACAGGGGAACAGAGACAAGTCTAAAAAAGCATAACAAGCGCTAATAACACTGAGCCATAAGAAGCCAACTTCAGTCATCCAACTTGGTCCATATATAGGCCATTTTGATTAGTAGTGAGGAGCCAGGAGGTAGCAGTTGTATTCAAGTACCGAACTGGAACACATCAGGACTGGAGTCATTAGAAAGGGAGCACAGCATTCTTAGCATCCAGGGACGTAACAGTTTTCAACAGAGTTGCAACTTCCAACCAAAAACATTGCATAAGCACTTAAAACTTTCCTGTCATAAGACTTCATTTGTGTCCAGTTTATAGCGTTATAGGTTAATTCATCTTCATAGTGTTTATGAAGTAGTCACTTTACTTCATTGTAGCCTCTGCTAGGGGGCATGAGAGCACAGCAAGAAGTGTGATTTGTCTGTCTTCTGTTCTACTGAGTGCTCAAATGTTCTGATAAAGGATCAGTTCTGCAGTGCATTGCTCTTCAACACAGGAATGTCCTATGCTGGTAGCTGAGATGGGTAACTGTGATTAGATTCTATTTTTGCATGATATTAGTATGTCGTCATATCTGTTCACTTGAGCGTCACAAGTGAAGTCTTGAGTAACTTTTGGTGCTTGAGAGTGCAGTGTTTGTGATTGTGCAAGATGGTTCTCACTGACTGGTTCAGAGAGTAAAATGCTGGTTCTTTCCTGCTTTGCATTCCCGCCTTGTAACTTTGTACTAGTGCACGGCTACTCAAACAATCTTCTAATTATTCACACTCTTTGAGAACTTTTAATTTGCTCTGCTTTCAGCTACTGCAGTTTCTAACTCAAGTTCTTCTTTTTTAACATTAATTTGGGACATTTCAAACTGAAGTGATTGTTTTTTCTTCAGTGCCGCAGAAAGTTCAAGCAGGGCTGCACACTCTGCCTCTGGTCTAACCCACGTTGACGAAACTCGAGATGCTGCCGACAAGCGGCTTACCTGAGATCCACACAGACAGGCATGTGCAACATTGTTGACTCCAACTTTAGAGACACTGTAATTTGATTTTATAGTATCTTGGGGCCAGCTACCACTTTTCGTAATGAGGACTCAAGGAATCCAGTCTTGAATCATTTTCATAAAATTTCTAATGAATGCCATTTTGTGTGGCACTTTTTAAGTTTTGAGCTTTACTCATTGTTTCTACTTCATATATTTTATTTGTCAGAGCTCTTAACTTTCATCATTGCAATACTTCTTTGCAATTTCTTTTCTAACACTTTCTCTGTTAGTTTGCATAACCTTCCACACTCCATTGCACCCTATATACATCTGTTTCTTTTCAGCCATCTTATCATTTGTAAGTAATTGCTTGTTGCATTCAAAGGTTTTAAAAGAACTGCGTTTCAAAGTCACCTTTAATAAACAAATGAAAACATCTCCAATAATGGCTACAACTCCACATTGACTGAATCACAGCTTGCTACGTACTCTCACGGATATATTAGTCAACTTATCGCGTTCCGAACTTGCTAATTTTCAGAAGTACATACTACATCTTCTCAACATAATACACACAAACAACATCAAGAATTTTCGATACCTTGTTTTGGAAAATACGTCTGGGGGTTACACCTTTCATCTCATTTGTCTGATTAATTATGTAACATCTTGCTCCCTTTTCCCCACAGTATCTGCTAGTGATGTTTCTACACAGCATAGTATACTCCAAAATGGCTCTGTAGAGCTAGCAAGTTTTTTTTATGAATGTAGTAGCATTCTATATTATTCGCTGTAGTTGTACCACCACATGTCAAACAACACACATATTTGAAACGTGAGCAAGAGAGCAATGTTTACTGACAGAAAAAGAAAACATTTAAAGTAGGTTGCCTAGCATAAGGTCAAAAACTATGTAGCTTCCAGAACAAAAACTGACTCATTAAAACTAATCAAGTTTCATCCAATCAGAAATAAAAGCAGTGACATAACACTCAAAAACAAAAAATGTTCCATCACTCAAACATGACCAATCTCTGCATTCAGTTCAATATAAATTAAATATGAATGCATAACTGATCAAACATAAATTATTATCATCGATATCCAATTGTTTTTAACTAACAATAAACAATCTCCTTTAATTGGCAGATAGAAAATATATAATTACATCCTACTGACATCATATGATTGTGAAACATTCTTGCTCGTTAAATAAATGTTTAATGTATACATTATATGTAGTTAGATATACAATATATATTACCTGAATTTATAGTCCGTGTACCTCATTTGATGAGCCTTTAATTTGGACATCAGGATCTTTATAATTTTAATAAATATAAAGAAATTAATCTGTTTGAGAGAGTAGAGAAAGTAGAATAAAAAGATCAAATCTGATTTATAAGCCACATTACTCACACAAGCAGATGGAATCATATTTACATAAATGTTTACATGAATGTTTACATGGTTGTTTCCCATGTGTGTAGTGTGCACTTTGCAAGGATGAGGAAGATAAGTGTGTGTGTGTGTGTGTGTGTTTGTGTGTGTGTGTGTGTGTGTTTGCACAGATGCCTTCTCTGAGACTAATACAGTGAATGCAGTGTGGCCATGTTGGCTAAAGGAGTGTCTCCACTCAGTTCCCCTTTACTTTCACTTTGGCAATGTGCAAAAAAAACAACAGTAGTGCAGACATTAAACTAACTTGCCATTAAAACACATCAGCAAAGATGCATTTTGTTGGAAAGCAATTGATCTGCAAAAAATGTAGAATATCCTATTGTGCATAGTTACAGGTGTGTGTGTGTGTGTGTGTGTGTGTGTGTGTGTGTGTGTGTGTGTGTGTGTGTGTGTGTGTGTGTGTGTGTGTGTGTGTGTCTCACCAGATAGGCAAAGATAATGGGGGAACGGATTATCCACCAGTACCCCATGTTTATGTTCCTCTCCCAGCATCTGCACATGCAACACAATACAAACAGCTTTAACCTGGATCACAATCTGTATTACTGTACATAAAGTACATATGAGTTCAGATTAAAAAGTCATTATTCATGCAATGACTGCCACATTTTAACTGAAGCACGGTGGTTCAATGTTAATGTGTGTCTGAATGACTGAGTCCATAATGTTAACAACTCCTCCAGTTACATCCACATCCAATGTACTGGAAAGAATAGCAGTAAGTCAGAAAAGGCATCCACTAGTATAGTGTGTGCTTATAATGTACCACTTGTGTTATTGCACCTTTGCAAATGCACCTGTGTTAATGCACCTGTGTAAATACACCTGTGTTATTGCACCTGTGTCAATACACATTTGTTAATATACCTGTGTTAATGCACCTGGGTTAATGCACCTGTGTAAATATACCTGTGTTAATGCGCTTGTGTTAATGTACCTGTGTAAATGCACTTGTATTATTATACAGTGCCTGTGTTAATGCAATAACACAGACTTAAATAGGTATAGTAGATAATATCATATCAGTATTTGATGCTTTGTATTGTGGGAATGAGACCCCTTCCACTAAAGCATTATTAGAGATAGCATTCCACAAGATGCTTACTCTATCTTCCTGTCAACATTCTTGTCATCATTCTCTCTCTGCTCTGACAACTCTGATGCTTTGAAGCTGTTAAAAAAACTGGCCCCAGCTTAATAGTGTAGGCAGCAATGTACATTAAAATCTCATTATAAAGAATATGGTCTCGTTCATAAATTCCAGGCACACAGAAATATGAATGCAGGTGTAATTACTAGATAAAAGGCACTAAACAAGTTCTGAATGCACACTTTACAGGTTATATTCAAACTGAATGCAAGTCTGATTATTTACTTATTATTTAGATGGAATGCAATTTGCAACAAAAGCTTGGCAACCGAGCTGGTATTTTAAATACAGATGGATTGTTGTGTATGTGCGTTGTTTTCATGTGTGCATAAATTACACCTTAATGCAATGGTTTACCTGTGTTTTTTACATGAATATGTGCTTTAGTGAACATATACTCTAAGCAGGCCATAATGGGCTCACAATTTAGTATTAATTTGCCCTCCATTGGGGAAAAAAAAAAACATAGTTAACATTTCTTTTTGGTTCCTGGTTTCACTTGGTGAACTATGACTAGCTGTATTTGGTGCTAAATGACAGGTGACAGTGATCTCTGATCCATACACACACAGTTTATTCCTCATCTACAGTGCTTGAGTTAGTATGTGTGTCGTTGCATCGTCCCCCAGAGCCAGAAACTGGGGCATTTAGAGTACGGGCTGCTTAGCTGGCAATTCATTTCTTGTTTTGGGTGGGAAGTCAGCTTTCTTAACAAAAAGCCAACATGGCTCAGTTTCAATTTTACATGAGTAAAATTATATGCCACATATTGATCTGTTGACAGTGACAGTGCCATTTTCTTTTGGTTTTTGAAAAGAGAAAAAAATTCCTATTGGATCAACGGTGTAAAACAATTATTTGACCATTATAGGTCATATATAACCAAAGTGGTTGGGTTGATGAAACAGTTTGATAGGAATGTACTGAACTAAGACTCTTCCAGCAGAGCTGTACATTAAACTTCTACAAACCACTGGATGTTTCTGATTTATCAGATTTCTGATTTTTCTTAGTGAGTGTTCTTCCCTTTTTGCTTTTCTTGTGTATCTTAAATTTTCCAGATAAAAGCTAAATAGTGCTGTTTCAATGAAAAGAGCTACAGTAAAGTTTTGATTGGTGTATATAAAAAAGTAAAATTAATTACAAACAAAATCAATAATAAAACAGCTCCATGGCAACTGCCTCTAACTTCAGTAGGCACAGAATAAGTATAAGCATATTAGCCCATGTGTATGAAGTCTGTAGCCATCTCCATGGAAGTATGAGCTGTCTTTACTTTCATGACGAGCACTATGTTTAATGATAATTAATATAAATCATGCTTTCAGCTGCTCTTATCTGCTCAATTTTGATTCAGCGATTTAGCAGGATTACACCTGCAGAGAAGCCCAGCTGCACAGAGGGGCCAGGGCTTTGTCCTCACAACACAAGCATGAAAGTCAGAGTCCAGCACTTACTGTTCATTCTCATACAGGTACTTAGCTGTCACCCACGGCAACACAAATATCACCGGTGCACCTGTCAGTCAAAGAAGGAGCAAAGGACACAGGCCAATCAAAAGGCTCACTTTCAAACCACACATATCACAAGTATGTGGATCAGTCAAAAAGCTTGATAAACCTATGGTTCACTAATTAGCAGCCACACACACACACACACACACACACATACTTACCCCATCCAATGCAAAGATATATGTAGAAGTACTTCCTCTCTGAGAACACTGTTATGGCCAGAAGACTATGGAGGTACAAACCCTCTACAAGTAGCCAGTAGTTATTAGCGATGACAGTGTACTGCATCATTACCATAGCAGTACGACATCCAGCCACCATCTGAGAAGTACAAATAAAAACAGAAAAGTAAAAGTATGTGTGGTGTGTGTGTGTGTGTGTGTGTGTGTGTGTGTGTGTGTGTGTGTGTGTGTGTGTGCGTGTAAGTATGTATGTGTGCATGTGTGTGTGTGTGTGTGTGTGTGTGTGTGTGTACCTTGTCACTGACATAGCTGTGGTCCTCATATGGGTGATGTTCCATGTGGACATTGTTTATAATGTCCAGAAGGCCATCTTTGACCAGGATGGAGATGGCCCGCAGGATGAAGGAGGTGAACAGGTTCATGTGGATATTGTTCCTAGTGCAGTGCAGCTTCCTTCAGAGCATCGTGGGAAAGGAACATTGAAGTGCTACCCTAACATGCAATTCTCTACACTGTATGATCTTACAATATGTTTGTGTGTATATATAACAACATAGATGCATATTGTGTGTGTATTTGTGTATGTTTTTTGTGGCGTATGTGTGTGTGTGTGTGTGTGTGTGTGTGTGTGTGTGTGTGTGTGTGTGTGTGTGTGTGTGCATGTGTTTTCTACCTAAAGGTGACCAGTATGGCCAGTGCTAGGACCAGTGCTGCCAAAGAGAGGGAATATCCCACTGTGTACATGGCTCTGAACTTACTGAGGATCTGCCCATATTCCCTCTACAGAGAGAGAAAAAGACAGAGGGAGAGAGACAGAGAAAGAGAAATGAGTGTGTTAGTACCTTTAATAGTAGCTCTCATTATTATTCAAGCTCAGTTTACTAAGAAGAAGAGAAGAAAAAGAATTATCTTTAATCACAAAACTAATCACACACACACACACACACACACACACACACACACACACACACACACACACACACACACATTCAGGATATCTTACTATTCCAGGATTGTTCTCTTCACATTCAGTGGTGTTTTTGCTGACAGCCCATTGACCATCTGTGCCACACCCTCTATACACATGCCCCTGCAGAACTACACACACACACAGACACACACACACACAGACACACACACACACACACACACACACACACACACACAAAAGAAAACAAATGAAAAATGCAGCCCATTCAGATATTCCTCCCCTGACATGTGACAGATCGATCATGTGTGTAAATGTTTAATCGTGTGGTTTATGATGCAGTGTTCCACATCCTAAAGCTAGTTTCACATCTCCACTGTGCAGTGTTACAAGGTAGTTTCACATCTTTGCACTACCTACTGACCCAAAATAACCTCTACAGACAGACGATGCTGTATTCTAAATACACTAAATAGCACTGGCGGTAATCCATAGGGATGATCTTTCATAAGATTATTCATCACTGTTCATTTCATTTAAAGCTCTGAGGTCAGAAACTGACCTATTTAAGTGGGTTCAATTACAGACCTAGCTGAGCTCTGAGCTCTGATACATATGTCTTGCCTGGTGTTCCAGATATGCTCAGATATACCCACCAAGCCCAGATATTCCCATCATGTGTAAACGTACCCACCATGCCCAGAAGTGCCTACAATGTCCAGATATACCCACCATGCACAGACTTACCCACCATGCACAAGCTTTTCATAACCACTGTGGGAAGTGCCAAGAGGTCTTTGTCCAAATGTAAATCATAAAAACAACTGGTGTGGGCAAATTCCCAGAGAAGATGAATGTGAGTCTACAGACTCAATTAAATTCTGTTAGTTAGTTTTCAATTAGTTTCAAAAAGCATAAACCGATTCCTGAAATGTAAAGGAACGCGAGGGTGACCCACACCTCCCCCTAGTGGTGGGTCTCAGTGTTTCACACGACGCCAGCGAGCCTCACCATTCTGATGCCACGGCAGGTACCACGGGCACGACACGTTGACGACGGACCCTGGCATGCCATCGGGCCAGCATGCGTAGTTATCAAATGTCCTGTTACACACCATACCTGGACAAGAAACACGCATACAGTCAGACGGCACCTGGCCGTGTGTGGCACTGCCGACTGCTGTAGAGAGCAAGAACACAGCACGTGACCTATTGAGTTAAGATGTATGTATCTGTGTCTGAGTGAGCTGGAGTTGTGTGTGTGAGGAGGTATTTACATTTACATTTTTAGTTTTTAGCAGACGCTTTTATTTAGAAGCACTTCTAGCAACTCATTGAATGTATCTTAGTCAGTACAGTAGGTTAGAGTTCAATATACCATTGAAGTAGAATACTTTTGATATACAGGGATCAATGCTGATACCTATCACACAACGATAAGTGCAATTTCGAACAATACCAGGCAATAAGCTCTAGAGTTTTAGTTACTCAACATAGGTGCAGGATCAATGGTCATTTAAATATTTAAATAGCCAGATAAGTCTTTAGTCTGCAGACTGAAGACAGCAAGGGGCTCTGCTGTCCAGACAACCAGTGGAAGTGAATAGTCTTGATGCCTGACTTTCATGATACTTGAAGGATAATGTTCCATGCAGAGCCATACTTGAGGTTTGAAGTATTCAAGGTACGTATCAGGTTTTGACCATTGTCATCATGTAGGAACAGACTGATTCACTGAGTATTGTGTGTGTGTGTGTGTGTTTGTGTGTGTGTGTGTGAAGAATTGTGTGTCTTGCCTGCAGCAGGTGGGCTATTCCTGAAGCTCTGGATGCACTCATTCCTGTAGCTCGCCCAGTGCTCTAGTAAATTCCTCAGCGCCACGGACACCTGCGCACGCGTACACACACACACACACACACACACACACACACACACACACACAGACACACACACACACACACACAGACACACACACGCACACAGGGCAGAGTCACGAGTCACTGTGCTAGATTGACAACGTAAAACACAATACCCAAAGACTTTCTTCATAATGGGTCATTTATTATATTTATCTGACAGTAGCAAGCCCACCCTACATAATGAAATACATTTTGTCAAGCCTTTTATGTAGTTACTCCAATTTAGAATAAGAAAACACATTAAATACAATTGAAAAAAATATTAAGAAGTTATATTAGAAGCTATCATTAGAAGCTATCATTGTATCAGATGTACTGAAAATCAGAGCAAGCTGATTTATGTGCTTCTCATACAAGTGGAAGTGTGGCAATGTGTGCTCTGTGGCTGTGTGGAGGCGTGTGCTCTGTGGCTGTGTGGAGGCGTGTGCTCTGTGGCTGTGTGGCGACGTGTGCTCTGTGGCTGTGTGGAGGCGTGTGCTCTGTGGCTGTGTGGCGGCGTGTGCTCTGTGGCTGTGTGGAGGCGTGTGCTCTGTGGCTGTGTGGAGGCGTGCTCTTTTGTTGATTATCTTCTGCTTTCACCTCTGTAGTGTGTGTGTGTGTGTGTGTGTGTGTGTGTGCTCGCTGTTACCTGTGTGTGTGAGGACAGTGCTATTAGGAGCAGGAGCAGACACATGGACATCCCTTAGTGTTTGTGTGTAGCTGGGTAGAGGGCATGCAGGGAGAAAGCCTCACCATACCACCTAGAGAGAGACAGAAGGAAAGAGAGAGAGAAGGAGAGAGAGAGAGAGAGAGAGAGAGAGAGAGAGAGAGAGAGAGAGTGAACAAGACAGACAGGGTGAGAAGAGTGAGATCCACAGCAAGAAAAATAAATGATTATATATTAGTAATGCAATAAATAGGTTTAATAGCAGGTGTTGATTATTCAGAGCAGACATTCCTGCTCCATTATAGCTACTAGTGGCTTATAGGCTAAAGAGCTGTCGGGGATTAACTGAACAGAAAGAGCTTTGCTGGACCACACACCTAGAGGAGAGTGCACCTAACACACACACAAATGCACCATGGTGAGAGGAAACAGAAGGATTATGAACAAAACAATGTGATGGAGACCATAGTTCCATCAGTGCAGTACAATTTATGAATGGTGCAGACCATTGTCGTCCTCCCAATCTGGCATGCAATCACTTTACAGAAAGTGCATTAAAAGTGTGTGTGGGGGTGGGGTGGGGGTGGGGGTAGCATATGCACATGCAAATGCATTCTCTCAGGAGAGGAGGACACCAAAATGAAGATTTCCCACATTGACATGAACTTACACACATACATACACACACACACACAGCTCACAAAACCATCCAGAACCCTACAATATACTCAGTAGCCTGGATCCAGCAGAGACATAGCTCGGAGTCACACCCACAGACATGAAGGCTGTTTGGACTGTACCAATGGGGTTCCAGTTGATGGCTGACATCATAATGATGTCACTCTGATGCTGCATTTTCCTTGGCGATGGCCTCAGTCTCGAAGTTGGAGAACGGAACGGAATCTGAAACGTTTCTGCAAAAAACCCCTTAAACTTGGAAACATTTTTGGCTAAAACGTTTCAAATTCCATTCTGTCCCAGTCACAGTTCCACAGTGCTGGACTCCATCAAGGCTGGGTTCCTTTATAAACACAGGTGTGTGTGTGTGTGTGTGTGTGTGTGTGTGTGTGTGTGTGTGTGTGTCTGCGCGCGCGCGTACACCTGTGAGTGTCTTTTTAACATATACAGTTTGCTAACACTTACTGCATAATATGACCGAGCCTATAGCCTACACACACACCCACACACACACACACACACACACACACACACACACACACACAAACAAACATATGCGCCTGTACATACCTCGTATCCATGAAATGAGAAGGACTATGTGTGTTTGTTATCTAATATGAATGCTGACATCCTACATGTACCAATGTAAACCAAGTATCAGCTATGCTGCTATAATCACCTTCCTCCTCAGACCCTGGTGTGTGGTTAGCTGATGTTACAATGACATTATTTTAACTCTGATCTGACACCAGAACAGCATGATTATACACAAACACACACACACACACACACACACACACACACACACACACACACACACACACACACACACACACACACACGATTCAATCTCTCTACCAAGTAATTGCCATACAGTAAACTGCTGTACAGGGAGGGATACACTTCCATATCTTTTGGGAAGTGGAAACAATCTGCCAGCAGCCAGATCTGTGGCATCTTGCCCATGCTTATGCCAATGAAACACTGCTGAACTGATCTGAACTAAGAAAGAAAAAGATGAGAAGAAATGCATGAGTAAGAAAGACAGGTAAGAGAGTCAGGTAAGAGAGACAGGTAAGAAAGACAGATGTGTAGTGCTTTCTTAGTTATTAATATAGAGCATCCAGAAGCTGTGATCAGTTCTCTTTTTACCTCTGCCATGGTTTAAGGAGCCTGTAATGCACTCTGAAAATGTGAATGAATAGTTTAGTGACCCCACAGTGCTTCCACTCAGCTGCCGTTCATCCTCCATCCAGCCTTCATGCTAGCGGGAGAGGACCCTACCCTGCAGGCTTCAACCAGGCCATGGGTCAGCTGCAGGATTACCGGCTGTGGACTGCTCAGGCTGGACCTGCTTCTCTGATTCTGTCTCTCTCTGACCATCTATCTCACACTCTCATTGCCTCTTCTCTATTCTCTCGTGGCCTACAGCTTGGTTTTAAATCAGAGCCGTTGGTGAGGAGCTGTACATCATGGGCACTGCGCTGATGGTGACCAGCAGGTGTCAGTGCAGTGGTCGCACAGCCATCGTGTTTGGGATTTCAGTATTTTCATGGGCTATTCGGTACAACTGGCACCGCACCTAAAAATGAAGTGTTAATGTATCAAGCCCACAGAATATGGAGCTTTTCTGCCCAGTATTTTTAATGATTTTTTAAAATCAATCTGGATCCACTTTTAATTCAGATGTATATTCTGCGTAGTTCACAGTGTGAATCTGTGCTGAGGAGGCAGAAGCGTCAAGTCCAGGTTTGGACTGAGAACAATACAAGTCTGCTTTAATTGTACAAACTGGTATGTCTTTTAAGAGTTTATTGATTGGTGACTTCACTAAGCTGATTTGTGATTAGGGTACTCTTTTATGAACTGTATAATCCCTAATAAGGAAATAAAGGTATTTCTTCACAATCAGCCCAGGATTCCTCATAGATTAAAAGTCCTTTACAGAAGAGGTGTTCAAGTGAGGCAAATTTATCAAAGGGAATTTAAAAAGCTGTGAGGTGAGTTATAAAGAAAGGCAGGCTACGGTAAAGCTGACGGGGGGAGTTTTATGGTAATAACTCAAAGACAGCTTGGCAGGGGATAAAACAGTGACAGGACAGAATGAGAGAAATGTCAGGGCGCTCGGTCTGGAGGGGTTTAGATCTGACACCCGCCTTGCTGATGCATTTAAAATGTTTTATACAAAATCCAACACTAAGGATCTTATTGTTGATATAAATGTGCAATGGATGGTACATATAAGTGTGGCTGGTGTTAGGGAACATTTCCAATGGGTGAATGCAAGGAAAAACCCTGATAAGGTATGTGGCAGGGGGTTACAAGCATGTGTAGTGAGTGAAAATTATATAAAAATGTAGTAAATTGTTTAAAACTATATCTTAAAAAATCTTAAAACTAAATTCCTAATGAAGTATCCTTGTGTGAAAATAAATAATAGAGTCAATAAAAAGCAATAAAATGCATTTGCAGTAATATAGCACAGCTTATGTAAATACATTCTGGCATTTTTACTACTACTTATTACATAGTGTGTGCATGTGTGTATATGTGTGCATATGTGTGCATGTGTGTGTGTGTGTGTGTGTGCGTGTGTGTGTGTGCATGTGTGTGTGTTTGTGTGTGTGTGTGTGTGTGTGTGTGTATGTGTGTGTGTGTGTGTGTGTGTGCATGCGCACGTGTGCAAGTGTGTTCACAAGATTTATTTAAACAAAATGACATAACGCAAGTGTCTGCATAAGCACTTTAGTTCACTGCATTTTTAAATACTCTCATTAAATGTGTATTAGTGACTTCTGTAAGTGCTGGGGGTGCTGATTAAATGAACAGGGTAGCAGAACTAATGCTGTAGCACTGACTAAAGCTCTGTGCACTTCAATGACCCATCAGAAAATAATGCCGTCTGTGCTAAAGAAAAGATACGTTCACACGTTTTGTCATTTAGATGACATGCTTGTGTGAAATGGCTGTCTCTAACTACTGGGAGAGTCCACCCAGCCTGTCTTACCTCAGGCCCATGGCATGGGGCAGTCATCTGGGTTAAAGTCCCCACACTCTTAGCCAAGGCCAACACTGCTGATCCTCACCCAGCCAAATTAAGCTAAAATGCTAATTAAGGTTTCTAGGCCTTGACACAGCTTGGTAAATACCAAATGAATCATTTTCCAATTTAAATTCAAATTAAATTTGAATTTCAATTCAGACTACAAATGGTCTTTTATTGGGGACATGAGTCTTGGATTTAATCTAGATATTTTCTTGATTTAATCTTGATATTCACGTCTGCATGTAATAAAGCTAATATTATGTTTCTCATTCGTGAAATCTGATCTCTTCCCCATCTTCTGACATCCTACACACAGTAAAGTTTATCTCCAAAGCTGAGGAATATTCTACCCTGTACATTCCAGTCCTGCAGCTTCTGCTTCTGTTCAAACTGGTTTATCAGTCAGGTAATAGTGGCTCATGGCACCAGCCTTGGTTAAAAAAGCTGAAACTCACCAAGCAGCGCAGTAGAGCAGTATGCACAGAGCAGTAGAGCAAGTTTTAGAAATGGTTGACTGGTAACCTTGTAGCCCTGCCTGATGTACACAGGTATGAGTGCCACAAATCTGGCTTTCTTATGAGGGCTGCCGGTTCAAAGGTATGCAGAGCCAAAGTCCATGAAAAGAAACCACCTATAAAAGTAAAAATGTATTTTATATATTAATTTATTTATTCAAAGGCTTCATCTAAGAATACCCACTCTTGCCTGATGGATGGTCACAATGGTCACAATGGTCACAAGGCCATTTTGAAACTTTACACTTTGGAAACACGATACAATATTGTATGCTACACAATATTGAAAACAAACTGGCATTCAAGCTATAAACACCAATCCAATGGCTTTATTAACTCAGTAAGGACCCACATGACCATACATGTAAACAGAAGTTGAAAATACCTGCAAATGCTTCAACCAATAACAAGGAAAGACATTACCCCATTTATGTCAAAACACAACAGTGGCAAAAAATTGCACCCATGTGACTGCAGCGCATGTTCATCTGCACAGACAGTAAGGCAGAGAAAAATGGCGATACATGGCTTACCGCAAACTTTCACTGCCACCCCAGTCCAAGATGGGAACATGCTGTCCATGTGGTTCTAATAACTGCAAATATCAGTCATCCTGTTTTGCTCTGTGCATCTGTGTTAAATATTCCTGAGGCTGTTTGTTTGAAGGTAATGATGTGGTCTCTTTCACTTAATTAATTGTGGGCTACTGAAGGGGTGTTACTGAAGGTTGGGGCATTAAAAGAAGATCTACCTCAGATTAAAAAAAAAAGTTCTCTCTGAGATTTTAAAAGAAGCACTGAGATTTTGCAAGAAATTCTCCCTGAGATTTTAAAAGAAGCTCTCCCTGAGATTTTAAAAGAAGTTCTCTCTGAGATTTTAAAAGAAGCTCTCCCTGAGATTTTAAAAGAAGTTCTCTCTGAGATTTTAAAAGAAGCTCTCCCTGAGATTTTAAAAGAAGTTCTCTGTGAGATTTTAAAATAAATTCTCCCTGAGATTTTAAAAGAAGCTCTGAGATTTTAAAAGAAGTTCTCTCTGAGATTTTAAAAGAAGCTCTCCCTGAGATTTTAAAAGTTCTCTCTGAGATTTTAAAATAAATTCTCCCTGAGATTTTAAAAGAAGTTCTCCCTGTGATTTTAAGACTCCCATGTTCCACAAGAAATCTAGAGTGCAAGAAGTACATTCTAGAATTTTCCAATGCATGTTTCACAGTGTTTCAAAACAGTGGTGTTTTATGGTGAAATGTGAAATTCTGAATTAAAATATGTCGCAAACATTACCTGATAAAATCCCAGAGCCTTCCACAGAGTGGAAGAGTATAATCGCAGAGAGTATTCATACTACAGATCAGTTTTGGACTGATCATTCACATTGACCTTACATCAAATTTAACAGTGAATAGACATTTTCGTATTCATAGCACTAGACACACATGCTTAGCCAAAGTGACCTTAATGTTTCCCAGTATAAAATTATGTATACCCTGTGGGACGTGATTGGTGTTGCAGCTATCTTGCTCTACCTGTTCTACTAGTTTTGTATTCGCTGAAACAGCTGATGCAGAATCTTTCATTTCCTATTAGACTAGACTTTTTCCAGGCACCTCAGGGACTATGGCAGGGAATTGTAAATTTACATGATCATTTCGTCATTTTTTTCTACCATGATGTTTATGAGTAAATTAACTTAGTTCCATTTAATCTTAGAAATTCTGGCAGAACATGTGAGGGTGAGGATGACAGACATAGATCACTGACAAAAGAAAAGGCAAACCAGCATGCTATGGAAAACCCCAGAGAAACCAAACAACAGTCCAGTCCTGAACTTCCCCTGTTTGAGTCTCTACTCTTAGCGCTATTACTCGCGTGCAGAACTACGGAGAAGAGTGGGGAGCCTGGAAGAATAAACATTTATGGATGGGAAAGAAAGTGATGAAAGATGAACAGAGGAAGCGAAGAAGTTGAGGAAAAGCAGAGCAGGGAGATGAAGCGACACAGAAACCGCAGAGAGAGCTGAGGAGCACAACTAATGAGTTGATTAGACCGACAATCCTCCAGAGGTCATTCAGGCAGGCAAACAAGTCAGAATTTACACACACACACACACACACACACACACACACACACACACACACACACACACACACACACACACACACACACACACACACACACACACACACGTACATTTGACTATGGCTCAGAGTTCAGGAGAAGAGCTCATCTTGTATCACTTTTCCTGCTGTGTTCACTGCGGTTGGAGGTGCTGTCCAGCTCTGGGACAGCCTGAGCACAGGAGGCCATGACCTTTGCCCTGACATGCCCCGCAAGACAGCCAGACCAAACTACATCCAAGCAGGGGGAATAAGAGTGAGTGAGGTGATGCGGTTGATCAGCACGTGCACACCGTGAAACCCCGGCTAAGATGCAGCCTTGAGAGCTTCCCTGAAAACAATCACGCTGAGCAGAATTTATTACTGCAAGTG
>NC_137514.1:4332500-4337500 GCF_041902795.1 Electrophorus electricus | reverse complement strand
AAATAAAATGTCCATTTGCCTAGCCTACTGTACTAGGAATTAGTTTGACAGACCAGGAAAAAAAACCTTTATCTCTGTTTCTGTGTCTTGGACCAGAGGAGAAGGAAGCTTCTTCTGAGATAGAGCTCTTCACCCCTGACACGAATCAATCTGAAGTAAATATCTGAGATGAAATCTGAGACACCTCATGACTAAAGTAAAGCCTTTGGTACACCTGCACGTTAAGATAACATGACCTTTAACCCCGGAGAGAGGAACCTGCAGTAAAATCAGCTGAAAGACAGAAGAGAAAAGCAGTACAAACAAGGTCATAGAGTAAGAGAGAAACAGGGAAACAATGGAGGAGCTGAGTGAAGTTCAATGAAAACCTAAGAGAAGGTAAATCAGTTAGTCACTGATCGACACTCATCTGTAAAAGGATGCAAAGACTTGATGAACATTTGTGTCCAAAACAGACATTAAATAGATTCTCTGATCTCAGGATGATGATCATGATCTCAGAGGTGTTCTCTATCTTTTTTTATTGAGAGATTAGAGCAAGGGAATGTGAGAGAGACTAGAACAGGGGAAGGTGAGAGAGACTAGAGCAAGGGAATGTGAGAGAGACTAGAACAGGGGAAGTTGAGAGAGACTAGAACAGGGGAAGGTGAGAGAGACTAGAACAGGGGAAGGTGAGAGAGACTAGAACAGGGGAATGTGAGAGAGACTAGAACAGGGGAAGGTGAGAGAGACTAGAGCAAGGGAATGTGAGAGAGACTAGAACAGGGGAATGTGAGAGAGACTAGAGCAAGGGAATGTGAGAGAGACTAGAACAGGGGAATGTGAGAGAGACTAGAGCAAGGGAATGTGAGAGAGACTAGAACAGGGGAATGTGAGAGAGACTAGAACAGGGGAAGGTGAGAGAGACTAGAACAGGGGAAGGTGAGAGAGACTAGAGCAAGGGAATGTGAGAGAGACTAGAACAGGGGAATGTGAGAGAGACTAGAGCAAGGCAATGTGAGAAAGACTAGAACAGGGGAAGGTGAGAGAGACTAGAACAGGGGAAGGTGAGAGAGACTAGAGCAAGGGAATGTGAGAGAGACTAGAACAGGGGAAGGTGAGAGAGACTAAAACAGGGGAAGGTGAGAGAGACTAGAACAGGGGAAGGTGAGAGAGACTAGAACAGGGGAAGGTGCATCCCAGACCAAGCCATCCGCTCAGTTCAATATGTTCAAAATTCAACTGCTAGGTTTCTCCTACATGTTAGAGAATCAGCCCACATCACCCCTATTCTATATCATTCACATGGTCTCCCTGTCCCTCAGCTCATTCAGTATAAAATCCTCCTCCTTACACTCAGAGCTCTACACGGTCTTGCATCTCCCTACCTAGCTGAACTCCTACACTCATACTGCCCCACCCGTACACTCCGCTCTTCTGATGCAGGTCTCCTCTCCATTCCCAGGTTCTGATTGGTCTCTGTAGGGTACAGATCTTTTAGTGTCATGGCTCCAAAATTATGAAACACTTTACCACACTCTCTCCATCTCTGCTCTTCATGTTCCTCTTTGAATTTTCAACTTAAAACATACCTCTTCTCTCAACATTTTTCATTACCGCATTGTCCAGGATGTTGAACAATCACGTTTAAAATTAATCCTTAACACACACAAATGCACAGCATGTACACACATGTACTCAAGCATGCACACACCCTCCCACACACACACACACACACACACACACAAAAGTACAAACATACATGCATGTACTCAAGCATGCACATAAACACAGACATAGGCACACATACATACACACACACACAAACACACACACACACATGCATACACACATACACCACTATGTGTTGGTACCCAACTGAGAATTTGATGACCTGCACCCCCTCTCTACCCATCCACTCCCCGGACTTTGCTGTGTGGTTGGATAAGATGACACGTACCTTTGCATAATGCTGAAAAATCAACACTCAGCAGACAACCACTTCTGCTTGTGAAAAGAAAGTGTGTGAGGTGTTGTTACAAATGATGTCAGCATCATTGTGAGTCAGTGTCCAAAGTGCCATACACCGTTATCCTGTTAACTAAGTTATCACACACTACATACTCAGTTACTGAATTTATTAGGCTGTGGTGGGCACAGTATCTGATTGGTTATCATGACTCCCATTTCTTGTCTCTCAATAGAAAGTCCCACCTACTCTTTACTATCACTCAGACGGGCACTCAAATAAGTCCATGTACCTAGTGTTTTTGGCTGGCTAGCTAGCAAAGATTTTAGCAGTCAATATAGCCGACGCATCTGTTACAGCACAAGCCGGATGTATCACATGGCACATGTTTACCAGCAGGTTATGGCACAAGACAGATGTATGACATGGTCCATGTTAGAGTTCTGTGCACATTAATTCCTTTTTGAATATCCTCTTCGTCATTCTGTTACATTTTATCTGGAAATAAAATGTTTGAAATAGAAAATAAATGACTGATATCTATGGAGAGTTGATTTTGGTGTAAACAGCATGAATTGACGAGCCCTTCCTATCGGGTATCAACAGATCAGAATGGTGGTTGTGGAGTAATGGTATGGGGAATGTTTTCTTGGTACACCCTGGGTCCTCGGATACCTGTTGATGGACATATGGACAGTAGGGCTTAACTAAAGGTCGTGGTAGACCAAGTTCATCCCTTCATTGCAGCTGATTACCCTATAGAAAAATGATACTTTCAGCAGGACAATGCACCACACCACAAGGATCATATTGTCATTGACTGGTTCCTGGAATATGACAGCAAGTTTTCCTTGATTCCCTGGTCTTCACAGTCCCAAGATTTTATCCTATAGAGAATCTCTGGAAGGAGATAGAACAGACTGTTCAGGGCATGTCTGTATCTCCATCTAATTTGCAGCAACTGTGAGAAGCTATCCCATGGGCCAACATTCCTGCAGAACGATTTCAACACCTAGTGGAATCTATGCCATGATGAACTGCTATGATTCCTAAGGCCCAAGGAAGTCCAACGCACTACAAGTTGGGTGTGTCTCTATATATATATATATATATATATATATATATATATATATATATATATATATATATATATATATATATATATATATATATATATATATATATAGTGTTTGCCCCTTGCCTGAATTACTGAATTTGTGCACATTTCAAATACTGAATGACATCATTACATGGCATTACCAATACATAATGATGCATAAACACAATATAAAACACAATATGACATTATATGTAGACATTGTATGTATTTATTAAGAAGGGATATTCAACACCCCTTCCCCTGTGTGAAACAATGATTGCCCCCTTCCTGTCAATAATAGAAACCATATACATTTGTAGTTGTTCATTTGTGTCTCGCAGTGCCTTGGAGGAATTGCGGCCCACTCCTCCATACAGAACTACTTTGGCGCAGTGACGTCTCTAGGCTTTTGAGCATGGAATTCACGTTTCAGGTCCTGCCTTAACATTTCAATAGGTTTTAGGTCTGGATTTTGTCTAGGTCATTCCAAAAGGTCTTATTTTTTTCACCACTGTGAGGTACACTTGATTGTGTGTTTTGGATCTTTGTCGTGTTGCACGGCACAACTGTGCTTCAACTGTACTCTGATTCATAGCTCCCTGCATGGCAGCAAAGCATCACCAACCCATCACACCACCATTGTGCTTCACAGCTCATATGCAGTTCTTACTTTGAAAAGCAGTTGTTACATATGATGTGCTCCAGTGGTCAGACATTATTTATTTATTAAAGCACTTTGCTTGCACAGCTGATGAAGGACCTCTGTCTGTTTCTCTGGAAACTGTCTGTAGGGTGCAAGGTGAGTCCTCAGTGGATTGGACTTGTTTTTCCAGCACATTCCACAAATGCTTGGACTGAGATCTGGGGAATTTGGAGGCCAAGTCAACACCTTGAACTCTTTGTCATATTCCTCAAATAATTCCTGATCAATTTTTCAGTGTGGTAGGGTGCATTACTCTGCAGAAAGGGTCTACTGTTATTAGAGAGCACTACTGTCATGAATGTGTGTACTTGTCTGCAACATTGTTTAGGTAGGTGGTACATGTCAAGATAACATCCACATGAATGCCAGGATCTACATTTTCCCAGCAGAACGTTGCCCAGAGCATCACACTGCTTCGTCCAGCTTGCCTTCTTAACAAAGTGTATGCAGGTACCAACCAGGTAAGTGATTTACAAGCACTTGGCTGTCTACACACAGTAAAATAAACCCCACATGATCTGTCCCTTTAGAGATGCTCTGACCCAGTTGTATAACCATAACAATTTGGCTCTTGTCAAAGTCACTCAGATCTTTAATCTTGTTAATTTTGCCTGCTTCCAACACATCAACTTCAAGAACTGACTGTTCAATTGCTGCTTAAAATATCTCACCCACATGGTTCAATAAAAAACATAAAATATCCCACATTACACATTATGCACTTAAAATATCCCCACAGTGCCATTGTAACAGGTTAATCAGTGTTATACACTTCAGAAGATGTCAGTGAATTTAATGAGTGGCTGCTTGGTGTACATAAATCAGTGAAGTACACATACATACAGGATAATTTATGTATATTCATCAGTGAATACCTTAAACATACAGGATACCTTATGTATATACATCAGTGAAGTACACATACAGGATACTTTATGTATATACATCAGTGAAGTACACATACAGTATGTGTACTGAACCCAGAAGAGATAATGGTTAAAGTTAATTCTAATGGTTAGAATTAATGGTTAATTCTAAAAATGTTTATAATTAACAACTTATTATAAGTTAAATGCAACAGACATTTCAAAATCCTTAAGAAAATCAAATGCTGCCTAGCTCAGATTTACAACCCAGTACAAAGGTATTAGGGGCAACATATGAAAATCTCATTAAAACTTAGCGACTTTCCATGGTTACTGAAATATGAAACAACACACACACAGTGCTCACATTCTTGTGCTCTCTGT
>NC_137514.1:4317500-4325000 GCF_041902795.1 Electrophorus electricus | reverse complement strand
AAGTATTTCAGAAACTACTTATCTCCTGGGATTTTCAAGTACAACATTCCCTAGAATTTAAACAGAACTGTGCGGAGAAAAAAGATCTTTTGAACAGCCGTTCTGTGGGTGGAAATGTCTTGTTAAGGAGAGAGGTCAGACTGGGCCAAGCTGACAGGAAGGACATTGTAACTAACCAATATTACCACTCTTGTATGCAGAAAAGCCTCTAAGAAGACCACATCAGGATCCACTTCAGAGACGGGTCCCCCAAGAAAAGGAAACTCAAGATAGATCAGGCACAGGCTCAACAAAACCAAACAGTTTGGAAGCTGGACATATTGCAAAGCACTGTCTGGGCTGATGAAGCTCTATTTCTGAGGCTACATGTAAACACTAGGGGGGAATTTGGTGTGAATGGCAAAGCATAAGTCCAAACATGGAGTGGGAATGTTTTTTGATACGTACTGGATTGGCCCCTAATGCCTATAAAAACATGCTAAGTATTAGACTGGTGTTTCTAATAAAGAACTGAGGCTGTGATGAGAGTAGATGGTGGTCATATGTATGTGAGTGTATATGCATACAACTATAGCTATGCTATAGAGCAAGGTAGTTCAGCAGTATCTGGATGCCATAAATGTTATAGATCTCTCCTCCTGCATTAATCATGTCTTCACAGAAATGCCAGATAGTCATGTTAACAATTGGATGGTCTATGTCCTCATTAGCCTGGAGCATTTGGACAGTCCACAAACTCTTTGGTCTGGAGAATATTTTGTGAGCTACTTTGAATGAGGCATCATTAGGGCACATAACCTGCTTCCATGGTGAAAGCAAGCCTGGGGAAGCCAGAGGTGCTTCTGGTGACATATGATCACACTGGTGACATATGGCTTCCTCTTTCCATAGTACAGCCTTAACTTTCATCTGTGGATGAAGCACAGAACGGCGGCTCATAAGACTCATTACTACACCACTGTTGAACAGACGCCTGCTGCAAGATCACTTGACACCACACGACACAACAATGACAAAAACCTATTTCATTATTCACAACTTTATCAGGATAATAAAACAGACAATGAAAAAGTTACAATAGGAAGTCACAGCAACATTGATATAGTGATACGACACTTTCTTATCATTTTACACTTGTTGATAAGAAGTACCACAGCAATTTGACAATAGGTTGTGATTAGAAATGCACAACCTCATGAATCACATACAGAAAATCAAGATTAAGTGTCTGACTTTACCAGTGTACACCCTAATAATGCATTTGGAAAATGTATCGGTGTAAGGAATATGTGCTAAAAAGGTTTATCTGGCTTTTTAAAAACTTCTTCCTAGTTCTTCTTGACTTTCTCAGCCACATTAGAGTGAAGGTTATTAAAAGGCACTATTACTCCATAGCAGGTAATTTATCTTTAATTATAGGCTCTGTGACTTTGATGTAATACCAGTAAACAATGAAAAACTATTGTCCTTTTTTGCTGGGCATTCTTAGCCTAATGCCTTGTATGCCATGTAAATAGTGGAGTATGAAGGAATGTAACTTTGTCGACATGAAGAGGTTTTGTAACATAACTACAATGCCAGAAAACGTGCTGGTAAAAATCTTAGTATAGATGTTAACCTGTGCTTGTGTCCACTTATCCCCACTATTGGCCCTGACATTGAAAATAAAAAGCAAATGATATAACGACTATAATGAGATGTAAAATTAGACAAATGATACAGTAGATATTAAACCAATCTAACAAACAAACAAACAAACATCTGTATGCTTTAATGCTCTATTCAAATTTGCATGTACACTTGAAACATTTTAATCACACTTAGTAGTCATCTTGTCAATTTTTTGAGTTATTAAAATATATGACACAATGTGAAATTCCACGCACGACCGTGCAAAAGTCCCCACCCCCCAGAAAGTTAGGAGAGGAGAAGAAGACATAAAGATGTTTCAATTCTCCGATGGAGTTCAGTCATTACGCTATACTATTTTATTGATATGTAAATTGTTATAGAGGTCACATAATTATTCAGGCAGAACACTGCAAAAATTAAACGTTAGATGAGCAAAAACAGTTTTAAAAATAGACTAACGTTGATAACATCCGTAACTTTTTAAGGAGCTCAGTAAAAATAGTCTTTATTGCATTAATTCAAAAGCTTTACACTGAACTGAATGTTCGCACATGACGACATTTCGTAGCACGTGAACAATTTAGCTAAAGGTAGTTTTGCAGCGGTAGTGGCGGGATGACGCGTAGACAGTGGCTGGGTGCCGCTGGTAACGATGTTTGGCGCTTTTGACGCTCATTGAAGTGCGTTCTCAAGTAAACTTAATTTTTTTTTTTTTTTTTGGGGGGGGGCAATATCGTACCTGTCTTGTCAGCGCGTTGCATTGTGTAATGGGTCTCTGAAGTGAACCGAAGTCGTTAAATGGGTTAGTGGGCTTCCGGGAGAGGTTGAAAAGAGCCCGTTTTCATGTCGATATTTGGCGCACTGTCAGACCGCAAAGGATGGAACACCCGCCAAACAAAAGAAGACGTCACTATCAGATTAAATTATAGTACACACGCGCGATCTTGAACATACACAATGTCAAAATAATAAAGCAAAAATCGTAATGAAAGTAATCTTGGCAATAAAGGTTTGAGTCACAAAATCACAGTACAGCATACATAGGGTCTACTAGATTCACAAAATGAATATTTTCTTCTTATCCTTTTGTAATTCATTTTATAAATTGTAATTCTGGTAATCAGAATCACACTTCCATTGATGTAATAAAGTCAAGATTGATTTGTACACGCATCAGTTAGTTTTGTGGATCATGTATGAAGCAATATGCTCCTGCAGACATTTATAGGGTCTTAAAGCTTTGGATGCTTTTTTGGATGTTAGATCACACTGTTTCAATCGTAAAGAATCCACGGTTGTAAATGAAAGAGCTCTGATTAAACCAAATGCAAGACCCCCACAAATTACACATTCGGGCTTACTGTATATGTAGAAGTAGATACGATGTATGTATGGATACAGGTGTATACCCCTCGTGTTGTCTTAATATTCTGTATACACCCCGTGTCCTAAGGGTCAAAAATGACCTGCCTTCACTAAAATAGCTTAATTGAGTTTTAAACCCCACTCTACTTTGCTTGAAGAAACAACCTTCATGCAAGTCTGTCTATGAATATTTGAGTTTTCTCTTTTCACATTGCAGAAAGACTGCATTTAGTCAGTGGCCACCACTCGTTTTTATTACAGCACACCTGTTATATTCTTTTTTGTACACAAGTAGAGCTGTATTATCATTTTTGACTAAGATTCTGCAGAGGTGTAAACATTAACATCTTAGTAAGAGATGGCAATTCTATAGCTTCAGAAAGTAGCAGAAATGTGCAGAAAGTAGTTTTTAATGCATTGTATTGAAAGAAAACAATTACAGTCATCAACATTTTTTGGCAACATAGTGATATTTTCTTATGCACCATACAGTGAGAAATTCAACTACAACATATCAAGCTCCCATTTTTTTTTAACCTTTGCGCCATCCACAAAAAAAAACAATAATAAATAAGCACAAACTAAATTAATAGATAGAAATAAAAAATATGAATAACATAAATCTGCCAACTCTACTTAGCACATGTAGGATAGTATGCAAGTGTGAAATTCTCACATGTGCAGGATGTAGTATTGGTTTTGCAGTCCTTCTGGGGGGGCAGAATTGGCACCTCCTCCTCTTGCCTGTCACAACTGTAGCTGCAGGTGATTTAGGACAAGATTCAGGCCCCTGAACAGCTTTCACAACTGTAGCAGAGGCTGCTGTGTGGGGGAGGTGCTCCCTTCTTTGAATGTGTGGGGTTACAAGTGCTTTTTCCAGCTGATCCAGGAAAACCCTTCTGTTGTTGCTCTTATCAGGCATCCAGGTAGGGTTGGTCTTGTTTCATATGACGAAGGCATTGTATGAGGACACATCAATAATATTATGGAATATGACCAGGGGCCAGTGAGCAGTCATCCTCCTGCAGCTATAAGTGCCAATCACCTTGTCCAGATTGTCCAGGCCTCCTTTGTTGTGGTTGTAGTCTAGGACAATGGCTGGCTTCCTGTCCTCACAGTACCTGATCTCCGCTGTTTTGTACTCAGGAAATCTTGTTCCTCTTTGGTAGGTAAGAAACGAGCGGTGGTGGGGCTGAAGGCAAGCTTTGATGACAAGGCCTCTCTCCCCCTTGTTGTGAGGAGTGCAGGTGGGAGCTCAGGCTTATTTTTTCGGACTGTGCCACCCAGGGTGATCTTTCTTTTCAGGAGCTCCTGGCTGACTCCATAAGAGGTAAAGAAATTGTCACATGTAACATTGTGCCCTCTCAGTCCTTCTGTCAAATCAAGCAACACCCACATCCCTTGGTTCTTCTCTGGGCCTCCACTGATTGGCTTTCCTGTGTAGACTTGCATCTTCCAAACATAGCTGGATTGTGCGTCACAGGCCGCCCATATCTTTATGCTGTACTTTGCTGGCTTGCTGGGCATATACTGCTGGAAAGGACAGCGACCTTTTGACAAAAGAGATTACTATCAGATAAGTGTTACAGAAAACAATTACATATACCAATGATATTACAGCAAAAATATAACAGTGAAAATAATTTTACTAATCTGGACATAAAAATTTACCTCTGAATGGAACTAGCTGCTCATCCACCTTTATTTCTGGTCCAGGGTTGTAGAGATATGGCAGACGCTCCACCAACTTGTCCCAGACCTCTCTTATGGGTGCCAGTCTTGACTCATGGGTCTTGACTCATGATCATCAAACCATAGCATTCGTGAAAAAGTATGAAACACTTTCAGTGGCATTGTGGCACGAAAAATCTCCCTTCCACTCTCTGTGTCCCAGACACTAGCTATAGCCTCACCTTGTGACCTATAAACCTGCTATAATTAGCAGCCCTATGTAGGCTCGCAGGTCAATCACATCCATTTTTTTCTAGATGTCCCCCTACTAACCTTCCAAATTTGTCATTTCCAGGATGATTTCTTGGATGACTGGTGTGATATACATGTAGAATGCTGAAGTGATGTCATGGGCATGAGCAACTGTGTATCTTATGGGCTCTGGGGTCATCCTTATGATATTTTGAGCTGCCTCCCTGCCATGTATATCATATGGTAACAGGGACCATGTTATTTTGCCATTTTTTGAGAAAAATGTCTCTCTGTTAGCTTGGGGGATTTCTGCTCTGGGTTGTATTCCTCCCTGTCTTCTTTTTCAGATACTTCTTCTAAATCATTGATCTCTTGTTCTTCCTGGAGATCTGAAAAAATCAGATCTATGTCCTGTTGGGCACTTAAACGTGCACTCATGTCTTCAGCAAAGAGAGAACTGGGGGTACTGTCACCTGTCGCACCTCTTATAGTCTTTCACTGCATTCCCCTTTAGAAAACAATGCTTTTATGAAATATTTATTTTGTCTGAAATTTAGTTTATTTAATCTGAATTTGTTTTTATTTAGTCTTTTAACTTGAGACATTTGTGGGGTCATAGAGGGGACATGCACATGCACAAGAAAGTTGTAGTTTTTAGAGTTCTATCAGTAGCACATAATTTCAATTTCTCATTGTTTGCGTGCGTGAACATGTGTGTGTGATTTTGTGGTTTTTGTGGAATATAAATGATTTTATAACTGGACAATCTTTGTACCCTGGAGGTGTACAGCTTTCATGGGAATATAAACAACGGTTATTTTTCACTTTTTCCAATCTTGGAGACACTAGGAAAAGTCATTAAATTTCATGTTGAAAAAAAGATCATTAAGGGGATTTTCTCTGCAGTTAAATGTGGTGGCGGGTCATTTTTGACCCTTAAGACATCACAAAGGTAAAAGTAGGTGCATTCATGTTCAAAGAGTCTGAATGCCGTGTTCCTCAGTGCTCTTGCAATTTTCCTGTGGTGCTCCTGCAGTGTTCCTGCGTTGTTCCTGTGTTGCTCCTCCAGTTTTCCTCCTGTAGGCTGTGCATGGTGATCTCTCTTGTGGAAGCTTCTCCATTCCCACATGAGCTCCCCGAAATATTCCCTACTTCTCCCTACAGTTTTTAATCCCAAACTTTCCTTGTGAACTTTCTATGACATTACATAAACATGACATTTATGTGTTCGACAGCATTCGCCCATAGAGGTGCATTGCATCCTACTGCAGGGGATTTTAATGGGATAAGATAATGGATTCCTTCATGTCCTTGAAATACTGCTTAAAGAGAGAGGTGAGAATGCTCATGATTCACAGCACTCAGGTTAATGAGGGCTGACGCACACCGACCTGTGTCGGCTTGTGTATCATTCAGTGCTTCAGTGCTAGTGTGACAGTAAGACTATAGGAACACTACAGCAAGAAACAACACGAATAACTAAAATTACATGTTTTGCTAAGTGCAAGGAAAAAAAGAAATTATTTTTTCTTGCAGGTCTCATTACCTGTTTGAGGATGTGGAAAGAGGCAGCCATGGTTTAAAGAGAGCCTGTCACTAATGTCTGCCGTGATGCTTACTAGACTACATGGGCTTGGATTGCAGCCCCATGTCTTAGCTCATAGGCACATTGTAGCTACGGTGTTGTCATATAGTATTCAGAATCACAATACCATTGATGTAAGAGTGCAGATTGATTGGTACATGCTCCAGTTAGTATTTGGGGTCATGTATGAAGCTACATGCTGCTGGAGACAACTAAACCCTCTTAATTTCTTGGATGCTTTCCAACCCCGAGATGGACCACACTGTTTCCATGGTGCAGGATCCACTGAGTCTGAATGTGAATGATAGAGCTCTGATTTAACCATTTACTGTTCTTGAGACTGCACTGATTTGCTTTAGTTAACTAGAATGGGCTTTATTACAGCAGTATGATAACTGCAGATTCATTTTCTACATGTGTTTATTTTTGCATTATAGTTTGGTGGGAAAATGTTTATTAATTGCATTTGCTTTTTATATTTGTTAATAAGACAGGGATATGCCCAAGTTACACTTCAAAGCACTGGTCTCCTTTTTGACAGAAGGCCTAATTAGCATGTTACTCAAATGTACTTAGTTCCATATGGCAGAAGTATAAACACATATGGTATGGTAGAACACCATGAGACCTTTGCATGCGTGTATTGCAGAGATTACCACATACACATAGGCAAAATCCATATTTAAATACATTTGATATAAGAAATAATATTTTAAACGCACTATTGTAGTTTCTTTACATTGCTTATATTGGACAGACCTCACAATTTCAACCACACTGCATTTTTTTTTAAATTGCTGCAGTATGGTTTATTTGTATAAAATGACATCCATTAAAATTTATATGATCTTAGGATCTATGATTAATATTCATCTGACTTTTGCCTTTCAGAATGAACACACACATTCATCCACACACAGTTATTATTTACAGCACAGATTTGTATTCTTCAGGTTTAGATCAATGTTTATGGCATGTTTTAATGTGCTAGAATC
>NC_137514.1:4127500-4312500 GCF_041902795.1 Electrophorus electricus | reverse complement strand
CCAGTTTTTCGTAATGAATAGTCCTCACCCCTCCTCCCGTGACACATTCTCACCTGTCCTACAGTGACCAGGGCTCCTCTACTGGACGCCATGGTGGCTCCTGAGAACAGCTTCCTTGTCCCCTCTGCAACAGAGCCATAATTAGAACAGCCCCCATCATGACAGTACTTACGTTGTGCTCACCCTCTGCTGATGGGTTAACACTACACCACTAGATACTGTCAGAAAGAAGAGTGACTGCACTCACCCTCTCTCCACACCCTGAAAAGACCATCCACTGCATTCTTATAGCTAACGAAAACACATGGCATTAATTAAACACATGGCACACATTTCATTAAAGCATTTGTTTGTTAGCTAGAATACAAAGGAGGACAGAATTCTCAAGGTGTGCGGGGGTGTGGCATGCCAGCAGGCTGTAGCATGGGGGTGCAGCCAAGCCAGCAGGCTGCAATGTGGAGGTGTGGTACAGCCAGCTGTCTGTAGTGTAGGGGTGCGGTCAGCTGAACACTCACTTTCTCCTGAGTTCTGGGGGAAGCTTCACATCATTCTGCATCCTAGACAAGAGAGTCACAACTCATGAGCACAGAGACACAGTACAGCTGTCACTAGCCTAGTGCTTGGAGCAGATTGTGAGATGTTATAAATTTTATATATTATATATATAGTGTATATATTTGTGGGTGTGACTGCATACCTGACATTAACCATGTCTGCTGGTGTCCCAATGAAACCACCAGTAAAACCTACAGGAAGGAAAAACCAGATAAACTGTCTGACAGGCTTGATGGGTGTATGCCTGCATGTGGGCACATGTGTGAACATGCACGAGTGTGTACCTCCGAAGGCTCCCAGCAGTACTTTCTGGTAAAAGGGCATGGGCCCTTGACTTCCCACCATGTCTCTAACAGTCTCATAGATGGCAAACCTGGTCAAAGAGTAGGACATCTACAAACAGACAGTAAAAATGTTTCAAGACAAATTTGTAATTTTGTAAGCTGCTTTCTCTAAGGACCCCAAAGCCAGGACTGGATCTGAAGATTAAAAAGCACCCAGCTCTCATCAGTACTGGATGTGAGGCTATGGCTCACATGTCTAGATATCCTTAAAGCTGCCTAACTGATAATAGGAATTGCCACAAATGTCCAGTGTGTGAGATTAATGGTGATATACCCATTGTAGATATCCTTTATGGGGAAATGGGGGTCACGCACGCACACATGCACACACACACACACACACACACACACACACACACACACACACCTGTCTGAGGAGAGAAGCACTAAGTCCATTGTAGAGGGCGAGAACGCCGTCGTTCTTCACCACGTGCATCGCCATGCCAGTCATCTTCATCTTCACCTCCTGCTGTGTCTGCAGGTGCACCTGTAACACCACAACCACCATCAACATACTAGATCATTGTTACCAGCTCAAATATCTGTACTCTATGGACAGTGGGCACGTTGTTAAGAGATAAACACTCATTTCCTCTTCAGAACACACACACACAAACACAAGTGACTTCACCAAGTCCTGCATCCTGGCTGCTGTTGCTATGTCTGTTGGGCTCTTACATCCACCATGTTAATCTAAGTCATTTTCAAATTACATAAGAGATATCCCACAAGAAATAATCACAAATTTGTAGAATAATAGTTCTAAAATATTAGAGAAAAGCAGAAGGGAAGGACTACAATATGCATTTGTGAGCTAGATTCACAATCTTTGTCAGCAAAGTATTATGAATGAAGAGGACATCAAAATCCAAGGGAAGACTCCCTGGCCCCAATGGCAGTTAGCAGTAATGACATTGAAATGTTTTCTTCCTTTCAAACTGAATACCACTGGTACTTTGATTTGCCTAATGCAGTTATTTATGAGCCACTATGTTCTGATTTTTCAATATTACTAATTAGTGTTTCTTTTATCTGGTATATTTGCTCAGACTCAAAGGGAATTTAAACTAGCTGGTTAGCTATCTAACAAAGTTAAAATATAAGTAGCTAGCTACCTAACTTGATATTTAACCAACTATGTGCTAAGATAGCTAACGTTAGTTAGCATCGTAGCAGTTTTTGTTTATCTTCCCTCTCTGTTTAATCCATTTTGGCTTTGGAAAACACTACAGTTACTACTACAAGTTACTGTACTACTAGTTACAGTTGCAAACATAGGATAGGACAGTGGCCATTCTAGGGATGAGCCAATTCATGTGAAGAGCCAACTGCACTCAAACACACATGTATGATGGTATACCAGCAGACATAACTGGTTTCAAGTTAAACATAACAGGTTGTTGTGTTTAAAAAAAAAAAAAAAAGTACTAGATGACTGCAGGTGATGGGAATCCTTTTCCATTCTACACTCCATGTCCAGTCTGTCGCTTTCCCTGAAGCTCTTTCTCTCCTGACTTCGACTACATATAAGAATACATTTGGACCTCAGGGAATCTCTACCATTACAAGACTCTCGGTGAAGCAAACCTGCTGCCTTGTGACCTTCGTCAAATGGCCGGGTAGGAACGGAAACCATTAGCATGTGAGGTGATTCATCAGTGTGTTTGATGTGCGTGAGTAAACACCCACCAAGAACACGCTGCTCATACACCAAATCAGCATTTTCTTCATCTTGTCCTTATACACCCTTGTGTTGCTCGCTCGCTCACATGCATGCACACACGCACGCACATACACCTTAACTGTGTCACAGGAACGTGGTGAAACCTGAATGACATGAATAAACCCAGCAGAGGGGATGAGCATGGGATGAGGTGGTGGTGGTGTGTATGTGTGAAATAATGTTGTGCTCCTGCAGGGGAGGTGTACAGAAGCAGAACTGCACCATCGACTGTTTCTCCAGCAGCTCTGAGACCAAACACCGCACTGCCATAAACACACATGCACAAGCTGAAGCTCACCAAAACAGTTCTCCCCTGACTGGACTGAAATTGATATGCCGTAACTAAAAAATATTATAGAATGCATACTGAAACCATTTACCCATATCTGCAATCAATCCTTCCAAAAAGACATTTCTCAGCAAAATGAAACAGTAAAAGTAATTTATAAAAGTAGATTATCCGATTATATACCAGTTTTTTGTTTTTCCAATTTTCTTTTTTTTTTGTTTTTGGGAAAAAAATTAACACCTGAAAATCTGTGCACAGGCTTGATAAATACAATTTATCGAATTAGGAAAACAATTTATTCAGTGACCATCTGTATGGCTGTATGGCCATCTGTATGGCTTATCTGTATGGAGTAAATAAACTCAGCTGTCCAGCATTGATACAAGTGGCAGAAAATAGATCTACAACAGACAAGGAATATACAGTGGGAGTGTTCATAGATTTTTTAAAAAAGCATTCAGTACTATTGGTCATGCATGTTAATGAAGAAACTGGAGAGTTAGTGTTAGAAGGATAGTCTACTCATGTCTAAGAGGATACACTGATGATATCAGTATGAGCAAATAAATAATGTCTGATTTGCTGAAGGTTACTTGTGGGGTTACACAAGGTTCAATGCTAGGACTTAATTTGTTTATATTGTATTTAAATGATACCTGTAAAATGTCTTAATTATTTGTTGATGATAGCAATTTATATTGCTCTGGAGAAATGTTTGGGAAAGGCTCATCAGCCAAAAGGCTTAAAGTAATGGCTTGATATTAACAAGTCCTCACTGGATTTCAGTTAAACAAAAAGGTTTAACATTTGGTAATCAGCAAATTAAAAAAATAAAAAATAAATAAAATTAAGATAAATGTTGTAGAAAGAGTGTATAAAAATATTTCTATGAAAATGTATGAAAAAAGGATTGGCCATTAGAAAAAGATAGGTGCAAAGGATATACAAAATAAGCTTTAGCTTGAGCCCATACTTTTTTGTTCAATATTTTTTGTTGTTTTACTTGTCTTATTAATTTAAGGCCATCACAAAACTTTTATTGTCTTCCTTCTTGTCTTTCTGTACAATATATAAAATACCTTCTCTCAGTTACACACTTGACTTCACTTCGACCACCATCCCCCAACCCAATCAGTCTGTTCTCAAACCCCATCAGTCTGTGTACAGATCAGTACAAAGGCTCTGTCTGCCCCTTTTGTCTATTATTCCTTTAGTATGAATCTCACTTAAACCCCCATCCCAACACAAACTTAGCGGTCACCGCAGGCTGCAAAGTCCAGAGCTCTGTGGTACCGTGAGCCCACGCACACCCGCACTGTCGCACGTCACCTGCTGCCGTGATGGTATGAGAGTCACAGCCATGGCCTCCAGGAGACAGGGGCCCAGGCTGCTGCCAAAACAGCTTGCCAGCAGGTGGACGGTGTTTGGGGTGAGCATGGCTCAGCACTGCCAGTTAGTGCAGGGAGCAGTGTGAACCTGCAGGTATGAGGGTGTGTATAAGCGACAGAGAGTGAGAGTGAGTGAGAGGGTGCTTAAATCCTCCAGCTTCCTGCCCTTCCCTCTCTCTTGAAACTAGAGAAAATAGGGTGACATTCAACACTCAACAAGAACACAACCTGAACCTCAGAGTGAAGTACATACACAGGCACGCACGCACAGCACAGCACATGAACAGGGATATGCAGTGAGGTAATACATTCCAGGGTTACAACACAAAGTTCAGAGAACTGAGCTTTTCTCTCTTTCCTTCTCACACACAGTATGACATTCCAATTTCACACATACACACAGACAGACACATTCGTATGCTTGCACAGACACATACACACAATAGTTGGTATATACAGTCTAGGTGTATATCATATCACACACATTACAGTCCATACGGTATGTGTGCGTGCGAGAGATCCAGCAACTTCCATACTTACACCGTACCACCCACCCACCAAACTTAACTTCTACTGCTGTACAAGTTAAATGTAACAGTAGGCCCTTTCGCTGCAGTGAAAAAAGTGTAATTACAGTGTGTGCACGCACGCATGTGTATAGGAGGCTGGACTTAGCATAACTGATAAGACTGATATCTCTCCTCAACCATTTAATATAAATCATGAATGCAGTAAAGACAACCAACCATTAGACTACTGCCCTTATATCAGCCACATGGATTGATTTATGCAGTGAAGTTCAGGAATAGTTGCCAGCCCTCACCACACTTAGTACCAAACACTCAAGCACCTTCTACCTAATGTTACAGCATTACATTTGAGAAGTATACAGTTACAGCCTGTAGCCTTTTTCTAGCCAAGTGGTCTGTCAACCTTCCGTTGCTTGCTCATCACTGGCCAGCTTCCAGTCACAAGACCAGTGATGATGGGACTGTTCTCAGCAAACCAGTGACACTGGCATGGGAACAGTGTGGTAATGCTTGTTGAGCTGGTATATCAGGTCTTACATGGACACTTACACGCATCAGTGTGACTCCTGGACAGAGAGTGGTCTGCTGCCTAAATAAATCCATCCAACAGCAAACCTGTGGCTCAAAATTAACCACTTAAGAAGACCTGGATGATGGCGAATACAAATGGTGACAGACAAAACACAGACTTGTTTTATTATTGTTTCTAAAAAAAAAAAGAAAAAAAAAAGTGTGGTAAATGTGTAGTGGTATTTTGTATGGAGAGCCAACATCAAGCACAATTACTGTGTAATTATACACAATGATCCTTCTGTGGCCACCCACTGTGAAAACGTAAGCCTACACCTAGTCCTGGTATTTGGCTTCTGTTTCAACTACCCATATAGTATCAGTACTAAATAAAGGGTGCTTCAGGAGAACTGGGAAATCTCAAGTGGCTGGGGTGTGAACAGGCTGAGGGGGTCGTACCTCTGACAGCAAAGCAAAGTAGTTAGGCTCAGATACGAATGCAGTGATTGGTTTTGGGTAGTCTGCTCTTGATCCTTAAGAAACCCAGCATTCAGGCACAGTGCTTTCAATCATGGCTGTACTTTAAACAGAGGCCTGTCCCTGTAAAATCAGAAGCACGGCACAGTGGTTTGTGCACCGGCAGAGTAAACCCAGAAAGATGGGACAGTACAGCACAGTGCTTCGCCATGCTTGCTGAACTGTCCCAGTGGCTTGTGTGCCAGGAGGACCATAACTGTGATGACACCCAGGTAGGGCCACAAGTGTGATTACACCGAGGTCTGAACCTTGGTAGTTTCTGAGTTTTTTTTTTTTTTTTTTTTACCCCTGTCTATATTTAGGCTTACTTAGCTTGAATTAATAGGCTAACGGTAAATGTGTAGTTTGTGTCGATACGCCTATTAAATGAACAGGCTTTAACAAGACCCCGTTTCAAAACTTAGGATGGCTAAATTACACAATTAGGATATAAATTAATTGGTATAAATTAAATTATATTATTAATAACAAACCAAGCTGAAGCTAAAAAGTAAGTGTGGGTTTCAGTGTGTATTTTCAATTGCATTTTGGTAAATTAATTAATTAATTAATTAAGAACTAAAGCTCAATAAGTAACTGTTCAGCGAAATAATTATCCAAGTAAAATCAAGCAGCCTAGCTTATTTCACAGGGTTTACCACTGGTTCCGACCTCAGTGTCATCACAGTTACGGACATGCTCGGCACTGGAGCGGATCAGCAAGCACGGCGAAGCACTTTGTCTGGCGTGCTGTACTGTCCCGACACAATAGCCACCACTTTGTCGTTTACTGTCCCGGCACACAAGCCACTGTGCGGTGCTTCCGATTTTACCTGCTGTACACGGACGGAGAGTCGGACGGAGCTCATTGTTGTGTCAACTCTGCCTCTATGCAATTCAAAGTGCAAAGTCATAATTACGAGACAGAATAACGCACCACTTGTATAAAGCGTGAGTAATTATGTCAGCAATTATGGAAAAAACCCCAAAAAACAAACAAAAAAAACCCCACCACTACCAGGAAGCTTAGATAACCTTGTGCTCTGCCGGTGGGTTCTCAAATTGTCCTTTCCTACTTGCTATTTGAGAATTTATTATAATAAATGTAGTAAATGCTATAGTGCATTTGCAGGGCACGGCAGGTACAAGTCCAAACAGCTGGCACCATCTCAGCCCGATTGGATTAATCTCTCTCATGCAGCTATACAAGCATACTATCTTACAGGCCACAGTCCGGCCTTCCACTTTTCTTAACCTACCTTTACCAGGTCCAGCGGGTGTGTGCAGCAAGCCGCTCCGCACGAGGCCAGCCCCCCGAAATACCAGCGTGAAACACGCTTTTCCGTCATATTCTCCGGTTGTAGTCCGGGTACAGTCGGTGCTTCCCGTGCTGTTCTCTTTGCTTTATACACCAACTGGCGTTACGACGGCTCGACAACGTGAGTTTCAATCCTCGTTAACCTTCAGCTCTGTGGATGATTGTCCAAGATGCGGGTCTTGCTAGGATTCTCGTGATTACGGTGTGTACGCCAAACATGCCTTCGCTCTCCTTTCTCTAATCAGCACGCATGACAGGAAAATGCAGAGAAGTCACAAAGTTCACCAACAGCCAATTGCTAGCAAGAGCTCAGGGACGGCCTCTCTTCACAACGTATCCAGGCTTGACTCGAAACAACAGCACAGCTTTCCCACACGACCTCATTTCTATCGGACACAAAGTAATTTCATCGGCCCGCTCTTCCGCGTGTACGCAACCTTAGACGTCATCGCAGGAGTGCGCCTTCCTATTTAAAGGGCGAGGCGTCCCTGTTACAAGCATGAAAAGGGTTGTAATGGGATAGTGTCACTTTAAAGGGAATTTCGCCAACATTTTTCTGTTTTGAAACTTTTTTTGTTTTGCCGATCCGATGCTCCAAAAACAATGTAATTGAACTGTTGGTTCTAAGGTTACTGGTTACTGAGTTGTTACCATTGTCCTGCTACGTTTACCATAAAACACAATAAAAAAATAAAATGTTCAGTTAAGTAAAAGCATGAGAAAGAGAGAGAGAGCACGATCATAAATCGTAACTAATTCAACTGTGTTTTAGAGGACAATGAACCGAAACCGTATAAACAGATGAAGGCATACGGCCAGTAAGGCTAATGGTGATCACTAATCTGGGTTGACAGCTTCCATACGGCAGTCTGACCAAATGCCATTTCATTGAGTGTGGCAAGATATGTGACTATACATGCAAGCTCTAGTAATAAATTAAATAAATGACCTCTGCCTTTCATATAAACAGGGCCCCCAGTTCACTTGCTATTATCCACAAGTGGGCGCTACAATAAAAAGCCTTTCTGATGATCTTGAGGCGTAATGTAGATATCATTCACCCAGCAGTGACTATACAAGGTACAACATACCACAAACAGCTGTGTAGTGTGGTGTTAGGAGCACTGAAAAGGCACAGGCCAGCAATGTCCAAAGATAAACACTACATGGGCTAAAGGCTTCAGTAGTGGTCATGGCTCTGCAGTGGAGCCTTGGGGACAGTGCAGGCAGGGTTAGAGTTCAGCCTGTCTGAGGGCTGAGAGGAGACAGTGCTGTACATCAGGCGAAATCATACGTAAACGTCCAGCTAATGTTAAGTAGAATTTGACCCCTTTTTGGACATAATATATTAAGATATTAAAAGATCAATAGGTGTTGAATCAGATGGCAATGTTGACTTGGGAAATGGAGAGTCAGTCCAGGATGTGAGCTGCATGATGCTTATTCTTTACTTTCAATTGGTTACTTAGTAACTGCTGACACCATGCAGCCACACACACATTATTTTACAGCTCTAGAACTGTGAGTTAGAACTGGGACCATTGTTCAAAACTGCAAGCTGATTTATATCAAAAATATTTGTTAAAACACACACACACACACACACACACACACACACACACACACACACACACACACACACAAAAACAAAACAAAAAAACACACAAAACAGTCATGTCATTTTTCTACTTAATGAGGCCATTGAAACCAGCCCTCCTCCCTCTGTATCTATGACGATAGTATGCGTGGGCAGGTTGTGAAGGGGTTTGAAATTTCTGAACCATAATTTACATTTACTCAATAATTATGACATCATTAGTTTCTAAAATTCTTAGCACACACAGAGTATTGTCCTTTTTCTGTATCCTGCTATTGTGTTCACTGTGCTGCCTTCCCACACACACACACACACACACACACACACGTACACGTGTGCCTTGTGTGCACAAACAACCCCCAAATCTACATATTTTTAAATAACATTATTCAGATGAATAAAATGTTGAAAATATTTCTTGTATCTCATAAATAAACATTTGGGAATTACTACAACAACAACAACAACAACAATATAAATGTAAACATGGTACAGCTTTATTAACAGGCATGTTTAGTACACCAAACCATAATAACACTACATAAATAAGAAAGATTGTGTGATTGTCCTGTGTAACAAAATAATATTATTTTTCATAATTTATTATTAAATGTGCCATTACAAACCACAACTCAGTGAAATAAAAACACATTGGTGTATCATCACCTAACTATTTTTAATTCCAAAATTTCAATTATTAAAAAATGTATAAATCTGGTCAAAATGATAATTAACTCAGAAGCAAACATAACTAAATATTTAATGCACTTCTTTTTTTCTGTGACACACTTTTTTCGTTTTTCCCTCTCTAATTTTAACTCTGTCCTACTATGTCACTTGCTGATTTCCTCACACATAAGCCTTTTCTGCTTTATCCTCTTTGGTCGAGGCCTCAGGGTTATTCCTCACCCCTCTTCTAGAGCTAAATATGGTTGGAACCCCAGGGGAGGTTGAGCTTCCATATAGCACAGCCCCTCCCACCAGCATCAACAGCACCATGACCCATCCGAGGTAGAGGGCGGGGCCCAACTCTCGTTTGAGCGGCGGTGCGACGTTTGGGTCATAAAAATCTCGAACCACCACGTACGCGTTCCAACATACCGGGATGAGGAAGAGCACTCCAGCTATGACAAAGAGGATGCCTGCTACCTGCACAAGCCGAGCCTTAGGACTCTGCATATCACCTAGGCAGTGGGTGCACTTGAGTCCGACCACGCCCACAGGAAGGGCTAGCACACACAGAATGAGGGCCAACACAGACAGGGTACGGCACAGCTGGTCGGAGGCTGAGAGAGCGAGGCCAGAGTCAAAGGCTTTACACTGAATCTTTCCCCAGTGTGACAGGCAGGTCATCCAAAGCCCCTCCCACCGCACCTCAGAGACAACCAGCTCGTCCCCGACGAAGGCTGAAACTCGCCACCAGGGGGAGACGCACACCAGAGCTCCGCCCACCAAACCTGCTATCGACAGCAGCAGGCCCATCACCTGGAGACCAGTGCTCGCCATGGCAATAAGACAGAGACACAGTGGAAGGGAATGAATGTGGGTTTGCTGTCACACTTGTATTATCTTTCACAGCAGTCATTCAATGTGTCAGAGAAATTATCTAGTCTGGGATAGCTTTCCAACTTCACCCTTAGAGGTCTCATAGAAGATTAATCGAAGAAGTGACTGGGCTGTGGGGAAGAAAATGGAAAATGCCAGCAGGGTTATAAAACAGCAAGCCCCTCCCAGCCTCCGCTCTCTCAGCCTCCGACCAGCTGTGCCGTACCCTGTCTGTGTTGGCCCTCATTCTGTGTGTGCTAGCCCTTCCTGTGGGCGTGGTCGGACTCAAGTGCACCTTTAGACTCTCCACAGTGCGGTGCTGGAGTCAGTACACTCATCATGCTAGTCTATTTACACAGATACAATAAATAGCATATTGCATGTATCTGTGTAAATAAACTAGCATGTTACATGTATCTGTGTAAATAAAACTAGCATGATGAGTGTATCTGTGTAACTATCTTAGCATGTATACACAGATTCAATCAACATGCTAATTTATTTACACAGATACACCCAACCTGCAAGTTTTTTACACAGATACACACTCTAACCTCTCACATTCCTGACTCTACTTAGCCTAAAGACACAATTCACAATTGAGTATTATCAGTTGCGTTACCACTGCTATTACTACCAGTACTAGAAAGAACACATAAAAAACAGTGCTATTATATCATTATGGTGGTATATTCTGCAGCATTATTTCTCGGTGTGGTCTATTTTCTGTAGTAATGACTCGTGTTTGCGGGAGTACTTACCCAGGCGCTGTGTGACTGGCATATGTTTTGGGGTTTAGCACAGAAAGGGATGAGGCTCTGTATGTCTGAAATTTGTGCGCGCATGCTGCATCTATGAGTGTGTGTGTGTAAGTTGAAACAGCCACATTGTTCAAATGCGTAGGAGCAGAAAAGCACTGGGCTGAATGATCTTACACATGTATACAAACACACATGCATAACACACACAGGCATTTAAAATTTGCATGTAAACACACACACACACACACACACACACACACACACACACACACACACACACACACACACAGGCAAATGGCCCACATGCACAGAAACACACACACACACACACACACACACACACACACACACACACACACACACACATACAGAGGCAAATAGCTCACGTGCACAGAAACACACACACACACACACACACACACACACACACACACACACACACACACAAAAGCTGCTTCCATGCACCCACCAGTACTGTAGGTGGCAATGTGCACCAATTTTTTTCTTTAAAATACACCACAGAGTAACTGACAATCCCAACTAAACAAGCATAGCTAGGACTGTCCAAACATCACACTAACAAAGACTACACTCAAAAACTATTCAGGAATGCGCAGTTTAATATGAAAAAGTAAGTTTTATTTAGCTGACGCTGATTTCAATTAATATCAAGATCCAAGTTACATAGGCAATATTTTCTCCTTGTTCTGTTTAGCAAGACAATGAAAGATTCTTGACCCTGTGCTGTTTGCTGAACATGGCCGGCAATCCAACAATGATGGAAGCATCGATAACATCAGTGTGTGTGGTGGGCATGCTCTGTGCTATCGGGACGTCCCTGCTACTACTCGCAGTGTGCTGTGCTGTAGCACACGCAGCCCTGGGCCCCATGGGGCTATCACTTGCCTTAAGGAAGCTGTGGGATTCTGTAGGAGTGATTTGGGCTAGCTGTGGCCTGCTAATACTGTCAGTGCTTGGCTCAGTGGCGGCTGCAGCAGCTGTCAGGATGGTGGGTGCCGAGGGTGTAGCTGCCGGCGGCGTTGCAGCAGCTGCAGGAGCTGTGGTGGTAGTTAAAGTGTGGACAGCAGCCCGAAGAGCCAGGGAGTGGGTGGAGGCAGTTGTAGCAGCCAGCGCTCTTGGGGTGGGGGGCTCGGCACTCTGCTATGTGCTGTTGGAGCTGGGGCTGACTGAGGTGGGGGCGGGCATGGTCGCTGGGGCGAGCGCTCTGCTAGGAGAAGCTACAGGAACAGCGTATGAAGTAACGCTGGGACTGACGGTAGTGGCGCTGCTGGTCTGGCTAACCGGTCGAAACCGGCCCAGAAGAAAGAGGGAACAGAGAAGAAGAGAGAGAGGGAAAGAGAACCTCTCTAATGCGCACAACTCTCAACACACAGTTAAAACTCTGTGGTGGATGTTATGATATATATTATAGATTTTCCCCCTCTGCATTGGTTGTTTACTTAATTTTTCCACATCATATTTTAACGTGAATGTTTGTAATGCTTTCATATTCTCATAATAAGTACTACAGAATAAGGCCTACGCCACACAAATCTTCTATTGATAAAACACCCAAGTGCCGGTTTTAATTTGCTTTTCCAAATTGACAATGAAAGAATTCTGACATGATGTTTGATATTTTTCACATAGGCTGTAATGTTTTTAGGTTTAAGTGATAACAGGCAGAGTGTGTGTACAATACTGTAGAATACTGAAAATAATTAATTTAATGCTTCAAGAGTTAAAGCAATGTTAAATTTGCTTTACATGCTTCCAGACAGAAAGATGGAAAACAGAAAGAGGGAAAGAGGCATGTTATGCCTGTTTTAGCATCATGATATTGGCTACGTGATTCAGTTAGAACTGACCTCCATATTCACCTACTGTGTTTTTTAACACTGATGTCTTTGATTAATTATCAAGCTCATTTTCAAAAATGAGTTTTAAGATCAACAAGCACCAAATATTCCATTGCAAGAAACATACACCCAGTCCGGTCTCTGATCCCAACCCTCTCCTGTCCCACACAGTCTCCAGTTGCCACATAGGACCCTGCTTCTGCTCGTCACCATGTGGGTTTCCTCCTTTTTCTCCTCGGCTCATCCGTCTCTCACCATGTTCTTGTCCCCAGCCTGAATCCTGATGCGCTGGTGCCAGTCTCGGGTTTGCTCACCAACCGATATGTTAAGGTAGGGGGGTGGTAGTGTAACAGCCCCCTCTCCAATGTTCTCCTCCTCTGTGCAATGGGGACGGCCATGTGTTTGTTTCCACTCTGTTTCTGTGTCAACCATGCGCCTTGTGTTTACGCTCCGCTTCCCTCATGTTGCTATGGCCCCACTGTGTCCTGTTGCCTGCCCAATTCCCATGTGGATTTCCATAAAATATGGAACTAGAAGTATTTGAATAGTTTAACACCCTCTTTATTTTAGTCTCTAATTCCCATGTGATGGTTATTAGTTGTGTACTTTTATTATTAGATCATGTCAGGCTTTACAAGACTTATTTTTGCTGGACACAATAGAAAACAGACTTTATTTTTAAGCTTAATAGTGTGCATGATTGTTCATGATGCTGACTTTTTTTGAAGTTGCAGTTATTATAGTGGCATTTATATGGACTAGAAAGTATTTATGATTGAAGAGCTCTGTGATATAACCAGAATATTGGATGTATTAGTTTGTGTGTGAGATGGGCTGCCTGCAGTGTCACATGCTGCAAAATGTTTGCTGATAAAGTCCCTTCCATTGTCTTCTGTGTTACCTATTTTCCCTCTGCAATTGTGCCCACCGCTGCTGTAATTTCTTCATGTCAACAAGCCTGCAGGAAGCAATTGTTGGGGTTGTTACAGTGTGAGTATGTGTGTGTGTGTGTGTGTGTGTGTGTGTGTGTGTGTGTGTGTGTGTGTGTTTGCGCGCGCATGACTACATGATATTAAGCCACTATATAATACTGAGTCCAAATGGTCCTGCTGTACCTAATATGGACGCACTATAAACGTTGGCCTTACATCTACGACCCCAATCACAATGAGCTGAGTGATGGGTAGGGTGATAGGAAGTGAAACGACAATGGCATGGTTTTCAGTCTGAGTAAAAAGACCTGCTTTGGTTAGAGTAGGTGAACAGCAAGAGAGACAGCGTGGACAGTGTTTTCTATGTATATGAATAAGTTATTTTTTAATATTAATGTTTTGTTGTAGGAGTCAAAACCTGTTCTCCTCCGACATAATGTAGCCCATATGAGGAGAGTATATGTGTAAGGGGTCCCTTGGTTGATGTGCAGGGGGGAGCAGAGTGAGCCCCTGCTTATATGAGTGCCTTGCAAGGGCCACTTGTTGGGCGCAGGTGTTTGCGTTGCGTAAGCCAAACTTTGCCGGTAAGCGGTATGTCAAACGGGTTTCTTCTTATTTCCTTTTGATCTCTCCTCTCCTTATTTTTTCAGGGTAATCGTTCTCCCCTCCTTCTTTGTTAAAAACAAAAGAGAAAAGACCTTTTGTTTCTATTCCCTTTCCCTGTTTCCTGTTTTACATATTATTCGGATTACACGCCAGTAGATTGGTGTTGTTCTCTTGTCCCACCCTTTTCTCTGCACTACTCTAACTCCCCTGGCCTCTGGTCTCTATTCTGTGGTGTACTGGTTAGCATTCAGCGCCACAACTATGGCAGGCACATGTTTAGTCCCTGTCAGGGTGTGATTGACAAGGAGAATTATTCACTTTTGTACTACCGTTCTGCCCAGCCTGGTGAGGATCTCTTTCATTCCCATTCCAAACTCTCCTTTCTCTTTCAAGTTATCTCACAGTCCCAGAGTGTAGTAAGTCATGCTGTCTGCTTTAGCACCTGCTTCCTTGGTTCGAAACCCTTAACGCCTTTTTTCCCCTTAACTGCTTCCCCAATTCTCCTCTATCTGTACCGTTCATTGGTTCCGTAATATTCACCTGTTACTCCCCTTCCTGTACTGTTCGTGGTTGCCTAATCTTCACCAGTTACTCCCATATTTGCAACAGAGTCCACACTGGTGGTTTGCCACCTAACCCTAATGCAACATGGCAACTGTCCCTCAGAATATTCATTTTGTTCTTCTTGGACTGCACAACTGCATGACACAACTGCATGACACAAGATTTGGAACAGTGGACTGGAAAGGTTTTAGGACTGGGCTTTGACAAATCCTGATTCTTTAAAAAAAAAAAAATTTTTAATTTTTTTTATAAAGTGCAACATGTAATGTGGTATTACAAATTTAATGATTAATTCATTTATATACCATGTAGTGCCTTATATAAAACCCAAAATTGCTTTAAAATTCATTACAAAATATTTTGATGAATGCAGATCATTTTTTACCCTTAGGACAAAGGGAGAATGCAGAATGTTAAGGAAGCACAAGGGTTAACATGCACGGTAACATATTGTGATAAAACATTTTATAGGACATCATCTTAGAAACAGAGCTAAGATTTATAGATCATCCAGTGCAATAGTGGAAAATTACAGCAATACAGAAAAAAAGGATATCCCATGCAGATGAAGGTTTGTGCTGCAAAAGGATGAATTATATATATAATTATAATTAACTATTTTATTCTTACTCATAGCTTATCATTCCAAACCAAAAAGATTTTATTACTTTCACTTTATTTATTACTTCCACTTCCAAGAAATTCCCATGACAAGAAAACATTGTTTCTCTGTCACTTACCAGCATTCTAACCTGCCTAATGGACATTCAGACCCATTAGGTCCAGGAAATTACATTTTAGATGTATATGTGTAAGCTTTGTTAGTTTAGTGAATGAAAAAAAAGTTATATTATCTTAGTTTTCCCCCAAACAAGTAGATAATGCTTTTCAGATCATCATACTGTTGCATAATATAACAAAGACATGCTATTGTCACAAAATAGGAGTGATATTGTTTTTAGGGGTTGTCTGCTATGCTGATCTCAGACACCAGAGGGAGGCACAGAGCTTCTTTCTTGCATTGGTTTGGTTTTAAGTCTGCGACAGAAACTGAGCTGTTCTGCTTGTCCAGTATGTCTAAACGCCCAGGAACAGACGTTTTATATAATGTTTTCCAGATATCTAATAGAGATAATATTGATAAAGGAAAAAAAAAAGTCATGTTGGCACTACTGTTTTACATTTTGCTCTGTTTCCCTGTGTCATTTAAACAAAACCCAGCTGATAGGGGGATCATACAGGGTAAGATTGGCTAAGGAGGAAAGTGGAGTTCAGTTTGATAAAGCACCAATACTTAGACAGGATTCTGTAAGACAGACAAACACCTGTGAAGTCAAAGACTTGGTATTTTGATATGTATGACAGTGGTATTGTACTAAGCATAGGCATTAAAATACAAAATTATTTCATAAATTAAACATAAAAATAAATACTAACCAAGGCATTCTCCTCACTGTTTGTCTCTAGTGTAGTTATAAGTTGTGCTGCACCACAGGATGGAAAAATTAATACCAACACACTAATAATTTCCACTTTAAATGAATGGAAGTTCCCAGAGCTCCTCTAGAATGAAACTGTATGAAACTGTCAGTAAAATCTGATCAGAACCAAAATGCTAAAGTTTCATATATAAGAGAAATATAAAGTGATTGTGTTGCCACTCAGAATCAGTGTAATAAGAGATCTATAAGAGAACTATAATAGTTTGGCTAAAGTGGGTGATGACTTGTTTGGGTGATTTGAGGTTTTGTTTTGCCTTTATTATAGAGGTGTACAAGTTTATTCAGGTGTGTTTCTATACAGGTGTGTTGGAAGGAATTATTTGTTGGAGTTGCATTTCATGTTCGTTCTGGTGGTGGTGGTGGTGGTGGTGGTGGGGGTTGTAGTATATGAGGAAATTTTTAATTCAGAAGGTTATTAGTGACGTGCAACTGCAGCATTCATTTCCTTTGAATAGTGCTAATTACAGCCTCAAGCCAGATCCCATAAGTCACAACTCATTCTGAGTTTCACTGAGTAAATTGGTCTGCTCCTACAATGGTTTTTAACTTTAACAATGACAGGCAGAAAAAAAATCGATATACAAAATAATATAGCTATATAATCTGATAAATTGTTGTGACCCTTATATGTTGATTAGAGTTATCAAATTGGAGGGAGTGATGTTTTCTAGATAAACATATGCTTATGCAGTACCCAAGCCTTTGTTCATAAGTAAAAAAAATTTTTTTATAACAAAATACACATTTAATTAACATATACAGAAACATACATGTTTGAAACTTCATTTTATTAACCTGCAGAATTAGTTTGTCTTATTATTGTTTATAATAATAATAATAATAAATGAAAGTACTGACAACAATAATGACAAATAAGGCAGCAAGTTCTTTTTTTATGGCAGCTGAGATTTCTCTCATTTTTCTGTATGATTTTTCTTGTAAGATCCTCATTTTCCATCCTAAGAAAACTCCCACAACCAGTGCTGCAAACACCACGCAAACAACAGGCAGTATGTTACCGCTATGTTCAGTTACGGGAGTCACTGGAACACAATCATATATACAAAACAACTATTAGAAACACAGGCATTTTTACAAACACATTTTTATAAAACAATGTTTTCTTATGGAAAGATTGTATTGTTTTAAGCAGAAATTATGTTTAAAATAAAACAATCAAATAACTCAAAAACATGCAAAGATGTTCTGGCAGTGATGACGCAAAGCCTATTTACTGTTTTTAGATAACTATGATGTAATAATAGAACATAGTATCCTACAGAGCCAATATCAATGAGAGTTTAAAATAATGGGAAAATGAAACTTACTTGTGTGTTAGCTTAGAATATTTTCCAAATGCCTTCACCTTAATTCTGCAACCTAAAGGTTATGCATACATAAGTAGTACATTAGCATATCTGAGATACATTAAATATAAACATGCATCCGCACTGCATTTTATTAGTACTTATCACTGACACCATGCTGAAACACATCATGCTGAAAGTCTCTCTCTCTCTCACGCTCTCTCTCTCTCTCTCTCTCTCTCTCTCTCTCTTTCTTGCTGTATATCTTAACTAAACTGAAATAAATGGTTAATGTAGCCTATATTTTAGTGAATCCAGAAATCCACTGCTGTCAATTTTCTTATGTGGACAAATAGTCTCCTCTCAACTGTTAGTAGGCTAGCCACCGTTTTCAACATATGCCAGGAAGACAATAACACTACTACTAGCACAGCATCCAAATGATGAATCAAATTAGAACAAAGCATAAAGTGTTATATTTACTTGTTTAAGCCTTTCAGCACCCACAAATAACTTTTCAATTATGGTGATAGCGCTGTTTCCGAGTTTATAAAAAACTACCAACACTCATATGTAAAACATTAGACACAACTGCTAACTTTCTGCTGATTTCCTCAGAAAAGAAAGTGAAAGTTAAGGTAATGACTCAAAAGCAATCAGCAAACCAGGAAGCGCAGGGAAGGTCAAAGTGTACAAAATGCGAATGAGAAAGAAAGTTCAACTTGTCATCATGATATTGGACTGTCCATTTAGATGAAAGCTGCCAAATATAATACATAAAATAAATAAAAAAAACAATAAACTCAAAAGCTGAAGGGGAAGGTCTTTATAGGTGATAAAATACATGGAAATGAATACAAAGGTAGCATTGGTTTTATTTATTTTTTAAAAAGTTTTTATTAGTGAAGAATGAGAACATGAATGCATATGCTTCAATTAGGAATCCATTAAAAGTAAAACTAGTTATTTATTTCATTAGTTAGTCATTTAGAATTAGGTGAGCAAAAACAAATGAAAAAAACATTGACACAGGAACCACAAAATAATCAACAAAATGGAATTAACAACCTTTTGATTATAGCTAATCTAAAACAAATAATTCCAGCAATAGCATGTCACCCCCTAGCGAATTGTGATTTTATTAAGATTTTTAGTGAGTGATTTTTCTCCTTTAAATAGCTTGTTGGTGAATGCATGAGTAAGGCATTAAATGTTCAAGCATCAAAATTACTTTTAATCTCTTAGCTGTTATGTTACTATTGCTCTTCACAGATTAATTTTGTATAAAATTAATAAATAAGTTTAAATGCATACTTACTTATGATGGAGCATCTCATCATATTAACAAATCTACAACCATCAATAATGTACATTCTGAGTGATATAAATTCAAATCCAGAAGTCATATGCATTAAATCATAATGTAATATAAATTTGAAAAAACAAAAACGAAAACTTGTAGCATCTTCGGTAAACACTACAAAGTTCATTATCATTTTAGAATTTCTGAGTGCAAATAATAGTCATGATACTCTGGCTAAGTGAGTTTCCTATCTTTAAATTCATGTATGAGGACAGCTGTTTGTCACTGTTTTTAGTTTCCAATCCACCAACCACATCAGTGTTCTGCTTTGTCTTTAGCTTTAACAGTCCTGCGAACAGCCAGGTGTCCCAATAAATAAATAAATAAACAATAATAAAAAAATAAATAAAAATAAAATAAAATTATATATATATATATATATATATATATATATATATATATATATATATATATATATATATATTTTTTTTTTTTTTTTTTTTTTAATGATATTTATTTGTCCTAAGCCCCCTGCTCTACTCACTGTACACCTACGACTGCACAGCCACTTCCAGCTCCACCATCATTGTCAGGTTTGCTGACGACACCGTTGTGATGGGCCTGATCTCGGACAACGACGAGAGGGCCTACCTGGAGGAGATTAAGCACCTGGAAAACTGGTGCCAGGAAAATAATCTCCTCCTGAATGTCAGTAAAACAAAGGAGCTGATTGTGGATTGCAGCAAGAAGCAGGAGCGGCACTACCAACCTGTGAGGATCAGTGGAACCACGGTGGAGAGAGTAGATAGTTTCAGGTACCTTGGTGTTCACATCTCACAGGACCTGTCCTGGTCCCACCATACCAACTCCCTGGCAAAGAAGGCTCGTCAGCGTCTTTACCACCTCAGATGCCTAAGAGACTTCAGACTGCCCTCCAAGGTACTGCGGAACTTCTACACCTGCACTATCGAGAGCATCCTCATGGGGAACATCACAGTCTGGTTTGGGAATAGCACCAAGCAGGACAGACAAGCACTCTAAAGGGTAGTGTGTTCAGCAGAGCGCATCACTCACACGGAACTTCCTGACCTGCAGACCATCTACTACAAGCGGTGCCAGACCAAGGCCAGGAGGATTGTGAAGGATCCCACCCATCCCAATAATAGGCTCTTCTCTCTGTTGAGGTCAGGGAGGCGCTTTCGCTCCCTGAAAACCAAGACAGAGAGACTGAAGAGGAGCTTCTTCCCACGGGCCATTCGGGCCCTGAATCAGGGAAACTGATAAACTGTGGGGACCACCACCACCATGTAACATAACTGTATATATATTCAATAACTGTATATATATTAAATTACCACCATGTAACATAAAAACTGTAAATGTCTTTTTACAAAATGGATCTGTACATTGTGTACATACATATATACACAACCATATACATTGTACATTGTGTATATAAACAATATACATATATTGTACATGAATTGTTAATATATTTTTGTACATATATAGAATATATATTCCTCTATGCACCCATGTTTTCTTTTTCCTCAGTTTGGACAGAGCCCTCTCAACCATTTCACTACGAGTTATATTGTGTATGACTATGTATGTGACAAATAAATGAAACTTGAAACTTCAAACAAGTTGAGTTTTGGGTTTTGTATTGAGGCCTTTCTGGGAATTCACCATAAAAAGAAAAGAATAAAAGACATATACTTTTAACAGTTTTATTCCATAGTCATCAAATCTGGTTCACATGACATGATAAATGAAAAGCATTACAACATACAGATTAACTTGAGGATCTCATTATTAATACCTAAACTGGTCACTTGTGTTAACTAACTAAACTAATAAACTAATACAAATCTAATAAAATCAAAAGCTATAATTCCATCTACCTGATTTCCATCTAATACTATGAGTTAAAACAATGAGAAATGGTCCCTTATCTTGTCAGCAATAAATGTGATAGAAAAGAAAGAAAAAGGAACAAGAGAATTAAAACATGTTTTCAAGCACAATAAAATAACATCATAGAGTAAAACAGAGAACATAATATAATCCAAAGAACAAAATGATGCAATCCAAAGAACATAATAATGTAATTTAAGGGTTATTCTCAATATACCTGGACTCTACTTGAACTTGTGACAGAATTTGCTGTTTTAACACATACAGAGTCCAACTGTTAAGTGATTACGTGATTATTATACCTGAAAAAAGGAAAATAAAAAGTACATTATGAATTCTGATTCCTGGATTTCCTCCTGGAAGAACACTTATGGAAGCCAGTGAGTTGAATGTCAGGAGTGGTAAAACCTTGCTCTGTTTTAGGGTTTAATCCTTGTTATGATGGGTGTGGTCCCTCATTCTGGATCTGAGGATGTTCTGCTCATTGTGACAGTCCCCAAGGAAAGGGGGAGACGGTTCACCTTGAGGGTTAATCCACAATGAAAAGATATTTCCACTATAACACACACACTACAATTAGTGTTAGTGGACTGTCTAACATATATGTGATTACTCTGCTCAAGAATGGAAAAGCTCTTAGATGTTTGTCCTTTAAATTTGTCATTCAGGTACCAGAGTACAGTACAATTTCTGCCTTGCTCCTCTGTGCCATCTAATATTAAGCACTTGAGATGGAAGTCTAGCATTGCTTATTACAGTGAAGTGTCAGTGGTGCAATTGGGGATTCTTTAGGCTGTCACCTGAGCAGAATATTAACTGAATGTGTCCATTTCTTCCTCCTCCTCCTTCTTAGACTGCACCTTTAAAAACAATAGTCTGTGTTCATTATGTGGATAACAGTGTGTATGAGATTCGCAGTGAACAGTTCAGAGAAAGTGAAAAAGGAACATATAACACGACAACATAACAACATAACGGCATGCCGGGGACATGACAAATGTGACTTACCATGTGCCACCTGTGTAGGGCACGAAACATACAACATGTGCATCAGATGAGCACAACATAAAAAAAAGCCACGTGATTTCCGCTGCCACCAGACAGACTGCTGGAGGGGAGGCACCATCACAGTGGACCTGAACTGCTGCTCAGATGCAGAGTGGCTGCAGCTGATTTTGAAAACAGACATAAAAGTGTACTTACTCTGCCCTCCAGTTTCTTCATCAGATTCTGCCAAATAGGCTCACCAAGACATCCTTTCATTTTCTCGAGTAGATTATTATTTTGATTCTTGTCTGCCTTGGTATAGATACTGGCACATACATGTTCACGTTGGAAATCATTAAGCTGCTCTGACATAATACATTTCATCAGATAATCAGTTTTTGGTGGTTTCAGCAAAGAAATATTCCATAGGAGTGACTTTATTTTCAGCAAGAGTTCTGGAACTGAAATTTGTTAAAATCAACTGCTCCATAATGTGGTGTATAATAGAATGGAGAGGAATGCCAAACTCAGTGATATGTTCTTTGTGCTGGTGAGTGAAGAATCCACCAGTGTGCATTGCAATGAGTTTACAGGCTTCATCAAAGATAAGAGATCCAGAGGAACCTTGAAGGAGGCAGGTGTTGTATGTTGCGATGAAGGTTCCTTTCTCTATGACTTCCAACCCTGTGTAATCAGCATAATATTTTATACTAACCTTAATATTGTCCCCTGTTTTTTCCCCAGTTTCAGTATGTGGGACTATGCAGGACAAGTCAGCACATTTTTCTTCAGTGTGAGGGTGACCAATGATACAAATTCCTTGAGTGGGTCGTAGTGGGACATACTTATGAAGGAGTCTGAGTAACTGAAATCTCTTCAGGATTACACTCCAGCTTCAGAAGAGCAAAATCAACTTATGGAAGGTATGCACCTCGACCCTTCAGACATGCAAAAACATCTGACGACAATTGAAGATCCTTATCTAATGCCCTTCCACTCCTCAGGTCAAAGTTAACCACAGCTGGTTGTGTGAGTTTCTTTAAAACATTGTCATAACTGGCTTCAATTGCATGTGCATTTGTGAGAATGAAGTTATCAAAGAGAAGAAAGCCTGTACCCTCACTATTTCCAACTTTGATCCTACAGACTGATTTACAATTTACAATTTTTTTCTAGCTGACAGATTTTTGAAAAACGTTCTGTTTTTTTAACAAAATCCTCTTTTCTCGGTACGTGCTGTTCAAAATCATGGCTATTTCTGTTTTGCATGTGTTTCACCAAATCCCCAAACTGTTTACACAAGATTTCCCAAATTTCTCTATAGTCTGGGCAATTGCTTGATTTTCTTTTCTCTGATTTTGTTATTTTCTCTGATGTTTGACTCTGATCATTTTTATTGCTTTCTGATTGTAAATTGATGTCTGTAGCATGCTTTGGTTTGGGCACTGATGCAGTGTATTTGCCTCCTTCACAGTTTACAATAAAGATGACCAACTCTCCTCTTACTCTTGTCTTCTGAGCATCCTCTGAATCATGAGATACTTTTTTTTCCATCTCCAGGTTGATCAATGGTTGCTGCTTTTGTTTCCTGAAGATTCCATGAATCCTGATGTGTGTTATTTTTTTTTTCCCATCTCCAGGTTGATCAATGGTTGCTGCTTTTGTTTCCTGAAGATTCCATGAATCCTGATGTGTGTTATTTTTTTTCCCCATCTCCAGGTTGATCAATGGTTGCTTTTGTTTCCTGAAGATTCCATGAATCCTGATGTGTGTGTGTTTTTCTTTTCCATCTCCAGGTTGATCAATGGTTGCTGCTTTTGTTTCCTGAAGATTCCATGAATCCTGATGTATTTTTTTTCTGTATTCTTTTACCTTTGTGTTTTTGAAGGTGTGTATGATAAGCTTCTCTCCCTCATTAATTAATTCACAGGAAAAATCTTCTGTAATTATTCCATATATGTTTTTTTTTTTTTTTATTTCTTGTGTCTCTCAGTGAAAACCTCAGAACCAGCTACAATTGTCTTGAAATAATCACTGGAGTTTAGTGACCTCAGCACTGTTCCAGGTTCAGTACAGTTGAATGTACAAGTTTCAGAATTATTATTTTTTGAGCAGAACTTGAAGGAATGTTGATGTGCTGTTGCCATCTAAAAAAACATAAATTTTGTTAAAATTGTTACTAACTGCCATTATTGCTAGTGATCTTTCCAAAAATGTTTTTTTTTAATAAATTACTGTCACAGTGCATCAGGCACTCAGCTCAAAGTACACACACACACACACACACACACACACACACACACACACACACACACACACACACCTGCCCCACTACCAATTATACAGAATAGTGATCACTTCCACCTGTGCCTTGTTTGTTTAAGACCACAGTAACCCAGGTCCAGTGCTGTGCATTTCCTCTTGACTCTCACATTGCTGATGCTGCAACTGTGTTCTGCCAACAGTGTTTCGCTGAGCTTCTAAACTCACCTGACTTGAGCCTTTAATATTTTCTGAGCCTTTTCTTTGCTTTTTGCTTTTAATGTTTGCTAACTTGCCAACTATCAGATTATGGATATCTCAGTTCCTACCTACAGTCTTATATACAGTAGCAGGTAAAATAATGTGGCAAAATTTAATCCAAACTTTTTACCCTTGGACTTTAATTTCGATAATTAAATAGCATTTATAATCTAGAAATTATTATTTAATTTCTATACATGTGCAGAAACAATATTTTCAACAAAGATTTACAGTTACAGAAATGTTACTTCAAAGACAGCCTTATCCCATTTCACAAATAATCACAAATAATCTTCTTTTTAGTTTAGAAAACTATAACACATTCAATGAAATGGACTTCTAAACATACAATAGAATGTGAACCCTATGCAGTGTTTTGGCAAAAATATGCCAGGGTTTTGATCGAATGAACATTATAATACATCTGGCATTAAACACCACGTCTGGCATTAAACACCACAAATTTCTACAGCAAATTTGTCAGCAACACAGTCTGAACATGCAGAATAGACAATTGGGATTTTACCCCGTTTCATAGCTGAAATTCCAATGTAGCCAGAATTAAAAGAGGATGTATTTCCTGGCAAGTGGTCTGTCATAAAAAACATCGTCTTGTAACTTTCATTCTGTTGTAGCTCAAAGTTATTTTCGCCATATAGACGTGAATAACCAGTTTATGTTTCCTGCATAGGTTTCATGGATGTAACAGCATAAAATGTACACACGTCATTTTTAAAATACTGAAATAAAACGCTCTGTGTTGACTGTGTTGGCTTACACGTTTGATCAGTATATAATTAAAATAAACGAGGATTACCTCTGCTTTCAGCTGAAAGTCTTGCTTTTAGTTCTACTCTGTAAATGTAATGTTTCCAGGAACGAGGCCTGAGGCAGAATGCAAATGCAGGAGGCTCTTTGACGGTGATAGCGCCAATAACTCTAAACACAACCAAACATACCAAAATAACTGACAACATGGGAAACAAACAGTAAATCAGTGGTTTCCTTCACAGTTTACCAACATGTGTGATCTTGCTGATTCATTTCGATATCGAACTAAAGAAAGCGGGGATTGCTTCCCGGGAAGGGGTTGCTTCACACGCCGAGGGTGTTGAATTTGACACAACATGCCGTCTGTTGAAATCATGAGTCAGACTGCTTTGCTTGAAGACTACATAATTATATAAAGGCTATGCGATATATAATTGTACAGTCCTATTTCTCAAACTGGCTTTGTTGCAAGTACATTTTCAACACATTAATAACTGATAGAATTATATATGTTGAGACATATTGTTTTGCTCACAGAAAAATATTGCATTTTATTTATATGGGTACAATCTATAAAACCTAGTTGCAGGCTACAAAAAAATATTTGGTATGTTGTTGTTGTTATTGTTAATAACACGGAGTAGGAAAGCCCTCTGCAGTGATAAAGATAATACACAGTGAAAAATAGTATACAGCTACATTTAGCATCGGTGTTGTTCACTGTTCACTAGTTTACTGTTGATAGACTATCCAAGTTCGACATGCCTAAATATGTTACTATACAAACTCATACACTGCGCCCAGCCTCGTCTCCTCCCGTTCCTCTATGTTCAGTGCCAACTTCCTGTTAATAACCTGTCAAACATTACTCATTTTATTTATTTATGTATTTATTGGGGGTGGTTTAAGAAGACGCCTCAAATGAGAGATAATTGTATGTTCAGTTTTATGTTGTTAACCCTAAATCCACTTCAGAGGGAGTAAAAGCCTTTATTACTGTGACTTATTCATATTTTTGCAGCACAATCTATTCAATCTTTAACAAATGACATCATAAGCGCCAACACTTTGACCTAACTTATCTGAAGCAGATGCGTCCTTTGTTCAGTCTAGCAGGCTAGATAGCTAATCTTTTCCTGAATACTTTATGGCTAGTTATGGCCATCGAAAGAAAAACTGTTTGGCTGGATTTTTATCAGACATCCTTTAAGTTTTGTTCCATCATCTTAGATAAAGCAAAAGGAATCTAGACCGATTCGACATCTAGGCTCTGGTTCGACAGTGTTCATCAGCTCGGGAACCCACATCTGGCCTGCATTTGTCTGTTATGAGCTACCATAGCTGCAAGTAAGCTGTGACTAAACCAGTCAGAGTGCAGGAGTCTGCCTAGGTCCAGTTATAAGGAATTTGTGTTGAAGAGTCTCGTTGTACTCACTTGTTTCTCAATGTTGTTAATTAAATGAAGTCAACGGTTCATTTTTGAGTCTCCATTGTCATTTGACACAACGCTAAGACTCTACAGGTAAATGGATAGCCTCTGTCCTCAAAGCATAACATTGCAGTATCCTATTCTTTAGCACCATGTGTCCCGTACACCGACATATAACAGCAACAGAAGTTGCAACACTGAAATAAGCATGAAAGAACTTGCCTTTTGCGTCTGCTACAAACCGCACAAGACATGGGTGTGGATCATAATTCAGCTATAAACAAGATTCTCTGAAACGTATTTAGGTGTCTGATCAACAACATATTAGCTATAATATGTGAAGAAATAAAGAACCAGCTTATGATCTTACTTATAACAATGACGCTGTATAATCATACTTGCAACAAAGTCTGTTATTAGAGAGAGTAGCAACATTCATATCTGACATACAGTAAAATAATACATGTACTGCATGTTCAGATACTTACTGTAAACTGTAGAGAAGCCGGCGGGTGTAAGATATAAAGTGTTCTTGCCTTCTGGATGTTCAATGAATCTAAGTATTCTCCTACTCCTTTCCACTGATATGCATAGGAGTTTATATTTACGCAACCATTTCCTGTAAATTCTTTACTTTCTCGGATGAACTGTCAGGCTGCTCATGAGTCAGACTTCTAGGACTGACCCAGTTTCTGTCATATTTCAACACGTTAGTCATATTGTTGCTCAGTTTACGGGTGGCACTTGCATTTTATTTATATGGAAACAAGCTTAGAAACAGGCTACAAAAATGATTATTGTTGGTATTATTACTCTTGTTGTTATGAGAACTCAGATCAGATCAGATGGGGCCCGGAATGTTAGGAAAGAAATCCTGTGATTGTTTCTCCTGTTGTGTGTCGTTGGGACTGGCAGAGTGCCACTATCCAGTACCTAGGAACCAAGGTAGTATGCACAAGTCAACCACATCACAACCAATAAGGCCAACATGACCAGCGACAGTTGTCCCCACTGGCACCCATCACGTGACATAATACAGAAAATTAATTAAATAAAGAAAAATAATTAAGTGGGCAGGGGAAAGGTGGGTCAATAATAAAAAGAAGGCAAAGTCAAAAGAAAATTTTTTTAAAAAGTGTGCTCAGAAGTAAAAGGGAAAAAGAGGGACTATGCATGCGGGAACATGCGGGAACATGTGTAGATGCAGGGAAAGGGCTTCCAATCGTTGCTTGAAAGCTCCAATTGTGGGTGCCATGACAACGTCCTCAGGGAGGGAGGTCCACGAATCTATAACCCGCCTAGAGGGCCAAGCCTCAGGTCTTATGCAGTCAGACCTGGGCTTAGTCAGTTTCAAAGAATGTCCCTGAAGGGCTGGTAAGGGAGCTGGTGTAAATAGTCAAGTTAGGTCAGATCCAGTCTTATGAGTGAGTATACGATAGGTGAGTATTGGGTCACCTGGAAGCCGCCTATAGTGCAAGGAGAATGTCCCTAGGGTTTTGCATGCCGCACACCATCTTGGTACCAACCTGTAAAAAGCGCTCCGGGGCCATTTTGTCCCTCATGAGACAAGGTGGATTCTCCAGAACACAATATTCCAGCTGTGACCTGACAAATACCAAGAACATCCTAACAAATATGTCACCGGTGATTTTACCGACGTCCCTACAAACCATCCATAGAACATGGAAACCCTTCGTGGCTGAATCCTGCCATTGATCACTAGCCTTGAAATCACCAGAAAGGGTGAAGCCTGGGTCTTTGGTCTGGCTGACAGAGGGGATATTAACTGTTCAGAGCCGATATCTTGTTGCAGGCAATTTGGGATCAACACGCAGTACAGAACACTTCTCCCGGTTGATCAGTAACTCCCTTGTTGCCACCAACCCCAGAGCCGATCTAGGGCACTCTGTAAGTTATCCACCCCCTCCCCAGGTTTGTCCACAGGAGCCCATAGTTTAAGATCATCCACAAACAACAGGGATGACAAACCCAGGGCCTTGGGGATATCATTCACATACAAGGAAAACAGTATGGGTCCAAGTACAGACCCTTGAGGGACCCCACTAATAACAGCAATCCTAGATGACATGCTAGTGCCAACATGAACACACTGTTCTCTACCATCGAGGAAGGCCAAAATCCAGTCCAGCAACCTGCCACATATACCAAAGGTTCTCAATTTAAAACAAAGTCTTTGATGTGGAACCTTATCAAATGCCTTACAAATGTCTATTAAGACTACATCCATGGCATGGTCCTGTTCAACCATGTTGGCCCACATCTCCTTGGCAGACAGCAAGTTTGTAAGGCAGGAATATCCCTTCTGAAAACCATGCTGAATATCACTCAGTAGATGGTGTCTAGATAGGTAATCCTCCAGCAGCTCATGAACGATCCTCTCCATTAGCTTGACAATAATACTGGTCAAGCTAACTGGCCTATAGTTTACCGGTTGGCTTTTCTCGCCTTTTTTGAAAACTGGACAGATCACAGCTTCCCGGTAGACCTTAGGTAAGGCAGCGGAATCGAACAATTTCCGATTTCTGATACACTGCTGCCACAGTTCAAATGCTAATTCCTTCAAGAGTTTAGGATGGAATCCGTCTGGCCCTGATGCTTTTGATGGATTCAGATCCAGTAGGGCCTTGAGCACCCTACCATCTAAAAACTCCACACCACATAGTGAGTGATCTGCTGGCGAGAAAGCAGCCACAATATCTAATGGCAGTGGCGATTCCAATGCAAAAGTAGTGGCATATTATTTCCCCAGCACACACGCCTTTCCAAGTTGGTAAAAACTGGGGTATCATCATCACCCAAAAGAACCGGAATAGAGTCCACTCTGGCCCCACGTGCTTTGATGTACGAGAAAAATCACTTAGGGTTCATTGCAGCTGACCCAGCTAACTCACTTTCATATTGTAACCGAGAGGCTCGCAAGAGCCTTTTACACATTGACCTCACACTCCTGTAGCCTTCCCAGGTGATACTGGTTGGGGCCCTTACATAGCACTTCCACTGTTTGGCATGCCTACAAAGACTCTTACTCTCTACGTAACGGATCCATGGTGGCTTGGCAGTTGCTTCCCTAGCAGACCATAGCAGTATGTAAGGTGAAGATACATAGCTCAAGGACTGTACAAATTTGTCCCATGCAGTGTCTGCAGTGTCAGAATCGGTGATGGAGCAGGGTGTCTCTCTAGCCTTATCTCTCATGGCTGGGAAGTCAGCCTTCCATATATTTGGTCACTGTATCCGACCATCATTCCTTAGTCTCGTCAGGTTGCATCTAAACAGCAACACTGCTTGGTCACTGTATCCTAGCAGTTGCCCATAGGACCTATCACCTACTGATTTAGCAAACACCAGATCTAAAATCGATGGCAATTGCTCACTCTTAAACCTAGTTGGTTTGTCGACAAACTGCCTCAATGGACTTTCGAGTGTGAACTCAAGAAGCCTATTCGCAAAGGTGCTAGACCCTAGGGAAGTTGTCAGAGCCCTCCAGCATATCTCAGGAGAATTAAAGTTCCCTAGAATCAAACACCTATTCGATGCATGTGACCTCAAACAATTAAAGACCACAGTGTCCAGGCTATCTGGACTTCTGTATAAAACCACGATGCTGATACTACTTGGATGAACATTAGCAGTCAAGGCCACAGCTTGAACTGTATTGTTAGCACATGCATACATAATGACCCTACCCACGTCAATGTCAGATTTAACGCTACTCCTCCTCCATGATGTGGGGCTGGTCTGTCAGCTCTAACCAAAGTCTTATCTAACCAAATAGTTAGATAAGCTCACCTCACTATTGTGAATACGGGATGTGAGCTACGTTTCGGTCACTGCAATGACATCTGGTTTGAAGTCATCTACCAGTTGGCCTAATTCGTGCATCTTATTACCTCTGCTACGTACGTTCGTTGGAACTACATTAAGTAGACGTCTACCACGGTACTCGGGTCGTGCGCCACCAATATCGGCTGTGACAGGGTAGTAGTGAACTGTCAGCACACCACCCGAAAACCCACAAGGGTAAGGCCTTGTTCACCCACGCCACAATGTGCCCTCAGATCCTTAAGTGCCTCTATGCATTTTAATCTGTCATTAAGAGGTAAATCCTCTTGCAGACTGAGGTCAGAGCCCTTCAGCTTTAAGGAAAATTGTAGAAGCGATTTGCATTCATCAGGACTCGAGAGAGCTACTCTGAGCAGTCTCGGTTTGGACTCCGCAGCCTTTGGCAGAGTGTTACTAAGCCTTGTAAGTATACGACCTGTGACCCCTGGGTGACCTGGAGGCATTAGATTGAAAATTGCGGTATTGCAGTGGTTAAGTGATGCGGGAGGTTTCTTTTTAATATGACCTGATGAGCTGTTTTATGGTCTAGTTTAGGAGCCGGTTGCATCCAGAATGTCATCAGTCTGTTATTAATTGTATTGATGAAATGATTTATGCACGTGTGTGTTGGTGACTACGTTGGTGACTATGAGTGTCAGCGAAGTCCTTTGCAATTGAAACTCAGAACAAGATTACCTGCTCATTGTGTTTAATTTGATTGTTTTTAAATTGTAATAAGGTAGTGTTGGTTTTTTAAAATGGCACATGGCAGCACCAGTTACAATATGGTACCTTTTAATAAAATTGTTTAAGATGTTTGATGCAACTTGGCTGAAACAATCTTGACAGAGGTATTTTTAGTTCAGTCTGTCAAGCAGGAGTGCTAGCTAGCTATCCTTTTTCTGAAACTCTTATAACAATTTAGCTAGTGGGCCAATGACACAAGGTGATGAGAAACAAGGTAGTTCTAATTAAGTTAGCTCATAGGCAGACTTAACTATGGAACTAATTAATTTAATTCTTAGTACCATAAGTCCCAAATTTAAACTTGGCAGAGAAGTTCGGAACTGCAAACCTTTATGATTAACCTTTATGTTATCTTTGAACAGCGCGATTGTAACATAGATGAAATATACATATTGCAATATTATAATTACACAAACGTTTTCTTCATAAAATAGCTTGTACTGGTATAGTGTAGCTGTGTTGGAGCATTCCTCCCCATCAGAATCAGAATAAGGCTTTATTGGTCTAGTGTGCTCACGCATACAAGGAATTTATTCTTGGTTACTGTAACGAATGAACACACACACAAGGAAGAGGATCCAATTACAAGAGGTTTTATTAGTGAAATCAAACAGATCTGTGGGGTCAGGCACGTATTCGTGGTGAGGTTGTTCCAAGGTCGATAACACGGGGCTGAGTCCTGGGGGTGTCCAGGGGTCAGGCGGGAGACGAGGTGTAAAAAACAGGCAGAAGTCAAAAACCAGGTGGACCAATATGATTCTAGAACTCTCAGTACACCCCATGGAGTAGCAATACTTCACAACGTGAATGCAAGAGGAGGCGTAGTAATGAGGAGAATGAGGATCAGTTGCGTGTTAGTACTCTGGTGAATCAGATCGGAGGTGTGTGCGAGCAGACATGGCAGTGCAGTGCCGAGTGTGGTTTCTGGGGTTCATTACCGTTACAGTAGCTCAGTCCGCATGGTTGCATGTACACAATACAACAAAAGACAGTTCCACAACACACACATACACACACAGTCATAGTCATACTTTTTAACTTTACATGTGCATCAATTGTTAAGAGTTCTGAGTGCAGGTGTTGGGAGATGCCATTATAAAATGATGAAGTAAAAATAAATAAGTAGATTGGCAGGCAAAAGGTAGGGCAGAAAAGTGCAGATAAAGGTGAAGTACTATGAAATGATCAAGATGAAATTAAATGTTTAGGTGTGTGATTATGTGTGTTATGGGGAGTTTATATGCATTTAGGTATTAAACTATTCATGACTTTGATGGCATATGGTAAAACACTTCTCTGTAGCCAGATTGTCATGATCCTCATTTGGCTAAAGTGCCAACCCGAGGGAAAGTGCTGGAACAGGTGATTATCAGGGAGAGGAAGGGTATGCTGTGATTTTCTCCATACACTTACTGATCCTGGAACAGGTGATGACCAGGTCTGTTGTGATGGGTCTGCATGATGGAACACATTGAAAAGCTGAATTCTGATCATCTGTGAGCTCATATGTTGTCAAATGTGCAGTGTCACAAGAACCTCACATTGTCATGGACGAATCATGCAGCCTCCTGTGTTCTGCAGTGCTGTATTTCAGTTCACCATTCAGTAATGCTGATCCATGGTGTATTAATCACTCGTGCAATAAGTTTGCTGGTTTGAAATTAGTGCTATGTCCTCAAGAGAAACTGGTCCTGGATCAGAGCCTTGATTAAACATTGTGACAAAACTTGTTTTTCCAGGTGTGTCAACATTTAGCACAATGCTTGTAAGTGTGTAGAAATTCTATCCCCGCTCCTGAAATGTTCTCATGTCACTTTTTGTTTGGCAGATTAGGTTTAAAAACATGTGCTTTAATGAGGAGGGATGTGTTGCTGTCTGATATTTTATGTAATGGTTGTTTTGTATAAGTAATGGTAGTTTATGTATTGGTAGTTTCATTGATATCTGGGGCAGTGGTACCTCAGTGGTTAAAGTACTCTACTAGTAATCAGAAGGTTGCTGGTGCAACCCCTACCAATGCCAAATTGGGCCCCTGAGCAAGGACTTTAGCCCTCAAGATGTACACAGTCACAATTGTAAGTCAGCCATAAGTGCTTAAAAGACTTATACTTTCCATTAGTTTAAAGTTTCAGTGGACATCAGCAGGGAGGGAGTGATATAATAATAGTACGATGGTGAGCTGTCTAAACGGTGCTAAGCATGAATGTAGTGTTGAGGAATAATGACTGAGTCTTCCAGTGAGCTATAAACAGAGAGAGAACCAAAGAAGGCAAACACGGCACGGGTGCACATGATTAGTGATCAGGTGATTATGATGTGTGTGTGTTAGTGGGCATGTCGCTTGGGTGTGGTGCCAGGCATAGTGCGACATTAAAGCCTGTGAAGAGGTCATTTCCCCAGACATGTAAACCAGCTGGATTTCTGGATACATAGCAAAATATTCTGCATCCAGGTATTTTATATTTTTAATAATACATATAATGCTTCTGTGATCTTTAGGTATTGTTTGCTATATGTATTAATCTTTTTTTTTAGGTTTTAGGATATTTAATCAAGTTGAATGCATTTCAGATACCAATATTCTATTTATTGCATGTTTTGTTGCATGTCTTTTTTTGTTATGTTATGTTGTGAAAACAGCCACTTGTGGAGTCAGAAAAACATGATTGGTTTTACTTGCATGCTTAGGGGAGTCATAGACATAGTCACAACTGTCAAAAGTCAAAACCAAAGAGCAAAGCAACCACTACACAGAAGACAACCAGAGAACCAGAGGAAAAACAAAACAAAACAGGGTGTGATGTCACTTCCAATGGTTCCTGGGAATTGGAGTCCCTGTCAAAGTCTGAGCAGATGAGACCAGTGAACAACTTGGGGTGGCACACTAAAAATGCTATAGAAGAACTTGTGCACAAGTTAATACAAAGTTAAAGTCACTATATTATATTAGATGATATTCACATGAGATCAGCTGAGGAATCATTAATTCATCATCACCAATATATCAAGAGTGTAGGTATTGATTAAACATGAAGGTGAATTAATAGCTCAGAACAAAGTTTTGTTTTATGTCCAGCACATTGTATTTTTAACCTACAAGCATCTTCCATTTTTTAAATCAAGACTATTTACTGTAACTTGGCAAGCTTAACATTACTATTAACATTTCTAAAACACTAACCATACAGAAACGAGACTTACTCTACCAAACACATACAAACTCACCAATAGATTACAGCTAAATCTGCTATAGGTTACTAATACTAATAGCTACATTTACTATCACAAATAATATTTTAAACGTATGGGAAACACTGTCATTTGTGTGGCCAGGGGGGTGGCCAGTAACTTTAGTTTTTACATATAAAGATAATAAAGATTTCCTAGATGGAGCCTACTCAGTAGATATTCTGTGTAGCACAGTGCTCTGTCTGTGGGTGGTGACTACAGCACTGCTTTTGGGAGTACCCTGAAAAACAAGGTGGAAAAATGTGAGAGATGCTGAAGAAAACCTGTATAGTCAAATATATCTGAATATGCTGCATGAAAACTTTACGATAATGAAACACATATATAAAACAAAACCCTGAGAATATTGAATGAAACCTAAATATATATTAAATGCATTCCACATATTTACATTACATTCAGTCTTCTCATGTTTTTCCAGATATTCATCTATATTTTGAAGATCATAATCTATTATGTTTTTAATTCCACTGTTTTAAAGCATATTTTAGGTTCATGAAATGTTCAAGAATTAATTTCAACATGCACATACATGGAAAAGAACATGGAGAGTACATGGAGAGTTCATGGAGAAGGAACTAAGTGACCCTGGGTTCTTCCAACCAATGGGTGGGTGGAATAAAAAAAAGTTTAGCACCTGGTTTATCTGGTTGTGTAGTCAAAACATAATCACAGCTGTAGATCTAATTTAAAAAATTTAAAGATTAAATTTTTTCTAAGATTATTGTACATCTCAAACAAATTAAAATTTGGACTCATCTTGATTTATTGGGCTTGGGAATTGTTAAACTTTGTCTGACAGAGACAGTTATCACTAAAATTTTAGTGCTGTTAACCTCCAGGTTGTAGATGTAAGATATCCGACAATTGAATATATATGGCTTATACTTATACACCAGAGAGGAATTGAACGGGATACAAAGCAGACTGTATAAAGATGTCCATTTATAGATCCAGGCTTTTGACAGACATGGCTTCCCTGCATATCTCAAACCAGTGGGTGAGTAAGAAAATAATCAAATGTATCATGCTGCGGCTGCAGGAGGGCTCTTTCTGAGTCACAGCAACAAGAATTAGTGTACATGCTTTCATTAATTTAATTTCCATTAATGAAAACACTTTCATCCATCGAGGTTGAAGACAGGCAGCGCTTCCGTCAGCTGTGGAGGAGTGAGGACAAGCAGTGGATTATCCAGGAGAGAATGGAGTTTGGAGGGTGTGTGGTTATTGGGCTTCTGATGGGCTATTTTGTGAGTGGATGGAATGGGTTCACTCCTGGACTGCTCACAGGAATTGAGATTTGGTTTACAGCAGGTCTGATAAGACATGCATGGGGACCATGATAATTGGTACCATAGAAACTTACTGCACTTCTCAGCTGGAGTTTACTTTATACATCAGGATTTATTAAGGGTAATCAAACACTAGGAAACATACATACAGTCATGCACCCAGACAGTGCACACAGTATCACAGGGATAGTAAAATATCTGTAAATAACTGTAAAATAAGTTTCTCCAAACAGCCTGACAGAACAAACCTATGACCTGTTGCTGTGGACTTAGAAATCAATTGCGTGATGATTGTATAGAGGTTGGCAGGGAATGCTCCCCTTCCCACTGTTCACATGGTACGGCCCGCTATGTGCAGTAGGCATTCACTGTCCTATTTGTAACCACACCTTCCTTGTTAGCACACATCTGCGCTAGGTAGTTGTAGTAATGTCTGTGTGTATGTAAACTGCTGTGGGAATGTGCATCTTTGTCGGTCTTTGCTCTTGATCCTGTTCCGTGTACATTCAAGTTCCACGTTATGTTTGTGAGCTATGTTCTACGTTGCCCATGTTCATTGTGCCTGTTCTGTGGGAGTGCCACTGTTTGTGTTATTTGTGTTTGGGGTAAATAAACATCTGTCACCATTGTGGGAGTCTGTGTGTCCTGCTCCTTGCCCTGCGGCACTTGGGCCATCACGGAGGTATAGTTTTGAAGTAACTTATCTGAAATGTTATAATAGCTTACAGACATTTTTTATTGTATTATGTATTTATAAGGCTCAAGTGATAATTTATTAACTTATGCATATTAATTTATTATGCATATTTAGTATTATAGATACATTTTACATTTTCAATGTAACAAAAAAAAAAGAAATATTATTGTAAGGGTTGTTGTTTGGATTGTTGTTTTATTTACAATAAAGTGAAGGTAACAATTCAAAAATCAAAGTTCATTCCCCAGGCTAAGGTTCATAAATGCAAGCAAAGTCCAAAATAAACAGAGCAAAGATCCAAAAGGCAAAAACAGGTATAGGTCAAAAACCCTAGAAGTCCACAATAGAGAGACCATACTCAGGATTCTAGTAGGTAAGGACTGACAGTGCTTTACAAACTCAAGGTGAATGGAGAGAATTCTGAAAGGGGAACTAATGAGACTGTTAATGGCCAGGGTTAGGTTAGGGTTAAGTGGTAAGGATCAGAGTAACCATGGTGACAGTTCATTATTCAGGTGACCTCTGGTGGTCAGTCCTGGAACTGTTGGGATTAAAAGTCAGAGGGGACTGAGACCTCTGGTGGTCAGTGCTGGGAAGACTGGAAGTGACTGAGCTGTACAAACACTGTAAATGAAAAGTAAGAGTGGAAGAACTCAATAATACTACTACTACTACTAATAAAAGTTATTATTATGTGTATAACATAATATCACATAAGCTCAACACCATGTTAGAGCCACTTTCTCTTAGACCACTTTGGACTGCCAAAGGACATTGTCTGACTGGACCATCCAGGTCGAGGTTGGCCGAGCACTGCTAGCATTTCATATTTTTACTTTGAAGCCCATGGCTGCAGGAGAGATGCTGGGTGTCAGCTGACCAAGTTCTGGTTCCTGAGCTAATGGACTCCTTCCACTGTGCTCATCCATCCAGACCTGCTCCTCACCATCCTGTTCTCACACCCTGCTGTTTGTGTGACCTTCAGTAAGGGGTTTTGGTCAGCATCCATCCTGATGGGCACACACACACACACACACACACACACACACACACACACACACACACACACACACACACACACACACACACACACAGATACGCTGTCACACCCGCAGACCTGAGCGTTCCCTGTTTCCCTGGCAACCTAGTCACTTCCAGGTTTTCGTCCCTCTCCATGGTTCCCTGTCTCCTCCCCTTTATCCCCAGCTGTTCCTAGTTTGTCCCTGATTATGATCCTATTTTAAACCTTGTTCCTGTGTCTCGTTTGTTGGTTACTGTTTTGGTATATCTCGCTAGATTCTTGGTCCTCTGTACTTTCTTCCCTCGCTCCATGTTACTTTCTCTATTCATATTTGCCAGTTCTCTGCTGTATGTAATACTTTCTCTCTGTGTTTTAATCCAAGTTGTTTGTCCCATGATTATTCATCTAACTTATTCCGCTCTCTTTTCCTGTTCAGTGTTCTCTCGTCTCTTCGCTTCGTTTAGGTTTCTCTTCCCCTGTTCATATATACAAGTGTTGTCTGGTTTTCCTTTTTAGTTCTACTTACCTGTGGTTTTTTTTTTGATCATACATAACCCAGTTCTGTGTATTCCCTGCTAGCTCTAGTTATAGTCCTCATCGTTATTCTTTCTTAGTCTTCCCTAAGTGTTTACGCCCCTTTTACCCAGTTCATGTACTCCCCTTGTTAGCCTGTTATTCTTATGTTAACCTGTGTGTTCTGTTTTGTTCTGTGCTGGTCTGTTTCTGTTATTAAATGTATTATTCATTTATTCTATCCTGCCTGCCTGTTGTTCACATTATGGCTTCTTCTGTTAATTCTGTTCTTCATAACATCCAAGGCGCCGGCACGTTGCAAGTGTGTTCGCTCATCACCTCTCCAACGTTACACATACCCACACCTTACTCCAGCACACAAGCCCTCCCTTGATACTATTCAACAGTCTATTAATCATAACTTCACTCACTTATCTCTTGTTTACTCTCTCCCTCTTTGAGTCCATAGGACAAGTCCTCTAGCACTTCACATTTCAACTTAGTGCTGACTTGAAACCCTACAAGAAAGTATTTTTTTTTTTTTTGCAATGCTGCTTTGTTTATATATGTATGTGTTATATACTGTTTTACATTCCAGTAATCAAAGCTCAAGTAAATAGCTTATAAACAGCTTATTCCTTAGGAACCTAAACATTTTTGCACAGTATTTTGACATATGGTGAAAGGACGGACTCCTCCCTTTTTAACGTTTGTTCCTTGTGATGTGCATGGCAAAATAGGCATATAAAGATACACAGTCCTTGAGCTTTCACTTTCCTCGAAAAGTGTTCTGGTGCGCATTGTAGGCAGTACTGTCAAGGTAAGTACTCAAACAATTATACTGTGAAACATGAGTTCAGTTTGGGCTTGACTAATATATAGTGCATCTGTAACATTAAGCTAAATATTTCATAATCTTTCATATCCACATAATAAATGTTCACTCAGGCTCTTAGAATTCAGTGGATGTCTTGGAATTATTCATGTTAGAAAGTCACACCTTGAGACTCATTTGGTAATGGAACAAGGCAGAACGGTGAAGTATTCTATATTCTCAAGAATTAAAATATTCACGTGAAAATAAATCCCTTGAAAAATATAGAGTTTGTAGCGCGGAAGGGGTGATGAGCGAGGGCGAACACACGTACGAAGTGCCGACGCCTTGCATTTTACGTGAAACGAAACTTACGAGGGAAACCATAACGATCGTGACAAATAGAATAAAGAAACACTTAGTTTCAATGAACAAACACTGAACAAAATCAAAGACAGACAGCAATAGCGGGTAAACATTAACGGGAAAGGCAGTGTAGGGGGAAACAAAAACCGACAAATAAGATACGTAGGGATGGGGTTTTTATAAGACTATAATCAGGAATGTATTAGGAGACATGAACAGCCCCTAAACCCATAAATCGGGCATCAAACAGACCACAGAACATATTTTGACAATGTTATGGGAGGTAGCTACTGCATTAGGAAGGGGAATGGCACAAAGCGGTGAAGCAGGCACAGCAGCACAAACCTGCTCTTGTGTTTCACTAGTAGCACATCATCCCTGACTGACAGGAACAACTTCTTTGGGCTATATGTAGACAGGGTATAGACAGTGTGTAAGCCGGCACAGCGGCACAAACCTGCTCTTGTGTTTTTAGTTGTTGTTGTTATGTTGTGAAAACAACGTGACTGGTTTTTACTTGCATGATTAGAGCGGTCACAGACATAGTCGGAACTGACCAAAGTTAAAACCAGAAAGCAAAGCAACCAGTACAGAGAGGACATCTAGAGAACAGTCAAAAACCAGAGAATCAAGAAATACCACACAGAAAAGCAAGGGGATAATTAAAGAGTTGGTAAAAACCCCCACAAAATGTTAAAACACGATGTCTTACTAGCAAAAAAGGAGATTAGATAAATAATCATTAATTAACCTATTGTATCATCGTCAATAAATCAAGAGTGTAGGCTGCTTAAACACAATTATTAATTGAGAACAAAGACAGTGTGTTGTCAGCAGCGGTGGGAGATGTGACATTATAAATTATGTTGTTGTTTTTTTTTACACCTAAAGTACCAATCTTTTATAGAAACACTGATCATTTCTGCATTTTAAATAAAGATTTCCTAGATGGAGCCTACTCAGTAGATATTCTGTGTAGCACAGTGCTCTGTCTGTGGGTGGTGACTACAGCACTGCTTTTGGGAGTACCCTGAAAAACAAGGTGGAAAAATGTGAGAGATGCTGAAGAAATCTTATATAGTCAAATATATCTGAATATGATAAATGAAAACCTTACAATAATGAAACACATACACTGCCTGGCCAAAAAAAAAAAGAAAAGATCACCAATACTGGATTTAACTAAACAAATAGGTAAGACCCTCCAATTGGATAATTTAACCCTAACTGATGCAGTGAGTAGCTTCTCATTTGTTAAACAACCATGTCGAAAGACACATCCTGTGGTCGTGGAAAAGATGTTAATCTGTTTCAGAAAGGTCAAATTATTAGCATGCATCATGCAGAGAAAACATCTAAGGAGATTGCTGAAACTACTAAAATCAGGTTAAGAACTGTCCAACGCATTGTTAAAAAGTGGAAGAACAGTGGGGAAACATCATCTTTGAGGAAGGAAAGTGGTTGGAAAAAAATCTTGAATGATCGTGATTAGTGATCACTTAAACGTGTGGTGAAATCAAGTCATTGAAAAACAACAGTAGAAGTCAGGGATATGTTTAATAGTGAAAGTAAGAGCACTTCCACATGCACCATGCAAAGGGAACTTGAGGGATTGGGACTAAACAGCTGTGTAGCCTTAAGAAAACCACTTGTCAGTGAGGCTACAAAATGTCAAAAATGGCTTTAATTTGCTAGGGAGCATAAAGATTGGACTCTGCAGCAATGGAAGAAGGTCATGTGGTCTGATGAGTCCAGATTTACCCTGTTCCAGAGTGATGGACTCATCAGGGTAAGAAGAGAGGCAGCTGAAGTGATGCACCCATCATGCCTAGTGCCTACCCTACAAGCCTGTGGGGGCAGTGCTATGATCTGGAGTTGCTGCAGTTGGCCAGGTCTAGGTTCAGCAACATTATGTGCCCAAAGAATGAGGTCAGCTGACTACCTGAATATACTGAACGACCAGGTTATTCCATCAATGGATTTTTTCTTCCCTTTTCCAAGATGACAATGCCAGGATTCATTGGGCTCTAATTGTGAAAGAGTGGTTCAGAGAGCATGAGACATCATTTTCACACATGGATTGGCCACCACAGAGTCCAGACCTGAACCCCATTGAGAATCTTTGGGATGTGCTGGAGAAGACTTTGTGCAGTGGTCCAAACCTCCCATCATCAATTCAAGATCTTGGGGAAAAATTAATGCAACTCTGGACAGAAATAAATGTTGTGACATTGCAGAAGCTTGTGGAAACTATGCCACAGCGAATGCGTGCCGTAATCAAAGCTAAAGGTGGTCCAATTAAATATTAGAGTGTCACTTTTTTTTTTTGGCCAGGCAGTGTATATAAAATAAAACCTTGAGAATATTGATTGAAACCTAATTTTATTAAACACATTCAACATATTTGTTTCATTCAGTATTCGTTTTTTCCAGATATTCATCCATATTTTGAAGGTCATCATCTGTTATGTTCTTTAATTCTCCTGTTTTAAACCATATTTTACATGTGCTGAGGTTCATAAAATGTCCAGGAATTAAGTTGAACATGCACATGTGTGCCTTATAGCTCAGAAACAGACTGTTCACTCTATAACTGTTGTACATCATGCAGAGCATTCTACACAACACATGGAAAAGAAACCAAGTGTGCCTGGGTTCCTTCAACCAATGGGTAGGTGGAAAAAATGTTTATCTGGTTGTGCAGCCAAGGTATAATTGTTTTGTCTGCACAACCAGTGTATCTCTTGTTGAATTATTTCAGTTATTTGAGAAGGTGAATGCTTTTCCCTGTTTTCTGAGACTTTTGTATATTTAAACTGTTTTAAAATTTGGACTCAACTTTGAGTTATGGGGCTACAGAACTGTTTAGATGTAAGATATCCTACAACTGGATAAATAAGGTTTATCTATAGCCACCGGAGAGGAACTGAATGGGTTACAAAGCAGATCCAATAAAGATGTCCAACAACAGCTCCAAGCATTTGAGAGGAAGATGAAAGATAGACACGGTTCTGCTGCGTATCTCCATGCTGTGGGTGAGCAAGAAAAGAATCATGTTAATCATACTGCGGTGTCAGGAGAGCTCTTTCTGAAACACAGCAGCAAGAGTTAATGCGCAGTCCGACTCGGTAAAGAAAATGCTCTCTTCCTTTCTTCTGCAGCATTTAACAATGAGGTTGAAGACAGGCAGCGCTTCCGTCAGCTGTGGAGGAGTGAGGACAAGCAGCGGATTATCCAGGAGAGAATGGAGTTTGGAGGGTGTGTGGTTATTGGGCTTCTGATGGGCTATTTTGTGAGTGGATGGAATGGGTTCACTCCTGGACTGCTCACAGGAATTGGGATTTGGTTTACAGGAGGTCTGATAAGACATGCATGGGGACCATGATAATTGGTACCACAGAAACTTACTGCACTTCTCAGCTGGGGTTTACTTCATACATCAGGATTTATTAAGGGTAATCAAACACTAGGAAACATGCATACAGTCATGCATCCAGACAGTGCACACAGTATCACAGGGATAGTAAAATATCTGTAAATAACTGTAAAATAAGTTTCTCCAAACAGCCTGACAGAACAAACCTATGACCTGTTGCTGTGGACTTAGAAATCCATTGCGTGATGATTGTATAGAGGTTGGCAGGGAATGCTCCCCTTCCCACTGTTCACATGGTACGGCCCGCTATGTGCAGTAGGCATTCACTGTCCTATTTGTAACCACGCCTTCCTTGTTAGCGCACATCTGCGCTAGGTAGTTGTAGTAATGTCTGTGTGTATGTAAACTGCTGTGGGAATGTGCATCTTTGTCGGTCTTTGCTCTTGATCCTGTTCCGTGTACGTTCGAGTTCCACGTTATGTTTGTGAGCCATGTTCTACGTTGCCCATGTTCACCTTGCCTGTTCTATGTGAATGCCACTGTTTGCATTATCTGTGTGTGTCTAAATAAATATCTGTCTCTGTTGAGGGAGTCTGTGTGTCCTACTCCTTGCCCTGTGGCACTCGGGCCATCACAGAAAGACTGACTGCCACAGGACGCCTACTCTCTCGTCATTAAATGGACTTCTCATGGGGAAATGGGCAAGAGGCTCCTATTGCCGACATCCCGAGCCGCTGCTTGGATCCCTGGATATTGGGAGGAGGACCGCAAGCGGAGCTCATGGCTAGACCAGAGGAGCAGGAGAGAACCCGCTCCAGCCAAGGAGGGGAACACCCCCTGGAATTTCTTGGGACCATGGAGAACCAAAGGGCTCCAATGGAACTGCAACGTAGGTGGTCTGGTAGAGTCGGCTAGGTCCATGGCTAGAAATCAAATAGCCTGTTTTCTCCCGCTCCTGAGTACAGGCCATGATCACTGGAAGGGTTCGCCTAAAGCCCTGGAGGAGGACTGCCTCAGAGGCTCTCCCTGGGTGGCTGGCGACAGGTGGGCTGTAGTGTGTGGCAGCGTGTCCGGACCCAGGGCGAATGTGTCCCTCTGCGTGTCCTGAAGGTCCAAGGACACGTGTCCAGTGCCTGCCCTTCCAACGGGCACTGCGTCTAAGCACTTTTTGTTGACTTACAGGCACATCTACTCATTGTTGTGTGGACCCATGGTGCATGTGGGCACGATATTTTGTGTGTACAGGCTGGTTCCCTCCGAGGATGTTGTCGCTGCTGAATGTCGTAGCCACGCCTCTGGGCTCTCCTCTGAACATCATGGGATGCACAATGTAGGAGTGTTCTTGTGTACTGTGTACGTTGATGGTCTGTGTGCGTTCGTTTTCCACATTATGTTTGTGAGCTATGTTCTACGTTGCCCATGTTCACTGTACCTGTTTTGTGTGAGTGCCACTGTTTGTGTTATTCGTCTTTGTGCAAATAAACATCTGTCTCCATCAAGGGAGTTTGTGTGTCCTGCTCCTTGCTCTGCAGCACTTGGGCCGTCACGGAAGTATAGTTGGAAGTAACTTATCTGGAATGCTATAATAGCTTACATACATTTTTTTGTATTATGTCTTTATAAGGCTCAAGTGATAATTTATTAACTTGTCATTATGAGTATTTATTATTATAGATACATTTTATTTTCAATGTAACAAAAGTTCATTATTCAGGTGACATTTGGTGGCCAGTCCTGGAACTACTGAGATTAAAAGTCAGAGGGGACTGAGACCTCTGATGGTCAGTGCTGGGAAGACTGGAAGTGACTGAGCTGTACAAACACTGTAAATGAGAAGTAAGAGTGGAAGAACTCAACTTTTTTGACATATTAGTATGGGCAGTAGCAATAATAGTAGTACTTATATGTATATAACATAAGCTCCACACCATGTTAGAGCCACTGACTTTCTCTTACACCAGTTTGGACTGCCAGAGGACATCGTCTGACCGGACCATCCCGTTTACTTAAAGGAAGAGATTTCTTACACCATCCAAAGGTGCCTCAGTGAGGTCACCCGAGCATCATTAGCCTTTCATATTTTTACTTTGAAGCCCATGGCTGCAGGAGAGATGCTGGGTGCCAGCTGACCAGGTTCTGGTTCCTGAGCTAATGGACTCCTTCCACTGTGCTCATCCATCCAGACCTGCTCCTCACCATCCTGTTCTCACACCCTGCTGTTTGTGTGACCTTCAGTAAGGGGTTTTGGTCAGCATCCAGCCTGATGGGCACACACACACACACACACACACACACACACACACACATTGTCACACCCGCAGACCTGAGTGTTCCCTGTTTCCCTGGCAACCTAGTCACTTCTGGGTTTTCGTCAATCTCTATGGTTCCCTGTCTCCTCCTCTTTATCTCTAGCTGTTCCTAGTTTGTCCCTGATTGTGATCCTATGTAAACCTTGTTCCTGCGACTCGTTTGTTGGTCATTGTTTTGGTATATCTCGCTAGATTCTTGTTCCTCGTTCCTTGTTTCTCTGTACTTTCTTCCCTCGCTCCATGTTTCGTTACCCTCTCTGTCTATGTTACTTTCCCTATTCATGTTCACCAGTTCTCTGCTGTATGTAATACTTTCTCTCTGTGTTTTAGTCTAAGTTGTTTGTCCCATGATTATTCGTCTAACTTATTCCGCTCTCTTTTCCTGTTCAGTGTTCTCTCGTCTCTTCGCTTCGTTTAGGTTTCTCTTCCCCTGTTCATATATACAAGTGTTGTCTGGTTTTCCTTTTTAGTTCTACTTACCTGTGGTTTTTTTTTTGATCATACATAACCCAGTTCTGTGTATTCCCTGCTAGCTCTAGTTATAGTCCTCATCGTTATTCTTTCTTAGTCTTCCCTAAGTGTTTACGCCCCTTTTACCCAGTTCATGTACTCACCTTGTTAGCCTGTTATTCTTATGTTAACCTGTGTGTTCTGTTTTGTTCTGTGCTGGTCTGTTTCTGTTATTAAATGTATTGTTCATTTATTCTATCCTGCCTGCCTGTTGTTCACATTATGGCTTCTTCTGTTAATTCTGTTCTTCATAACATCCAAGGCGCCGGCCCGTTGCAAGTGTGTTCGCTCATCACCTCTCCAACGTTACACATATCCACATCTTACTCCAGCACACAAGCCCTCCCTTGATACTATTCAACAGTCTATTAATCATAACCTCACTCACTTATCTCTTGTTTACTCTCTCCCTCTTTGAGTCCATAGGACAAGTCCTCTAGCGCTTCTAGCGCCTCTAGTGCTTTGTTTATATATGTATGTTATATACTGTTTTACATTCCAGTAATCAAAGCTCAAGTAAATAGCTTATAAACAGCTTATTCCTTAGGAACCTAAACATTTTTTGCACAGTATTTTGACATATGGTGAAAAATATTGTGAAAGGACGGACTCCTCCCTTTTTAACGTTTGTTCCTTGTGATGTGCATGGCAAAATAGGAATATAAAGATACACAGTCCTTGAGCTTTCACTTTCCTCGAAAAGTGTTCTGGTGCACATTGTAGGCAGTACTGTCAAGGTAAGTACTCAAACAATTATACTGTGAAACATGAGTTCAGTTCGGGCTTGACTAATATATAGTGCATCTGTAACATTAAGCTAAATATTTCATAATCTTTCATATCCACATAATAAATGTTCACTCAGGCTCTTAGAATTCAGTGGATGTCTTGGAATTATTCATGTTAGAAAGTCACACCTTGAGACTCATTTGGTAATGGAACAAGGCAGAACGGTGAAGTATTCTATATTCTCAAGAATTAAAATATTCACGTGAAAATAAATCCCTTGAAAAATATAGCGTTTGTAGCGCGGAAGGGGTGATGAGCGAGGGCGAACACACGTACGAAGTGCCGACGCCTTGCATTTTACGTGAAACGAAATTTACGAGGGAAACCATAACGATCGTGACAAATAGAATAAAGAAACACTTAGTTTCAATGAACAAACACTGAACAAAATCAAAGACAGAGAGCAATAGCGGGTAAACATTAACGGGAAAGGCAGTGTAGGGGGAAACAAAAACCGACAAATAAGATACGTAGGGATGGGGTTTTTATAAGACTATAATCAGGAATGTATTAGGAGACATGAACAGCCCCTAAACCCATAAATCGGGCATCAAACAGACCACAGAACATATTTTGACAATGTTATGGGAGGTAGCTACTGCATTAGGAAGGGGAATGGCACAAAGCGGTGAAGCAGGCACAGCAGCACAAACCTGCTCTTGTGTTTCACTAGTAGCACATCATCCCTGACTGACAGGAACAACTTCTTTGGGCTATATGTAGACAGGGTATAGACAGTGTGTAAGCCGGCACAGCGGCACAAACCTGCTCTTGTGTTTTTAGTTGTTGTTGTTATGTTGTGAAAACAACGTGACTGGTTTTTACTTGCATGATTAGAGCGGTCACAGACATAGTCGGAACTGACCAAAGTTAAAACCAGAAAGCAAAGCAACCAGTACAGAGAGGACATCTAGAGAACAGTCAAAAACCAGAGAATCAAGAAATACCACACAGAAAAGCAAGGGGATAATTAAAGAGTTGGTAAAAACCCCCACAAAATGTTAAAACACGATGTCTTACTAGCAAAAAAGGAGATTAGATAAATAATCATTAATTAACCTATTGTATCATCGTCAATAAATCAAGAGTGTAGGCTGCTTAAACACAATTATTAATTGAGAACAAAGACAGTGTGTTGTCAGCAGCGGTGGGAGATGTGACATTATAAATTATGTTGTTGTTTTTTTTTACACCTAAAGTACCAATCTTTTATAGAAACACTGATCATTTCTGCATTTTAAATAAAGATTTCCTAGATGGAGCCTACTCAGTAGATATTCTGTGTAGCACAGTGCTCTGTCTGTGGGTGGTGACTACAGCACTGCTTTTGGGAGTACCCTGAAAAACAAGGTGGAAAAATGTGAGAGATGCTGAAGAAATCTTATATAGTCAAATATATCTGAATATGATAAATGAAAACCTTACAATAATGAAACACATACACTGCCTGGCCAAAAAAAAAAAGAAAAGATCACCAATACTGGATTTAACTAAACAAATAGGTAAGACCCTCCAATTGGATAATTTAACCCTAACTGATGCAGTGAGTAGCTTCTCATTTGTTAAACAACCATGTCGAAAGACACATCCTGTGGTCGTGGAAAAGATGTTAATCTGTTTCAGAAAGGTCAAATTATTAGCATGCATCATGCAGAGAAAACATCTAAGGAGATTGCTGAAACTACTAAAATCAGGTTAAGAACTGTCCAACGCATTGTTAAAAAGTGGAAGAACAGTGGGGAAACATCATCTTTGAGGAAGGAAAGTGGTTGGAAAAAAATCTTGAATGATCGTGATTAGTGATCACTTAAACGTGTGGTGAAATCAAGTCATTGAAAAACAACAGTAGAAGTCAGGGATATGTTTAATAGTGAAAGTAAGAGCACTTCCACATGCACCATGCAAAGGGAACTTGAGGGATTGGGACTAAACAGCTGTGTAGCCTTAAGAAAACCACTTGTCAGTGAGGCTACAAAATGTCAAAAATGGCTTTAATTTGCTAGGGAGCATAAAGATTGGACTCTGCAGCAATGGAAGAAGGTCATGTGGTCTGATGAGTCCAGATTTACCCTGTTCCAGAGTGATGGACTCATCAGGGTAAGAAGAGAGGCAGCTGAAGTGATGCACCCATCATGCCTAGTGCCTACCCTACAAGCCTGTGGGGGCAGTGCTATGATCTGGAGTTGCTGCAGTTGGCCAGGTCTAGGTTCAGCAACATTATGTGCCCAAAGAATGAGGTCAGCTGACTACCTGAATATACTGAACGACCAGGTTATTCCATCAATGGATTTTTTCTTCCCTTTTCCAAGATGACAATGCCAGGATTCATTGGGCTCTAATTGTGAAAGAGTGGTTCAGAGAGCATGAGACATCATTTTCACACATGGATTGGCCACCACAGAGTCCAGACCTGAACCCCATTGAGAATCTTTGGGATGTGCTGGAGAAGACTTTGTGCAGTGGTCCAAACCTCCCATCATCAATTCAAGATCTTGGGGAAAAATTAATGCAACTCTGGACAGAAATAAATGTTGTGACATTGCAGAAGCTTGTGGAAACTATGCCACAGCGAATGCGTGCCGTAATCAAAGCTAAAGGTGGTCCAATTAAATATTAGAGTGTCACTTTTTTTTTTTGGCCAGGCAGTGTATATAAAATAAAACCTTGAGAATATTGATTGAAACCTAATTTTATTAAACACATTCAACATATTTGTTTCATTCAGTATTCGTTTTTTCCAGATATTCATCCATATTTTGAAGGTCATCATCTGTTATGTTCTTTAATTCTCCTGTTTTAAACCATATTTTACATGTGCTGAGGTTCATAAAATGTCCAGGAATTAAGTTGAACATGCACATGTGTGCCTTATAGCTCAGAAACAGACTGTTCACTCTATAACTGTTGTACATCATGCAGAGCATTCTACACAACACATGGAAAAGAAACCAAGTGTGCCTGGGTTCCTTCAACCAATGGGTAGGTGGAAAAAATGTTTATCTGGTTGTGCAGCCAAGGTATAATTGTTTTGTCTGCACAACCAGTGTATCTCTTGTTGAATTATTTCAGTTATTTGAGAAGGTGAATGCTTTTCCCTGTTTTCTGAGACTTTTGTATATTTAAACTGTTTTAAAATTTGGACTCAACTTTGAGTTATGGGGCTACAGAACTGTTTAGATGTAAGATATCCTACAACTGGATAAATAAGGCTTATCTATAGGCACCGGAGAGGAACTGAATGGGTTACAAAGCAGATCCAATAAAGATGTCCAACAACAGCTCCAAGCATTTGAGAGGAAGATGAAAGATAGACACGGTTCTGCTGCGTATCTCCATGCTGTGGGTGAGCAAGAAAAGAATCATGTTAATCATACTGCGGTGTCAGGAGAGCTCTTTCTGAAACACAGCAGCAAGAGTTAATGCGCAGTCCGACTCGGTAAAGAAAATGCTCTCTTCCTTTCTTCTGCAGCATTTAACAATGAGGTTGAAGACAGGCAGCGCTTCCGTCAGCTGTGGAGGAGTGAGGACAAGCAGCGGATTATCCAGGAGAGAATGGAGTTTGGAGGGTGTGTGGTTATTGGGCTTCTGATGGGCTATTTTGTGAGTGGATGGAATGGGTTCACTCCTGGACTGCTCACAGGAATTGGGATTTGGTTTACAGGAGGTCTGATAAGACATGCATGGGGACCATGATAATTGGTACCACAGAAACTTACTGCACTTCTCAGCTGGGGTTTAGTTCATACATCAGGATTTATTAAGGGTAATCAAACACTAGGAAACATGCATACAGTCATGCATCCAGACAGTGCACACAGTATCACAGGGATAGTAAAATATCTGTAAATAACTGTAAAATAAGTTTCTCCAAACAGCCTGACAGAACAAACCTATGACCTGTTGCTGTGGACTTAGAAATCCATTGCGTGATGATTGTATAGAGGTTGGCAGGGAATGCTCCCCTTCCCACTGTTCACATGGTACGGCCCGCTATGTGCAGTAGGCATTCACTGTCCTATTTGTAACCACGCCTTCCTTGTTAGCGCACATCTGCGCTAGGTAGTTGTAGTAATGTCTGTGTGTATGTAAACTGCTGTGGGAATGTGCATCTTTGTCGGTCTTTGCTCTTGATCCTGTTCCGTGTACGTTCGAGTTCCACGTTATGTTTGTGAGCCATGTTCTACGTTGCCCATGTTCACCTTGCCTGTTCTATGTGAATGCCACTGTTTGCATTATCTGTGTGTGTCTAAATAAATATCTGTCTCTGTTGAGGGAGTCTGTGTGTCCTACTCCTTGCCCTGTGGCACTCGGGCCATCACAGAAAGACTGACTGCCACAGGACGCCTACTCTCTCGTCATTAAATGGACTTCTCATGGGGAAATGGGCAAGAGGCTCCTATTGCCGACATCCCGAGCCGCTGCTTGGATCCCTGGATATTGGGAGGAGGACCGCAAGCGGAGCTCATGGCCAGACCAGAGGAGCAGGAGAGAACCCGCTCCAGCCAAGGAGGGGAACACCCCCTGGAATTTCTTGGGACCATGGAGAACCAAAGGGCTCCAATGGAACTGCAACGTAGGTGGTCTGGTAGAGTCGGCTAGGTCCATGGCTAGAAATCAAATAGCCTGTTTTCTCCCGCTCCTGAGTACAGGCCATGATCACTGGAAGGGTTCGCCTAAAGCCCTGGAGGAGGACTGCCTCAGAGGCTCTCCCTGGGTGGCTGGCGACAGGTGGGCTGTAGTGTGTGGCAGCGTGTCCGGACCCAGGGCGAATGTGTCCCTCTGCGTGTCCTGAAGGTCCAAGGACACGTGTCCAGTGCCTGCCCTTCCAACGGGCACTGCGTCTAAGCACTTTTTGTTGACTTACAGGCACATCTACTCATTGTTGTGTGGACCCATGGTGCATGTGGGCACGATATTTTGTGTGTACAGGCTGGTTCCCTCCGAGGATGTTGTCGCTGCTGAATGTCGTAGCCACGCCTCTGGGCTCTCCTCTGAACATCATGGGATGCACAATGTAGGAGTGTTCTTGTGTACTGTGTACGTTGATGGTCTGTGTGCGTTCGTTTTCCACATTATGTTTGTGAGCTATGTTCTACGTTGCCCATGTTCACTGTACCTGTTTTGTGTGAGTGCCACTGTTTGTGTTATTCGTCTTTGTGCAAATAAACATCTGTCTCCATCAAGGGAGTTTGTGTGTCCTGCTCCTTGCTCTGCAGCACTTGGGCCGTCACGGAAGTATAGTTGGAAGTAACTTATCTGGAATGCTATAATAGCTTACATACATTTTTTTGTATTATGTCTTTATAAGGCTCAAGTGATAATTTATTAACTTGTCATTATGAGTATTTATTATTATAGATACATTTTATTTTCAATGTAACAAAAGTTCATTATTCAGGTGACATTTGGTGGCCAGTCCTGGAACTACTGAGATTAAAAGTCAGAGGGGACTGAGACCTCTGATGGTCAGTGCTGGGAAGACTGGAAGTGACTGAGCTGTACAAACACTGTAAATGAGAAGTAAGAGTGGAAGAACTCAACTTTTTTGACATATTAGTATGGGCAGTAGCAATAATAGTAGTACTTATATGTATATAACATAAGCTCCACACCATGTTAGAGCCACTGACTTTCTCTTACACCAGTTTGGACTGCCAGAGGACATCGTCTGACCGGACCATCCCGTTTACTTAAAGGAAGAGATTTCTTACACCATCCAAAGGTGCCTCAGTGAGGTCACCCGAGCATCATTAGCCTTTCATATTTTTACTTTGAAGCCCATGGCTGCAGGAGAGATGCTGGGTGCCAGCTGACCAGGTTCTGGTTCCTGAGCTAATGGACTCCTTCCACTGTGCTCATCCATCCAGACCTGCTCCTCACCATCCTGTTCTCACACCCTGCTGTTTGTGTGACCTTCAGTAAGGGGTTTTGGTCAGCATCCAGCCTGATGGGCACACACACACACACACACACACACACACACACACACACATTGTCACACCCGCAGACCTGAGCGTTCCCTGTTTCCCTGGCAACCTAGTCACTTCTGGGTTTTCGTCAATCTCTATGGTTCCCTGTCTCCTCCTCTTTATCTCTAGCTGTTCCTAGTTTGTCCCTGATTGTGATCCTATGTAAACCTTGTTCCTGCGACTCGTTTGTTGGTCATTGTTTTGGTATATCTCGCTAGATTCTTGTTCCTCGTTCCTTGTTTCTCTGTACTTTCTTCCCTCGCTCCATGTTTCGTTACCCTCTCTGTCTATGTTACTTTCCCTATTCATGTTCACCAGTTCTCTGCTGTATGTAATACTTTCTCTCTGTGTTTTAGTCTAAGTTGTTTGTCCCATGATTATTCGTCTAACTTATTCCGCTCTCTTTTCCTGTTCAGTGTTCTCTCGTCTCTTCGCTTCGTTTAGGTTTCTCTTCCCCTGTTCATATATACAAGTGTTGTCTGGTTTTCCTTTTTAGTTCTACTTACCTGTGGTTTTTTTTTTGATCATACATAACCCAGTTCTGTGTATTCCCTGCTAGCTCTAGTTATAGTCCTCATCGTTATTCTTTCTTAGTCTTCCCTAAGTGTTTACGCCCCTTTTACCCAGTTCATGTACTCACCTTGTTAGCCTGTTATTCTTATGTTAACCTGTGTGTTCTGTTTTGTTCTGTGCTGGTCTGTTTCTGTTATTAAATGTATTGTTCATTTATTCTATCCTGCCTGCCTGTTGTTCACATTATGGCTTCTTCTGTTAATTCTGTTCTTCATAACATCCAAGGCGCCGGCCCGTTGCAAGTGTGTTCGCTCATCACCTCTCCAACGTTACACATATCCACATCTTACTCCAGCACACAAGCCCTCCCTTGATACTATTCAACAGTCTATTAATCATAACCTCACTCACTTATCTCTTGTTTACTCTCTCCCTCTTTGAGTCCATAGGACAAGTCCTCTAGCGCTTCTAGCGCCTCTAGTGCTTTGTTTATATATGTATGTTATATACTGTTTTACATTCCAGTAATCAAAGCTCAAGTAAATAGCTTATAAACAGCTTATTCCTTAGGAACCTAAACATTTTTTGCACAGTATTTTGACATATGGTGAAAAATATTGTGAAAGGACGGACTCCTCCCTTTTTAACGTTTGTTCCTTGTGATGTGCATGGCAATATAGGCATATAAAGATACACAGTCCTTGAGCTTTCACTTTCCTCGAAAAGTGTTCTGGTGCACATTGTAGGCAGTACTGTCAAGGTAAGTACTCAAACAATTATACTGTGAAACATGAGTTCAGTTCGGGCTTGACTAATATATAGTGCATCTGTAACATTAAGCTAAATATTTCATAATCTTTCATATCCACATAATAAATGTTCACTCAGGCTCTTAGAATTCAGTGGATGTCTTGGAATTATTCATGTTAGAAAGTCACACCTTGAGACTCATTTGGTAATGGAACAAGGCAGAACGGTGAAGTATTCTATATTCTGAAGAATTAAAATATTCACGTGAAAATAAATCCCTTGAAAAATATAGCGTTTGTAGCGCGGAAGGGGTGATGAGCGAGGGCGAACACACGTACGAAGTGCCGACGCCTTGCATTTTACGTGAAACGAAATTTACGAGGGAAACCATAACGATCGTGACAAATAGAATAAAGAAACACTTAGTTTCAATGAACAAACACTGAACAAAATCAAAGACAGAGAGCAATAGCGGGTAAACATTAACGGGAAAGGCAGTGTAGGGGGAAACAAAAACCGACAAATAAGATACGTAGGGATGGGGTTTTTATAAGACTATAATCAGGAATGTATTAGGAGACATGAACAGCCCCTAAACCCATAAATCGGGCATCAAACAGACCACAGAACATATTTTGACAATGTTATGGGAGGTAGCTACTGCATTAGGAAGGGGAATGGCACAAAGCGGTGAAGCAGGCACAGCAGCACAAACCTGCTCTTGTGTTTCACTAGTAGCACATCATCCCTGACTGACAGGAACAACTTCTTTGGGCTATATGTAGACAGGGTATAGACAGTGTGTAAGCCGGCACAGCGGCACAAACCTGCTCTTGTGTTTTTAGTTGTTGTTGTTATGTTGTGAAAACAACGTGACTGGTTTTTACTTGCATGATTAGAGCGGTCACAGACATAGTCGGAACTGACCAAAGTTAAAACCAGAAAGCAAAGCAACCAGTACAGAGAGGACATCTAGAGAACAGTCAAAAACCAGAGAATCAAGAAATACCACACAGAAAAGCAAGGGGATAATTAAAGAGTTGGTAAAAACCCCCACAAAATGTTAAAACACGATGTCTTACTAGCAAAAAAGGAGATTAGATAAATAATCATTAATTAACCTATTGTATCATCGTCAATAAATCAAGAGTGTAGGCTGCTTAAACACAATTATTAATTGAGAACAAAGACAGTGTGTTGTCAGCAGCGGTGGGAGATGTGACATTATAAATTATGTTGTTGTTTTTTTTTACACCTAAAGTACCAATCTTTTATAGAAACACTGATCATTTCTGCATTTTAAATAAAGATTTCCTAGATGGAGCCTACTCAGTAGATATTCTGTGTAGCACAGTGCTCTGTCTGTGGGTGGTGACTACAGCACTGCTTTTGGGAGTACCCTGAAAAACAAGGTGGAAAAATGTGAGAGATGCTGAAGAAATCTTATATAGTCAAATATATCTGAATATGATAAATGAAAACCTTACAATAATGAAACACATACACTGCCTGGCCAAAAAAAAAAAGAAAAGATCACCAATACTGGATTTAACTAAACAAATAGGTAAGACCCTCCAATTGGATAATTTAACCCTAACTGATGCAGTGAGTAGCTTCTCATTTGTTAAACAACCATGTCGAAAGACACATCCTGTGGTCGTGGAAAAGATGTTAATCTGTTTCAGAAAGGTCAAATTATTAGCATGCATCATGCAGAGAAAACATCTAAGGAGATTGCTGAAACTACTAAAATCAGGTTAAGAACTGTCCAACGCATTGTTAAAAAGTGGAAGAACAGTGGGGAAACATCATCTTTGAGGAAGGAAAGTGGTTGGAAAAAAATCTTGAATGATCGTGATTAGTGATCACTTAAACGTGTGGTGAAATCAAGTCATTGAAAAACAACAGTAGAAGTCAGGGATATGTTTAATAGTGAAAGTAAGAGCACTTCCACATGCACCATGCAAAGGGAACTTGAGGGATTGGGACTAAACAGCTGTGTAGCCTTAAGAAAACCACTTGTCAGTGAGGCTACAAAATGTCAAAAATGGCTTTAATTTGCTAGGGAGCATAAAGATTGGACTCTGCAGCAATGGAAGAAGGTCATGTGGTCTGATGAGTCCAGATTTACCCTGTTCCAGAGTGATGGACTCATCAGGGTAAGAAGAGAGGCAGCTGAAGTGATGCACCCATCATGCCTAGTGCCTACCCTACAAGCCTGTGGGGGCAGTGCTATGATCTGGAGTTGCTGCAGTTGGCCAGGTCTAGGTTCAGCAACATTATGTGCCCAAAGAATGAGGTCAGCTGACTACCTGAATATACTGAACGACCAGGTTATTCCATCAATGGATTTTTTCTTCCCTTTTCCAAGATGACAATGCCAGGATTCATTGGGCTCTAATTGTGAAAGAGTGGTTCAGAGAGCATGAGACATCATTTTCACACATGGATTGGCCACCACAGAGTCCAGACCTGAACCCCATTGAGAATCTTTGGGATGTGCTGGAGAAGACTTTGTGCAGTGGTCCAAACCTCCCATCATCAATTCAAGATCTTGGGGAAAAATTAATGCAACTCTGGACAGAAATAAATGTTGTGACATTGCAGAAGCTTGTGGAAACTATGCCACAGCGAATGCGTGCCGTAATCAAAGCTAAAGGTGGTCCAATTAAATATTAGAGTGTGACTTTTTTTTTTGGCCAGGCAGTGTATATAAAATAAAACCTTGAGAATATTGATTGAAACCTAATTTTATTAAACACATTCAACATATTTGTTTCATTCAGTATTCGTTTTTTTCCAGATATTCATCCATATTTTGAAGGTCATCATCTGTTATGTTCTTTAATTCTCCTGTTTTAAACCATATTTTACATGTGCTGAGGTTCATAAAATGTTCAGGAATTAAGTTGAACATGCACATGTGTGCATTATAGCTCAGAAACAGACTGTTCACTCTATAACTGTTGTACATCATGCAGAGCATTCTACACAACACACGGAAAAGAAACCAAGTGTGCCTGGGTTCCTCCAACCAATGGGTAGGTGGAAAAAATGTTTATCTGGTTGTGCAGCCAAGGTATAATTGTTTTGTCTGCACAACCAGTGTATCTCTTGTTGAATTATTTCAGTTATTTGAGAAGGTGAATGCTTTTCCCTGTTTTCTGAGACTTTTGTATATTTAAACTGTTTTAAAATTTGGACTCAACCTTGAGTTATGGGGCTACAGAACTGTTTAGATGTAAGATATCCTACAACTGGATAAATAAGGTTTATCTATAGGCACCGGAGAGGAACTGAATGGGTTACAAAGCAGATTCAATAAAGATGTCCAACAACAGCTCCAAGCATTTGAGAGGAAGATGAAAGATAGACACGGTTCTGCTGCGTATCTCCATGCTGTGGGTGAACAAGAAAAGAATCATGTTAATCATACTGCGGTGTCAGGAGCGCTCTTTCTGAAACACAGCAGCAAGAGTTAATGCGCAGTCCGACTCGGTAAAGAAAATGCTCTCTTCCTTTCTTCTGCAGCATTTAACAATGAGGTTGAAGACAGGCAGCGCTTCCGTCAGCTGTGGAGCAGTGAGGACAAGCAACGGATTATCCAGGAGAGAATGGAGTTTGGCGGGTGTGTGGTTATTGGGCTTCTGATGGGCTATTTTGTGAGTGGATGGAATGGGTTCACTCCTGGACTGCTCACAGGAATTGGGATTTGGTTTACAGGAGGTCTGATAAGACATGCATGGGGACCATGATAATTGGTACCACAGAAACTTACTGCACTTCTCAGCTGGGGTTTACTTCATACATCAGGATTTATTAAGGGTAATCAAACACTAGGAAACATGCATACAGTCATGCATCCAGACAGTGCACACAGTATCACAGGGATAGTAAAATATCTGTAAATAACTGTAAAATAAGTTTCTCCAAACAGCCTGACAGAACAAACCTATGACCTGTTGCTGTGGACTTAGAAATCAATTGCGTGATGATTGTATAGAGTTTGGCAGGGAATGCTCCCCTTCCCACTGTTCACATGGTACGGCCCGCTATGTGCAGTAGGCATTCACTGTCCTATTTGTAACCACGCCTTCCTTGTTAGCGCACATCTGCGCTAGGTAGTTGTAGTAATGTCTGTGTGTATGTAAACTGCTGTGGGAATGTGCATCTTTGTCGGTCTTTGCTCTTGATCCTGTTCCGTGTACGTTCGAGTTCCACGTTATGTTTGTGAGCTATGTTCTACGTTGCCCATGTTCACCTTGCCTGTTCTATGTGAATGCCACTGTTTGCATTATCTGTGTGTGTCTAAATAAATATCTGTCTCTGTTGAGGGAGTCTGTGTGTCCTACTCCTTGCCCTGTGGCACTCGGGCCATCACAGAAAGACTGACTGCCACAGGACGCCTACTCTCTCGTCATTAAATGGACTTCTCATGGGGAAATGGGCAAGAGGCTCCTATTGCCGACATCCCGAGCCGCTGCTTGGATCCCTGGATATTGGGAGGAGGACCGCAAGCGGAGCTCATGGCCAGACCAGAGGAGCAGGAGAGAACCCGCTCCAGCCAAGGAGGGGAACACCCCCTGGAATTTCTTGGGACCATGGAGAACCAAAGGGCTCCAATGGAACTGCAACGTAGGTGGTCTGGTAGAGTCGGCTAGGTCCATGGCTAGAAATCAAATAGCCTGTTTTCTCCCGCTCCTGAGTACAGGCCATGATCACTGGAAGGGTTCGCCTAAAGCCCTGGAGGAGGACTGCCTCAGAGGCTCTCCCTGGGTGGCTGGCGACAGGTGGGCTGTAGTGTGTGGCAGCGTGTCCGGACCCAGGGCGAATGTGTCCCTCTGCGTGTCCTGAAGGTCCAAGGACACGTGTCCAGTGCCTGCCCTTCCAACGGGCACTGCGTCTAAGCACTTTTTGTTGACTTACAGGCACATCTACTCATTGTTGTGTGGACCCATGGTGCATGTGGGCACGATATTTTGTGTGTACAGGCTGGTTCCCTCCGAGGATGTTGTCGCTGCTGAATGTCGTAGCCACGCCTCTGGGCTCTCCTCTGAACATCATGGGATGCACAATGTAGGAGTGTTCTTGTGTACTGTGTACGTTGATGGTCTGTGTGCGTTCGTTTTCCACATTATGTTTGTGAGCTATGTTCTACGTTGCCCATGTTCACTGTACCTGTTTTGTGTGAGTGCCACTGTTTGTGTTATTCGTCTTTGTGCAAATAAACATCTGTCTCCATCAAGGGAGTTTGTGTGTCCTGCTCCTTGCTCTGCAGCACTTGGGCCGTCACGGAAGTATAGTTGGAAGTAACTTATCTGGAATGCTATAATAGCTTACATACATTTTTTTGTATTATGTCTTTATAAGGCTCAAGTGATAATTTATTAACTTGTCATTATGAGTATTTATTATTATAGATACATTTTATTTTCAATGTAACAAAAGTTCATTATTCAGGTGACATTTGGTGGCCAGTCCTGGAACTACTGAGATTAAAAGTCAGAGGGGACTGAGACCTCTGATGGTCAGTGCTGGGAAGACTGGAAGTGACTGAGCTGTACAAACACTGTAAATGAGAAGTAAGAGTGGAAGAACTCAACTTTTTTGACATATTAGTATGGGCAGTAGCAATAATAGTAGTACTTATATGTATATAACATAAGCTCCACACCATGTTAGAGCCACTGACTTTCTCTTACACCAGTTTGGACTGCCAGAGGACATCGTCTGACCGGACCATCCCGTTTACTTAAAGGAAGAGATTTCTTACACCATCCAAAGGTGCCTCAGTGAGGTCACCCGAGCATCATTAGCCTTTCATATTTTTACTTTGAAGCCCATGGCTGCAGGAGAGATGCTGGGTGCCAGCTGACCAGGTTCTGGTTCCTGAGCTAATGGACTCCTTCCACTGTGCTCATCCATCCAGACCTGCTCCTCACCATCCTGTTCTCACACCCTGCTGTTTGTGTGACCTTCAGTAAGGGGTTTTGGTCAGCATCCAGCCTGATGGGCACACACACACACACACACACACACACACACACACACACACACACACACACACACACACACACACACATTGTCACACCCGCAGACCTGAGCGTTCCCTGTTTCCCTGGCAACCTAGTCACTTCTGGGTTTTCGTCAATCTCTATGGTTCCCTGTCTCCTCCTCTTTATCTCTAGCTGTTCCTAGTTTGTCCCTGATTGTGATCCTATGTAAACCTTGTTCCTGCGACTCGTTTGTTGGTCATTGTTTTGGTATATCTCGCTAGATTCTTGTTCCTCGTTCCTTGTTTCTCTGTACTTTCTTCCCTCGCTCCATGTTTCGTTACCCTCTCTGTCTATGTTACTTTCCCTATTCATGTTCACCAGTTCTCTGCTGTATGTAATACTTTCTCTCTGTGTTTTAGTCTAAGTTGTTTGTCCCATGATTATTCGTCTAACTTATTCCGCTCTCTTTTCCTGTTCAGTGTTCTCTCGTCTCTTCGCTTCGTTTAGGTTTCTCTTCCCCTGTTCATATATACAAGTGTTGTCTGGTTTTCCTTTTTAGTTCTACTTACCTGTGGTTTTTTTTTTGATCATACATAACCCAGTTCTGTGTATTCCCTGCTAGCTCTAGTTATAGTCCTCATCGTTATTCTTTCTTAGTCTTCCCTAAGTGTTTACGCCCCTTTTACCCAGTTCATGTACTCACCTTGTTAGCCTGTTATTCTTATGTTAACCTGTGTGTTCTGTTTTGTTCTGTGCTGGTCTGTTTCTGTTATTAAATGTATTGTTCATTTATTCTATCCTGCCTGCCTGTTGTTCACATTATGGCTTCTTCTGTTAATTCTGTTCTTCATAACATCCAAGGCGCCGGCCCGTTGCAAGTGTGTTCGCTCATCACCTCTCCAACGTTACACATATCCACATCTTACTCCAGCACACAAGCCCTCCCTTGATACTATTCAACAGTCTATTAATCATAACCTCACTCACTTATCTCTTGTTTACTCTCTCCCTCTTTGAGTCCATAGGACAAGTCCTCTAGCGCTTCTAGCGCCTCTAGTGCTTTGTTTATATATGTATGTTATATACTGTTTTACATTCCAGTAATCAAAGCTCAAGTAAATAGCTTATAAACAGCTTATTCCTTAGGAACCTAAACATTTTTTGCACAGTATTTTGACATATGGTGAAAAATATTGTGAAAGGACGGACTCCTCCCTTTTTAACGTTTGTTCCTTGTGATGTGCATGGCAATATAGGCATATAAAGATACACAGTCCTTGAGCTTTCACTTTCCTCGAAAAGTGTTCTGGTGCACATTGTAGGCAGTACTGTCAAGGTAAGTACTCAAACAATTATACTGTGAAACATGAGTTCAGTTCGGGCTTGACTAATATATAGTGCATCTGTAACATTAAGCTAAATATTTCATAATCTTTCATATCCACATAATAAATGTTCACTCAGGCTCTTAGAATTCAGTGGATGTCTTGGAATTATTCATGTTAGAAAGTCACACCTTGAGACTCATTTGGTAATGGAACAAGGCAGAACGGTGAAGTATTCTATATTCTGAAGAATTAAAATATTCACGTGAAAATAAATCCCTTGAAAAATATAGCGTTTGTAGCGCGGAAGGGGTGATGAGCGAGGGCGAACACACGTACGAAGTGCCGACGCCTTGCATTTTACGTGAAACGAAATTTACGAGGGAAACCATAACGATCGTGACAAATAGAATAAAGAAACACTTAGTTTCAATGAACAAACACTGAACAAAATCAAAGACAGAGAGCAATAGCGGGTAAACATTAACGGGAAAGGCAGTGTAGGGGGAAACAAAAACCGACAAATAAGATACGTAGGGATGGGGTTTTTATAAGACTATAATCAGGAATGTATTAGGAGACATGAACAGCCCCTAAACCCATAAATCGGGCATCAAACAGACCACAGAACATATTTTGACAATGTTATGGGAGGTAGCTACTGCATTAGGAAGGGGAATGGCACAAAGCGGTGAAGCAGGCACAGCAGCACAAACCTGCTCTTGTGTTTCACTAGTAGCACATCATCCCTGACTGACAGGAACAACTTCTTTGGGCTATATGTAGACAGGGTATAGACAGTGTGTAAGCCGGCACAGCGGCACAAACCTGCTCTTGTGTTTTTAGTTGTTGTTGTTATGTTGTGAAAACAACGTGACTGGTTTTTACTTGCATGATTAGAGCGGTCACAGACATAGTCGGAACTGACCAAAGTTAAAACCAGAAAGCAAAGCAACCAGTACAGAGAGGACATCTAGAGAACAGTCAGAAACCAGAGAATCAAGAAATACCACACAGAAAAGCAAGGGGATAATTAAAGAGTTGGTAAAAACCCCCACAAAATGTTAAAACACGATGTCTTACTAGCAAAAAAGGAGATTAGATAAATAATCATTAATTAACCTATTGTATCATCGTCAATAAATCAAGAGTGTAGGCTGCTTAAACACAATTATTAATTGAGAACAAAGACAGTGTGTTGTCAGCAGCGGTGGGAGATGTGACATTATAAATTATGTTGTTGTTTTTTTTTACACCTAAAGTACCAATCTTTTATAGAAAAACTGATCATTTCTGCATTTTAAATAAAGATTTCCTAGATGGAGCCTACTCAGTAGATATTCTGTGTAGCACAGTGCTCTGTCTGTGGGTGGTGACTACAGCACTGCTTTTGGGAGTACCCTGAAAAACAAGGTGGAAAAATATGAGAGATGCTGAAGAAAACCTGTATAGTCAAATATATCTGAATATGATAAATGAAAACCTTACAATAATGAAACACATACACTGCCTGGCCAAAAAAAAAAAGAAAAGATCACCAATACTGGATTTAACTAAACAAATAGGTAAGACCCTCCAATTGGATAATTTAACCCTAACTGATGCAGTGAGTAGCTTCTCATTTGTTAAACAACCATGTCGAAAGACACATCCTGTGGTCGTGGAAAAGATGTTAATCTGTTTCAGAAAGGTCAAATTATTAGCATGCATCATGCAGAGAAAACATCTAAGGAGATTGCTGAAACTACTAAAATCAGGTTAAGAACTGTCCAACGCATTGTTAAAAAGTGGAAGAACAGTGGGGAAACATCATCTTTGAGGAAGGAAAGTGGTCGGAAAAAAATCTTGAATGATCGTGATTAGTGATCACTTAAACGTGTGGTGAAATCAAGTCATTGAAAAACAACAGTAGAAGTCAGGGATATGTTTAATAGTGAAAGTAAGAGCACTTCCACATGCACCATGCAAAGGGAACTTGAGGGATTGGGACTAAACAGCTGTGTAGCCTTAAGAAAACCACTTGTCAGTGAGGCTACAAAATGTCAAAAATGGCTTTAATTTGCTAGGGAGCATAAAGATTGGACTCTGCAGCAATGGAAGAAGGTCATGTGGTCTGATGAGTCCAGATTTACCCTGTTCCAGAGTGATGGACTCATTAGGGTAAGAAGAGAGGCAGCTGAAGTGATGCACCCATCATGCCTAGTGCCTACCCTACAAGCCTGTGGGGGCAGTGCTATGATCTGGAGTTGCTGCAGTTGGCCAGGTCTAGGTTCAGCAACATTATGTGCCCAAAGAATGAGGTCAGCTGACTACCTGAATATACTGAACGACCAGGTTATTCCATCAATGGATTTTTTCTTCCCTGATGGAATGGGCATTTTCCAAGATGACAATGCCAGGATTCATTGGGCTCTAATTGTGAAAGAGTGGTTCAGAGAGCATGAGACATCATTTTCACACATGGATTGGCCACCACAGAGTCCAGACCTGAACCCCATTGAGAATCTTTGGGATGTGCTGGAGAAGACTTTGTGCAGTGGTCCAAACCTCCCATCATCAATTCAAGATCTTGGGGAAAAATTAATGCAACTCTGGACAGAAATAAATGTTGTGACATTGCAGAAGCTTGTGGAAACTATGCCACAGCGAATGCGTGCCGTAATCAAAGCTAAAGGTGGTCCAATTAAATATTAGAGTGTGACTTTTTTTTTTGGCCAGGCAGTGTATATAAAATAAAACCTTGAGAATATTGATTGAAACCTAATTTTATTAAACACATTCAACATATTTGTTTCATTCAGTATTCGTTTTTTTCCAGATATTCATCCATATTTTGAAGGTCATCATCTGTTATGTTCTTTAATTCTCCTGTTTTAAACCATATTTTACATGTGCTGAGGTTCATAAAATGTTCAGGAATTAAGTTGAACATGCACATGTGTGCATTATAGCTCAGAAACAGACTGTTCACTCTATAACTGTTGTACATCATGCAGAGCATTCTACACAACACACGGAAAAGAAACCAAGTGTGCCTGGGTTCCTCCAACCAATGGGTAGGTGGAAAAAATGTTTATCTGGTTGTGCAGCCAAGGTATAATTGTTTTGTCTGCACAACCAGTGTATCTCTTGTTGAATTATTTCAGTTATTTGAGAAGGTGAATGCTTTGCCCTGTTTTCTGAGACTTTTGTATATTTAAACTGTTTTAAAATTTGGACTCAACCTTGAGTTATGGGGCTACAGAACTGTTTAGATGTAAGATATCCTACAACTGGATAAATAAGGTTTATCTATAGGCACCGGAGAGGAACTGAATGGGTTACAAAGCAGATTCAATAAAGATGTCCAACAACAGCTCCAAGCATTTGAGAGGAAGATGAAAGATAGACACGGTTCTGCTGCGTATCTCCATGCTGTGGGTGAACAAGAAAAGAATCATGTTAATCATACTGCGGTGTCAGGAGCGCTCTTTCTGAAACACAGCAGCAAGAGTTAATGCGCAGTCCGACTCGGTAAAGAAAATGCTCTCTTCCTTTCTTCTGCAGCATTTAACAATGAGGTTGAAGACAGGCAGCGCTTCCGTCAGCTGTGGAGCAGTGAGGACAAGCAACGGATTATCCAGGAGAGAATGGAGTTTGGCGGGTGTGTGGTTATTGGGCTTCTGATGGGCTATTTTGTGAGTGGATGGAATGGGTTCACTCCTGGACTGCTCACAGGAATTGGGATTTGGTTTACAGGAGGTCTGATAAGACATGCATGGGGACCATGATAATTGGTACCACAGAAACTTACTGCACTTCTCAGCTGGGGTTTACTTCATACATCAGGATTTATTAAGGGTAATCAAACACTAGGAAACATGCATACAGTCATGCATCCAGACAGTGCACACAGTATCACAGGGATAGTAAAATATCTGTAAATAACTGTAAAATAAGTTTCTCCAAACAGCCTGACAGAACAAACCTATGACCTGTTGCTGTGGACTTAGAAATCAATTGCGTGATGATTGTATAGAGTTTGGCAGGGAATGCTCCCCTTCCCACTGTTCACATGGTACGGCCCGCTATGTGCAGTAGGCATTCACTGTCCTATTTGTAACCACGCCTTCCTTGTTAGCGCACATCTGCGCTAGGTAGTTGTAGTAATGTCTGTGTGTATGTAAACTGCTGTGGGAATGTGCATCTTTGTCGGTCTTTGCTCTTGATCCTGTTCCGTGTACGTTCGAGTTCCACGTTATGTTTGTGAGCTATGTTCTACGTTGCCCATGTTCACCTTGCCTGTTCTATGTGAATGCCACTGTTTGCATTATCTGTGTGTGTCTAAATAAATATCTGTCTCTGTTGAGGGAGTCTGTGTGTCCTACTCCTTGCCCTGTGGCACTCGGGCCATCACAGAAAGACTGACTGCCACAGGACGCCTACTCTCTCGTCATTAAACGGACTTCTCATGGGGAAATGGGCAAGAGGCTCCTATTGCCGACATCCCGAGCTGCTGCTTGGATCCCTGGATATTGGGAGGAGGACCGCAAGCGGAGCTCATGGCCAGACCAGAGGAGCAGGAGAGAACCCGCTCCAGCCAAGGAGGGGAACACCCCCTGGAATTTCTTGGGACCATGGAGAACCAAAGGGCTCCAATGGAACTGCAACGTAGGTGGTCTGGTAGAGTCGGCTAGGTCCATGGCTAGAAATCAAATAGCCTGTTTTCTCCCGCTCCTGAGTACAGGCCATGATCACTGGAAGGGTTCGCCTAAAGCCCTGGAGGAGGACTGCCTCAGAGGCTCTCCCTGGGTGGCTGGCGACAGGTGGGCTGTAGTGTGTGGCAGCGTGTCCGGACCCAGGGCGAATGTGTCCCTCTGCGTGTCCTGAAGGTCCAAGGACACGTGTCCAGTGCCTGCCCTTCCAACGGGCACTGCGTCTAAGCACTTTTTGTTGACTTACAGGCACATCTACTCATTGTTGTGTGGACCCATGGTGCATGTGGGCACGATATTTTGTGTGTACAGGCTGGTTCCCTCCGAGGATGTTGTCGCTGCTGAATGTCGTAGCCACGCCTCTGGGCTCTCCTCTGAACATCATGGGATGCACAATGTAGGAGTGTTCTTGTGTACTGTGTACGTTGATGGTCTGTGTGCGTTCGTTTTCCACATTATGTTTGTGAGCTATGTTCTACGTTGCCCATGTTCACTGTACCTGTTTTGTGTGAGTGCCACTGTTTGTGTTATTCGTCTTTGTGCAAATAAACATCTGTCTCCATCAAGGGAGTTTGTGTGTCCTGCTCCTTGCTCTGCAGCACTTGGGCCGTCACGGAAGTATAGTTGGAAGTAACTTATCTGGAATGCTATAATAGCTTACATACATTTTTTTGTATTATGTCTTTATAAGGCTCAAGTGATAATTTATTAACTTGTCATTATGAGTATTTATTATTATAGATACATTTTATTTTCAATGTAACAAAAGTTCATTATTCAGGTGACATTTGGTGGCCAGTCCTGGAACTACTGAGATTAAAAGTCAGAGGGGACTGAGACCTCTGATGGTCAGTGCTGGGAAGACTGGAAGTGACTGAGCTGTACAAACACTGTAAATGAGAAGTAAGAGTGGAAGAACTCAACTTTTTTGACATATTAGTATGGGCAGTAGCAATAATAGTAGTACTTATATGTATATAACATAAGCTCCACACCATGTTAGAGCCACTGACTTTCTCTTACACCAGTTTGGACTGCCAGAGGACATCGTCTGACCGGACCATCCCGTTTACTTAAAGGAAGAGATTTCTTACACCATCCAAAGGTGCCTCAGTGAGGTCACCCGAGCATCATTAGCCTTTCATATTTTTACTTTGAAGCCCATGGCTGCAGGAGAGATGCTGGGTGCCAGCTGACCAGGTTCTGGTTCCTGAGCTAATGGACTCCTTCCACTGTGCTCATCCATCCAGACCTGCTCCTCACCATCCTGTTCTCACACCCTGCTGTTTGTGTGACCTTCAGTAAGGGGTTTTGGTCAGCATCCAGCCTGATGGGCACACACACACACACACACACACACACACACACACACACACACACACACACACACACACACACACACACACACACACATTGTCACACCCGCAGACCTGAGTGTTCCCCGTTTCCCTGGCAACCTAGTCACTTCTGGGTTTTCGTCGATCTCTATGGTTCCCTGTCTCCTCCTGTTTATCTCCAGCTGTTCCTAGTTTGTCCCTGATTGTGATCCTATGTAAACCTTGTTCCTGCGACTCGTTTGTTGGTCATTGTTTTGGTAGATCTCGCTAGATTCTTGTTCCTTGTTCCTCGTTCCTTGTTCCTCGTTCCTTGTTCCTCTGTACTTTCTTCCCTCGCTCCATGTTTCGTTACCCTCTCTGTCTATGTTACTTTCCCTATTCATGTTCGCCAGTTCTCTGCTGTATGTAATACTTTCTCTCTGTGTTTTAGTCTAAGTTGTTTGTCCCGTGAGTATTCGTCTAACTTAATCCGCTCTTTTCCTGTTCGGTGTTCTCTCATCTTTTTGCTTCATTTAGATTTCTCTTCCCTTGTTCATATATACAAGTGTTGTCTGGTTTTCCTTTTTAGTTCTACTTACCTGTGTTTTTTTTTTGATCATACATAACCCAGTTCTGTGTATTCCCTGCTAGCTCTAGTTATAGTCCTCATCGTTATTCTTTCTTAGTCTTCCCTAAGTGTTTATGCCCCTTTTACCCAGTTCCCGTACTCACCTTGTTAGCCTGTTATTCTTATGTTAACCTGTATGTTCTTTGTTTTGTTCTGTGCTGGTCTGTTTCTGTTAAATTTATTATTCATTTATTCTAGCCTGTCTGTCTGTTGTTCACATTATGGCTTCCTCCTTTAATTCAGTTCTTCATAACATCCAAGGCTTCGCAACACACTTCGCAAGTGTGTTTGCTCATCACCTCTCCAACGTTACACATGCCCACACCTTACTCCAGCACACAAGCCTTCCCTTGATACTATTCACCAGTCTATTAATCCTAACCTCAATCACTTATCTCTTGTTTACTCTCTCCCTCTTTAAGCCCAAGTCCTCTAGCGCTTCACATCTCAATCAGTGGCATAGCACAATATGCTGGGGCTTCAACACAAGAGGCAGTGTGGAGGTCCTTTACATTTTTAAAATTATTTCTTTTTTGATTCATGACCACCCCACAACTCGAGGTCATCTGCACAGTGCATGATCTGTGTGCCCCTCCCCTATGCCAGTGCTCTTCGCCCCAATAAGGATTACATATTCTGTCTTGATAGTCAAAAAATAAAATGTGGTAGCATGTACATATCAGATTAAAATTATAATGGCTCTATAACATATTAACATATTAATAGAACATTTCTAAGCCTATTTATTTGTAATATTTACATTTTTTTCTGTTCATTTTGATTATTCAGCTGTTACTCGAACAATAGGACACTCAGGATGATGGATTCTCCACATCAGCTCCCAGTGTGTTAGTTAACTCTCTTTACCAGTAAACACAGTTGTCACAGGAATGTATTAGGAGACATGAACAACCCCTAAACCCATAAATCGGGCATCAAACAGACCACAGAACATATTTTGACAATGTTATGGGAGGTAGCTACTGCATTAGGAAGGGGAATGGCACAAAGCGGTGAAGCAGGCACAGCAGCACAAACCTGCTCTTGTGTTTCACTAGTAGCACATCATCCCTGACTGACAGGAACATCTTTTAGTATTACATGTAGACAGGGTATAAACTGTTTGTAAGCAGGCTGCAAGTATGAATCACACTCCTGCTGATGCCTCCACCCAACTGCACCCTCCTCCTCCAATTCTCCCTCCTCCAATTCACTTTAAACTTTCTCTCTCTCTCTCTGAGTCTCAGTCTGCATTCTGTTTAACATATACAGATACAATTTACACTGTGTACCATGTGGTTTTAAACCTACCTGTGAGGCTGTATGTGGGCATATAATACTAAATATTGTTGGTTATTTTGGAATGGTATTTTGACAAGCCTGGCAAGCCTATTATATTGCAGGTGTGTGTGTAGATCAATGCAAAACAGGTAAAGGTTATTTAGTTTTCCAACAATGATAACAGAATGGTATTCTTTTGTCTTGGAGTGACTCAAGTTCAAGCTCAGTGTTCAATCTGTTTTATGTGTGGAATTTTATATAAATTAATATTGATCATGACCATTCAGTTGTCTCTTTATCCAATATGGTTAATTTTCTTGGTCTGGTCCTGTAATGGCCAGAGTGCCGCAGGGCATGAAAGCAGGACACACAGACTCCGTCGAGGAAGACAAACATTTATTAGAAAAGACAGAAGACAACTGCACTCACATATAACATAACCGATAAACACGTACATGGTGAAAATGAACATAAACACAGTTATCATTAATGCTGTGAATAACACTTAAACAACACGAACATGAACAAAGGCAAATGTGGACAATGACCGACAATACTGCACACAGCAGCCTGAGTTAAATAGATAGACATAACGAGACTAACCAGGTGCAGATGTGTGCAGTCGTGGTTACAAACACGATAAACAAAAAAACCTTCCCACTGCACGCGGCGGGCCACGTGACTTGTGGTAGGAGAGCATTCCAGGACAGAACCCCCCTCCAATGGGCATGGCTCCCGATGCACTGTTCCTGGAAACAGCCGCCGTGTATACATATACACTAACATAACAAACAATAATGCCTGGCGCCCACCCAACACAAGGTGGGTTGGTAGCCTTCACCCAGGGAGGTCTCTCAAAATTTGAGGGGGAAAGGCAGAGTTCATGCCTTTCCTTATGAGGGGGAAAGACAGAGTTCATGCCTTTCCAGGTACGGTCCACTGCTCTGAAGTCACGGCCACAGCTTGCAGCGGCAGCAACCTCCTTAAAGGGACCCAACTTGCACATACAACATTGCACCCACAAGCACTGTGGGTGCACACAACAACAAACAGACGTGCTTATAGACACACACAAAAAGGCGCCTTGACACAGCGCCTGCTGAAAGCGTAAGCACTGGGGGCGTATTCTTGGCCCTACTGGACACGCATATCCTCCACGGCTCTGAACATGCTACTCCCCTTAATGGTCCTCCCTTTTCCAGCCGTGTTAGGAGTGCCCCAGAGGCAGGCCACCTCTTGGGCTATGGGCAGACCCATCCAGTAGTCCTGACGTGTCCACGGAAGAGGAACAACCTGGGCTGCTTCCTTGCTAGCCAGGGACCTAGCTGGCTCCACCAAACTGCCTTCTCCGCGGTGCCCATGGAGCCAATTGGCTCTCTTTGCTCCTGGCTCGGTAGCCCCAGGCCCCCCCAAGAAATTCCAGGGGGCGTTCCCCTCCTCACTCTGGAGTGACCGCAAATGCTTGTTGCGTTCCTCTCCCCAACATCCAGGAATGCCACAGGGTGCACAGGCTCCGTCGACGTAGACAAACGTTTATTGGAAAAGACGGAAGACAATGGCGCTCACAAATAATATAACTAATAAACATGAACATAGTGAAAACAAACATAAATATGTTTAACATTAACGCTGTGAATAACACTTAAACAACACGAATATGAACAAAGACAAACATGGACAATGACTGACAATAATGCACACAGCAGCCTGAGTTAAATACATAGACATGAGAGCTATCTGTGACAGTTCAACCTACAATAATAAAAAAAACTATTACTAATCCTACTACTACTACTACTGATACTACTAATAATGATGATTATAATGAAATTAACTTAGGAAATATGGCCTTAGAGTAAATGATGGTGCTGTTCACTACAAAAAATAACAATAGAAGGTTATCTGAGACACCCAGTTCTGAAAGAGAAGCGGCCATTTCATGTTTTTGCCAATGAAGACTAAAGTGTCATGCCTTCTCAGGGGGTGACCACTTAGAGTGCATTCAGACACAGGAACCTAGTCTATGTTGGGTAACCCAAATGGGACCCATAAAACTTATGTGGTCCACTAATGGGGCCAAAGTGGGCTTCAGGTAGGGCCCATGTAAGCAATTAACCTCGAGACCCTCAGGGGCCAAGGGTTACTAAACCATATGGGGCAACATGGTGCCCACTCTGACACCATTATTAATTATTTTAAGGGGAAAAGAAGGGCCCCATGTGGGGCCAGTGAATGACATCTTATATGGGGCCAACCTTAAGACCACCTTGGCCCTATTATTGGCCCACATGGGCTATCGCACATGGGGCCTATACTAAGCTAATGGGCAGATATTTCTGAGCCCCGACTGGGTTGCACAAAATGGGCCCAAATACCATTCCATTTCAAACCCATGTGGAGTCCGCATGGACAAGCCAACTGCAATGTGCTCAGATAGAAGGTACAGTATGCATCATTAAATTACAGAGTCTTGTTCTGAAACATATACAGCAGTATTATCACACACAATATTAACACAAAAATGAGGAATTACTAGAGATCCAAATATTGCTGGAAGATGTATTATGCTACATACAAAGAAAATTGAAATGTTATTTGTGATGTGATTTTATACATGATGGGAAGATTAGTTTATGTGGCGTCCACACATTTGTTAAATCAAGTTTAAAAACCCTGCAGGATTGTAGCTTGTACATCATTTTGTTTGAAGATGTGAAGCTGTTTTTATTAAAGTTGACAGTGACAAACATTTGAATATTTTGCTAAATAAAGGAAAACATTTTTAAACAAAAAGAAAGCTTGCATTTTAAACATGAATGCAGTGTCCTTATATCATCTATAGCTATAAATTAAGTATCAAAAGGAAAGCTCCTACTTACACATTACAACCGCCTTTGCCGTTGGAAAGCGAGCTCATCTTAGCGTAATTCACCAGAACCACATCTAAAACACACAGGTAGCTAGCTAATGTTACAAAGATAATAGCTAAAACAAGCAAATGCTAGCTCATTTAGCAGTTAGCACATTCACATTCATGTCTTGGATAAAAGCATCAGCTTAATGCCAAAAATGTAAATCTTGACTTCCACTGCAGTTCCTTTAGAGCCACATATTAGATTTGGTCTTTTGATTGACATGTTCTCAATTAGAAAATACTATACAAAGTTATAGTTACTGGTGAGTGGTTCTTATCCCGGACCAATGAGCTAATAACTTTTTGTCAAGGTACTTCATGGAGAATTTAACCACTGATTAAACTATATATATATATATATATATATATATATATATATATATATATATATATATCACACACACACACACACACACACACACACACACACACACACACACACACACACAGAAACATCCATTTATTAAAACACACAATAAAGACTATGTAGCTCACAGGTTAACATATGGTTAAACACCGACAAACACTAACGATGACATGAGACCTTACATGCACGCACAGTAATGACGGAGAACGAGAAACAGGTGTGAAACACGGGGAGGGCATAGCCCTACAAATGTATACACATGCACACACACACACACACACACACACACACACACACACACACACACACACAGACAGGCGTCTGGGAGGAGGGGCCGTAATGTGACAGTACACAGTACTATAAAAGTTTCAAAGTTTTATTAACCTGGAGAATTTGTTGTTTGTCTCATTATTTTTTATAATAATAAGAATAATGAATTAAAAAACCAACAACAATTATAACAAATATAGAAGCAAGGCCTCTTTTTATGGCAGCTGAGAGTTCTGTCACTTTTCTGTTTGTGTTTTCTTGTACCAGCCTCAGTTTCCATCCTAGGACTGCTCCCACAAACAACACTGCAACCATCATCCAATCAGGAGGTTGTGTTCTACATCTACACTCAGGTGCAGAACTCACTGGAACACAATCACAAATACAAAGCAACAAATATTAAAAACAAAACCATTTTGCAGACATGGTTTTAAAACAACTCTTCAGATGGGTTTCTTCAGAAAATCTGTATGGGAAAAGGTTTTATTGTTTTAATCAAAAAGCTAAAAAGTTTAGAATAAAACAAATGACTCAAAAACATCAGTGATATTCAGGAAATGACTCTGCAAATATTTTTGTTGCTTTTAGATAACTAAAATATGCTACAGCGGTAAATATGCTACAGAGGTAAATATCAATGACATTTTAAATGTGAAAACAAAACTTACTTGTTGTAGCTTAGAGGGTTTCCCAAATATGTTCATAAAACTGAATGCCTTCTGCTTAATTCTGCAACCTAAATATTATACATATATAAGTAATAAATTTGATCACATATCATTGTTACCATGCTGAAACAGAACAGTCTCTCTCTCTCTCTCTCTCTCTCTCTCTCTCTCTCTCTCTCTCTCTCTCTCTCTCTGTATATTTTAATTAAACTGTAATAAATGTTTAAATGTAGCCTCTTTTGCTATGAATATTTTTACTGTGAAATGCACTAATGTTAAGTTGATGATGTGGACACAGTCTCTTCTCAGCTGTCAATATGCTAGTTCCGCAAGTTTCAGTAGAAGGAATATACCAGGAAGACTATAACACTAATACTGACACTAATAACAGTGGCAATTAGAACAAAACATTGAGTATAACATTTACCTGTGTAAGCTTTTCAGAGTCCAGATATAACTTCTCAGTTATGTTGATAGCACTGTTCCTGAGTTTATAAATAACTACCATCACTCATACATAAAACTTTAGACACCACCGCTGACTTCCTCAACTGACTCACCGCTGACTCTTTCAAATGTAAAATGAAAGTTGAAATGAAATATCAATGATAAGCACTACATGAAGAAACAGAAGAAATTTCAGAATAAACTTGTCAATATGATAGTGACCTATATGCTATACTGAAGAAATGTATAAAAATGCTCAGCTACATTTACAAAAAACAATATAAAAATGTATATAGCATATGTAATTGGTGGTGGTTTAATATGAGCACTAGGTGGAGCTACAGCTGCAAGAAAAGCCTTTGTGCTGAGAAAAATGTGTCTGGCACAAATGAGAAACCTACAATAAATGAGAATCCAAGAACTTGCCCCCCTTTTTTCTTGAGGTGGTATGTAATATGACCTATGTGAATTGAAGCTCTTGTGTGCTCAAACCATGAAATCAACAGAGATTTCTTTGGTCAGAGATCAGAAAAACTGAAAATTTTATCATATTTTGTGAAAAGATTTATTTAATTATTGCTTGCGTGTGTGCACGTCTGGCAGACTGAGAGAGGTGCTCAGAGGAGAGTGAGAGGTAAGGGTTGGTTGATTGTTTGTGGGAGAGAATGTCAGTCACCTCAGACTACAGAGTGGATGTGTGAGAGAAAGAGGTGCACTGATGGAGAGAGGGGTGTGTGTGTGTGTGTGTGTGTGTGTGTGTGTGTGTGTGTGTGTGTGTGTGTGTGTGTGTGTGTGTGTGTGTGTGTGCGTGTAGAGAGATTCAGTGTGTGTCAGAGAGAAGAACATTGAACAGACAAAGAGATCTGAGATTACAGAGAGGTAGTATATGGGACTGAAAACTTTTATTTTTTTTAATCACATTAATATTTCTCAATTAAAGAAATCCTACATCATCTCATACACTGGGTTTTGCTGGGAGAAAAAAAAAGGTGGGGAATTTTGAGCTTTCTGCCCTAAAGTCATTTTTGTCAGAATGTGTATTCTAGCAAGGGGTTGGCCTGGAAAAAAAGGCAGGAAAATGTTTCATTTTAAACTTTTTAACCAAAAGTCATTACATCATTTTTCTCACATTGTATACTCCAGTATGGGTAGGGGGAGGAGCTGAGAGGAGGTGTGTTTTTCTGAGACAGTAAACTGATGGGAGGGATGGAAGGAGTTCTGTTTGTGAGTGAGAGAGAGATGAACCTGAAATTGTACATGTATGTTTCAGAGTGACTAAAGGAGCAGAGATTAAAGACTGTATGGTTTGTATTCATATGAGATGCAAAACCTTTCATTTTATTAATTACCTTATTACTTCTCAATTAAATAATTTAAAAAGTTAATAAAACAATTTTGAAGACCCCCTGTTAGAATCACCATTTTTAAAAATAATGTAATAAATATGGGAGGTGGGGGGTTAAGGGAGGTTGAGGGTGATGATTGGCAGCTGTCAATCAAAACATAACAAGCAATAAATCATTTTTACAGAAGGTGCACACTATATCCCTCTCTAACAGACAACAATAAGTGCAATAAACAATACCCTACAACAAGTACTAGAGTTTCAGTTGCTAAACATAGGTGCAGGATTAGTGGTCATTTTAATATTCCACAAATAGATGGGTCTTCAGTCCGCATTTGAAGACTGCAAGGGAATCCGCTGTCCAGACCTCTTTCCTAAATCTAAGCCCCTTGTGCAGCAACAGCCCTTAGGCATGAGGACACCTGAGGGACAAGATTTACAGCAGAAATGTTGAGATTACATCAGTATAAAAGTTAGCAATTCTAAGGAACTGACTCATACAGTCACATTGACTCCATTTATACCAAATCATTTCATGAGACTATTATCCCATGCTGAATACATCTTGTTTTTTTGGTAAATTTCCAAAACAATTGTGCATGTCCTTTTAAATGCTCCTTTAAAGCATGCTTATATAAGATATCTAAGATAACTTCAGATTTTGTCCTAGAACATTTAATTACCATCAAAGCAACTGTGTGACAGGTTTAAATAGTACATAGAATGATAGTAAAGTTCTTTATTTGCTTGCTCACATCTTTGTACAAAAACATGGGTTCCTTTAATTCATAGCTCATGTAGAAGTGTTCCTGAATAGAAAGAAAACTGATTTATGAACCATAATGGAATTTTCTATAGCTGTGACTTAATAATTAGCTGGAGCTGTTGCCTTTAAAGAAATATACAATGCCATGTAAAAATGTGCATTTTAAGACAACAAGCATCTTTTGCATAGCAGGGAAATGCAGAAAACTGGAGAAACAGGCAGTTGGCCGCTGTATATGAGCTGATTTGCATATTATGCACCACATAACAAATGGGTTTCAGAGTGACTGACTAGAGACGCTTTTGACTACCACTATGCATTAATGTAATATCTGTGTTTGCAGAAGCACTTTATTTGCAAAGCCAATGAAGGACCTCTGCCAGTAGTTGCTATGACAGCAACAAAATTAAGAAATTCAAATAAAAAGAACTGATTTACACTCTGGGAAATTTAGATCACCATGGAATGAATGTTATGATTTAAACAACTACTGTTTTGGGTACGCAAGGTTTCCAGGGAAACAGGACAGATGTGCAAGAAAAGAGCTTCTGAAGTAAGAGTTGAAACCAGTTTATGTTCAATCATAACAGGTTTAAACATAACATTCATTCATTTAAAGAATGATTAACTACTTGGAATCTTTATATACTAATATTGCTCACTCATGTTTTTTTTAGTATTTAATGTAAACTAAGACATTAAATACTGTAAGAACTAAAACTTGATTTCACCTTCTTTACCCTGACAATAAGAATAAATAAATTAATTGTCAATAAATTAATTGTTAACAACATATTTTACTTACATTTTTGTGATAGAAAGCTGTGTTAAGACTATAGGAGGTGAACAGAACTACTCGCTTCATTGAATGTGTTTAGTTCATTGCATTTGCATGTTTATTTCGTATAGTTGTGTTTCTTTGTACTCTTTGCCTATGTGTTTATCCTAGTCTTCGAGTTTCCTAGCCTTTGTGTTTCCTAGCCAAGAGTTTTCCTAGCGTCTTGTTTTAGTCTGCTTCCCCTGTTTGTCTTTGTGTGTTTGTTTGTTTGCTCATGTATCCACATACTCTCTGTGTTGATTCTTTGATCGTGGACTGACTTAACGACTTTGATTCTGGATTTGCCTCTATTAAATCTCGCTCTTCTCTGCACATGCATTCACTTCCTTACCGCTCATTGATACAGAATGGAACCAAGAATAAACAGACCAACACAAGAGTAACAGGTTAACAGGCTAATAGGGTGAGAGCAAGACTTAGGCAACAAAGGAACTAAACACTAAAGAAAGACTAACAAAGAACAACAATGATTAATACAACTATGAACATTCAAACTTAGATAGATGGGGAAAACACAGAACCGGGTTACGCAAGATAAATATGAAGACACAAGTAACAGAACTAAAAAGGAAAGCCAGACAACACTTGCGTACATGAATGGGGAAAGGAAACCTAAACGGAGTTTTAATTGTAGCTTTTGCTCAGAAACAAATATCACCAGTGTGAATTTCTCCAGAACTTTTTCTCCAAAGTTGTCCTGGATCCCGGATAACAGAGTGTGAATCACATCTTTATTTAATCTCTCAGTTGTTCTTCTGTAAATGAAGTATTGATTATCCGTGGCGTGTCAACCAGTATGAGTCTTCTGCCCTCAATTATGCATTCACTTTTGTTACATTGCTTAGTCACAGACACTGCTAAAAGGTCCACCTCAAATTCCTGTCTTCCCAGGATGGTGTTTCCTGTTCCACTCTTCCCTGCTCCTGTTTTTCCCAGCAGCACAATTCGCAGTTCTGTATAAGGGTGAACATTAAAGATCTGTGCTCAGTGCAGATTACAGAGTGGGCACAGAGACCAGTTTTCTTGTAGTAGTGATGCTAATCAATGGTTTTCAGCAGATCGAGACCAGGATGTATCCCATGAGGAAGGTTCAATTTAGGGGTATGGTTATTGAGTGTGTTGTAAATTATATAATTAAAGATGGAAATCATGAAAGCAGGACGTGGTTGATTAGAATGCCTAAACAAATCCATTTAATATTAAGGAGCAATCAGTGTCTTTATAATACGATGTTAGGGTAATTTATATAAGCCATATACAAAATACTCATGTAACACTTATTTTTCATGGAGGAGATCCAGGGAAACATTATATAGTTTGTACACAGTAAAAATGTCAAAAACAGAAGCAGTTTTCTCCTGAAGCTTTTAGCTACATGTATAATGTATACTTAAGAAACTGAGTGGCTGTTGAGTGTGAAACAATTCTACAATAGCTATAGCAGGAGGAAAAATTCTGCTGGAAAAAAAAATAGCTGGACAAATGACAATTTAGGACAAATGAAGGGTTGTCTCATTTACCTTTGCTTAAGGCCATATGTTCTTCAGGTAATCCTTAAACTGCTGATTATTATGAAGACAAATTGCAAAGGGGAAAATCAATGACAATGTTAGTAAACAATGTATCATGAATAAATTCATATGTATTTTTATTTCATGATTGTGCCTGATTCTGTTTTATATTACCTTTATATTTCTATCATTTTCCTGAATGTCTCAGTAACTCTTCTGTGCCAGGGTGACTATCTGTTAGGCAGAAATCAAAGTCAGGAGGTGATAACTCCTATGCCTTACCCATCCTTCTCCCTATCTATGCCCTTCCCACATCTCCTTCTCCTGTTTCCTGCTTCTCAGGTTTGATCACACTCTTGTGTTGTTGACCTTACTGCCTGATTTTAGACTAGTATCCTTCATTGGTACACAGACACCTCTTTGGTGAGTAAAGCCATTATCCTGAACTAAGGGAATTGTTGGCTGGATTTACTTCCTTTTTGGAAATCAGAGATGGGATTAGAGATGGATTTCATCCCAGGGATTGAGAGAAGTATAGCTATAGCTAATTGCTTATCCTGTTACCTCACCAAGGCTGATAGCCAAGCTCCAGTCAATTTATGGAGATTCCTAAAAATTTCCTGATTACCTAGACCAGCACTTTAGTTAAGGAAGGGGCAGAGGTGCCCGAGTGAACTGAGCTGCAATTCAAAGGGGTGAGAGATTTTAAAAATCTGCTTCGAATGATAAGAAAACGTGAAAGGCTTCAGAGGTCATTAAACAACCCTCAGAAACTGGCCAAAATGAGTGAGACACGGACCGTCTTAAGTTAGGGCAATGGTTCCATCCTCCACCCCCTCCAACAGGATGCCATTGTCACACTGTCTAAATGAGAACTCACTGGCCTGAAGTAGTTATGTATGCAAATCAGAGGTCAGTGATACGAAATCATCTATATTTATGCAAGTGCAAATGTGCCGACTGACTCTTAGGGCTGCTGGTGGTGTTTATCAAGTTTCCATAACTGGCCAAATTTAGTGAGAGTTTCACGCTCACACTCCCGGACCCGCTGCCGCTTACTGGCACAGCCGCACCTCCAGACTCACTGCTGCTGACTGGTGCAGCCGTGCCTCCAGACCTCCCGGACCCACCGCTGACCAACACAGCCGTGCCTTCGGACCTCCTGGACTCACTGTTGAACGCCATAGTTGTGCCATCGGGCCCACCACCGCTGAACACCGAGTCGCCGGACCCGCCTGTTCCTGGGGTGGAAGAGTCCACTCCACATGTCCCCACACCATGTGCCAGGCCTGTCCCCGTGGTCGCTCCACGAGTGATTTATATTAAAATTTCTCATTTTAATTAAATTGAGATAAATTGAGGCTGATTGATCAAGCAGTGACATTGCTGTGTACGTCTAGTGATGAGCTGTACACTTTTGGTGATGGGGCATTTAGTGTTGCTGGCCTGAAGCTGTCTTCCTTTTGAGTTATGTGCTTGTTAATCTGTGGCTATGTTCAAAGCATCTCTTCCAGCTGGTTTATTACTTGTGTTTGCATGTTTGTACATGTACTTTTTATTATTATCCTTATTGTACTGTGTCAGTTAGTGTCTTGAAAAGCTCTTATCAAAAAAAACATAATAATAATAATAATAATAATACTAATTATTATTATTATTATTATTATTATTATTGCTTAATAATTATGAGACATGGTAATTATATGTGGTTTAGTATTGTCAGAGTACAGCCCCTCCTCCCCAACATCTCTTTGTGTGTGTTCGTTTGTTTGGCCACGCCATGTATCCCCATGTATCCCCATGTATCACACCTGCTCCTTGTTTTGTGTCGTTATCGTGAGTGTATATAAGTTTTTTTTGTTATTTGTGAATGTTGTCAGTGTTTAACCTTATGTTAACCTGTGCACTACGATGTCTTTGTTTTGTGTTTAAATAAACTTATGTTTCTGTTTTACACAACTCGTCACTGCATCCTTTTCAGCCTCCACTCCAATTACAAGTAGGTAATACCCCTACATTATTTGAGCATTTAGATGTTGTGTGGATATAACATTTTTATGTAGAATTTCACATAAAAATAATGTGTGTTATAAGTTGGGTCAACTTAGCAGCCTGCATTTGAGAACCTTTTATATAATGTCTATAGATCTATTTCTTTTGGTTACCTGCTGTATGGAAAAAAAGTTGTATTATGTATTTTTATGTTGCCACCACTTGTGTTACCCTTTAATGAATAATGGTCTTGAGGAGATTTATAGGGTTCCCTTATCACTTTCTAAATCAAGGGTGTCATACTCTGGGTTCCTATTCTGTATAAACTTGCATTAACTATTATAGGGCTTCAAAAGGCTATATCCAGTACGTACACATAAGGTACTTGGCGAAGGCTTGAAAGAAGGTTCCTTGAATACCAAAGCACTGAAATTCCTGTTAAAGAAACTGTATTGCTCATTTGAATATGTAATGACATTCTGCGAATAATATTTTTTCAAGTATTTGATTAGAAATAAAGTATAATTTGCCATGTTTTGTCATTTTATTTTCAAGCCAATGAGTTTCCATTCCATTTTTTTCCTTATTTTAGTAAAGTATCATTACATGACAAAGCAATCGGCGTGTGATCTATTACTTATGGTATTTTACTGCCACCTTTGTAGTACAGTGATATGTCTTTATTATTTGATAGTTGTTTATAGAACGCCTCACACATTTCTACAACTATTCCCAACATCAAATAAGTGCCCCACCCTGGCAGTTGGAATAAACTGCTACTATTATCTGTATGTCTTCTACTCTTTCTAACAGAAGAGTTAGGCCATTTGATGAACTGCTAGTACAGTTTGTCCAGTTAACAACACAAAACAGAAAGTAAACACAAACTAAACAGACACAGCTGAACAAATGGTAAATCAGAAACAAAAGGTTAATAGCTAAACCTAAAAATATATTAACTAAAAAAAAATCAGTGATGAGGACCATTTAAAAAAAAAAAAAAAAAAAAAAAAAAAAAAAATATATATATATATATATATATATATATATTTACAGTACTGATGCTGCTATCTCGAGGTAATAAAATTGTATTGCACTTTTCAAAACACAGTTTAAAATTGGCATCATATTTGAACAAGTTAAATAATGCAAGAAAATAAGTGGTCTTGCTGAATGTTTAATATTTCCAGTAATTATTTTTATAAAGTAGAGGATTATTCAAATACATTTCTCAAAATGCATAAAATACCTGTGTGGGAGTCTGCCATTTTCCTGCATTGGAACACTGTGAATTGGGTCTATGGAGCTCTGGAACATGATGAATTGTCGCCTGGGTAAAGGCAGTTTCTCTATTGTCTGGGCATGACGACTGAAGAGTGTCTACCACTCTTCTAAGTTAACTTTTCCTTCTAGTTGGCCTTTGTTTAGTTGGTATCTTTTGTTCATGTGCAGCATGTGTCAATCCTGTCTCTGTTATCCCTACTCAGCCAGTTCCATTTATGTGTGTCCATCCACTTTACTGTAGTTACTATTATTTTAGCTCCTCCCCACTCATTGCTACCTATCATCACCCTCATCTATAACTAATAAATCCTTATCAACCATCCCATTACATGTATTTAAAACCCTATGTGTCCCAGTGTCATTGTGTGTGTGTGTGTGTGGGGGGGTGTATTTATCTAGATCATGTCACTGTTCTTTCTTTAATGTGCATGCATTCAAATTGATTACTTTTTTCTTCTGAGCTCTGATAAAACAGAAGTATTAATGTAAGGAGCTAACACTGTTCAAAAATAATTACCTTAGTTCAAACTAAAAGGTGCTGTTACCTTGTTGAAGCCCTGGTCTATTATTTGAGCATTGTGTAACATTTCTATAACTGTATATTATCATTTAAAAACATATCCAGAATAAGATAATGCTATAAGATAATTTTATGGTAATGCTAACTGCAACATGTTCCTGGCTGTCTGCCTGCTGACTCTAAACAAATTCTACCTGGCTGCTATGGAAACATGAAAAATTTCCCTTGATTTGCCTTGTGGGACTTGGGGGGCATAACATCTATATGTTATTTCATTTAATGTTTTCAGTGGTTCAGTGGAAAAAATATATATATAATTTGTTCATTTATGTTCTTAAAATATATTATGAGGCTAAAGTCCTATTTAGAGTGGAAGAGAGTAATTGTTTTGTGTGTTATGCAAAACTGCTAATTGTGAAACTAAATGCCTATATATTAGAGAATGAATACAAACAAAGGTGTGTGTCTACTACAGGCACTTCTTTATATGTGGAAACAAAACACTGTGAACAGCAGGTAGTGTCACACTGCCCGACACACATACCACATACAATACCCATCATGCAGTTAGTCTCCACGAGGTTTTTAGCAAACAAAAAAACACCATTTTGCCACTTAATCGTAGCTATGATTGCTCCATAGAACTCTTAGAAGGAGCCATATTATATAAAGCCTGCATATATCCCCTCTTTCCGGAAGAGTAATGAGCTATGGAGACATACTTCAAATAAGCACTGGACCACTTGTGCCTTGCTTCTTCTTCGTAAAGAAGAGGAACGGAGGTCTCCTCCCATGCAGTAGATTAAATCTTAAATTTGATTTCAAAATGCATGGCACACTAGTAGCTACTACTTTGGAGTTACAATGCTGAGTAAGGTGAGGCATTTATGTAAAAATAACTTGGAAACAATGAACATGATTAAATACACAAAAAATAAAGGCTGGGAATACAAAACAGAAATGAAACAAAAACAAAATGATATCACATGGCATGGGCATCATGGGAACAACAATGCTAGAGGCAGAAGCCATGACAACAGTGCAAGTGATATTTATGAATCATCACTAATGGATCAATAAGCTGAAAGAGGTCAAAGTCAAGACCAGGACAGTGAGGTTTTTAAGCCAGAAGGACTTCAGATACTAAACACAGTCCAACCCAGTCTAGGCCAGGGAATAACAGCTATAAGCTACCAAAACCAAAAGGGGGAATCCAGAGGGTGGAGAAATAGCAATAAATAAATAAATAATGAGGAAACAGGAGAGGGCCAAACAAACAGAAACACTCAATATGCACTGAAATATGAGGGACTGGAAGAAGAAATAGAGAATGTGGAAAGCCAACATCAAGGTTGTCCAAATGCTGATAGGAACACTTGGGGCTGTAACACCTAAGCTGGTATTTTATATATATATATATATATATATATATATATATATATATATATATATATATATATATATATATATATATATATATATATATATATATATATATATATATATATATATATAAATAAACATAGAGCATTCAAACTCCAACAGATCTGAAGCTACTTTCTCAAATAGCAATTCTGATGTCATTGCCGGCTTAAGTGGTAGGTTGGGCAACTGAATCTGAAAGTCGATGCACTTTCAACTATACTTTCAATATCAGTACTCATACCTGGCCAGTACAGTATGACACAGGCTTGTTGTTTACTCTTTAGGAACACACGCTGGTTATTTTGCAGAAGCACAGCACTGAGACCAGAGCTCCTTGCATCTTGCAAGATTTCCTCTGGCTGCAATAGATCAAAGAACCACAGTACTGGTGGAAAAGAGCACAATGTCTTGAGTATGTTGAAAGCCTGCTATGCGGATTCCCATGCAAATTCTACTTCACTTCCTAGCAACTGTTGCAGTAAAGCACTCACCTCACTGATATTTAGAATGAACTTAGTAAGTCACAAGTAATGACAAACTCCATCCTTTTCAGTTGGAAGTGGCATGTGCTGGACCTTATCAATATTTGATGGGTCTGGTTTTAGACCATCTGCTATTATGAGATGGCAGCTTGTGGCTTTAGATGGCAGCTTGTGGCTCTCTCAGTCACGTGATGGAGAATATTGTCATACTGCTCCTTTGTTGGTCCTGCTCTGAGAATATCATCCATAATTCCACGGTCAATGCCTTCCAGCATTGCCTCTATTCTGCATATGATGCATTGAAACATTTCAGTCCAAATGGTGATTTCTGCCACCAGACTCTCCCAAATGGAATGTTGAACTTTGTGATTTAGGATGATGCTTCATCTAGTTCCATCTGGTGAAATCCTGATTTAGAACGGAAAATACCTTTGCAACTGGGATGGTAGAGGCCACTTCTACCAAGTTTCACATGGGATAATGGGCAATGTCCAGCCTTCAGACTCTGGGATAATGGGCAATGTTCACACCTCCAAACTCTGGGATAATGGGCAATGTCCAGCCTTCAGAATCTGCGATAATGGGCAATGTTCACATCTGCAGGTTCTGCTGTTTCATGGTTCTTTTATTGCTCCTTAAGGTCCACTGCTCCTACTGGATTTCAGCTAGTGATTCAACTAAGAGCGAAGCACTTTGGATGAATGCTTCATCTCACCAGTGTGGATTAAAAGTCCAAAATATCATCAGCATCAGCATAATTTTTCTAATGACTATAAAATATATGCTTTTATAACTTGGTAACTGGATTTCAATGATGCAATCAATTCATTTATGAAGTGGAAATCAAGGAACTAACTTATTGTCTCAAACTCATTACTATCAGATTGACTTTAATAGCCTCACTCCATTTATCAAACAAAAATGACTCCACATAACTCTATGTAGGCCTGCTCTTGACTGATTTGTTGCAACTCCAACGTCAAAGCAGAATCACGCTCCATGTTTGCTTCATTTTATGTCCTCTCATTCCCCAATGAGAATGTGATTCACTATGGCTCATAGAGAAAGAATGATGGTGATTTGTTGTTAATACAGGCTAGATTGTATGTATGAGGTGCTTCATTATGTGTGTGAAGGGCACATGATTCTTATGTTCATTTAATCCAGCCCTGTTGTTATGCCAAATTAATAAATGAAAGATGTAAAGTATTGTCGTGTTGGAGCATGGAAAACAGGTTGCTGACAATGAGGTGCTTATTTAAGTAAGTGAAAGTATAGAGCAGTGCTTCCAGTAACTGTCTCTGTTTACTGGAACAGAATTGAGACAGCCTTAGTTACACTTAGTTATATTGAGAGAGATCAGCCTTGTCAAACAACTCACATACTAATATGACTATTGGACAGTTGAGCAGATGAATTTATTGGATAGTTTAGCAGATTAATAACATTTTTTAACAGATACAGAACTGTATTTTTGAGTTCTTGTTCAGAACATTTCATTATGGAACTAAAAGCTTTAAACCTGCCAAAGGTATGTCCTATGTGAGAGGTACACTGTATGATAATAGGGTGAAAGGACAAGCTCCTCCCTGTGTAAATTGTGTCTTTTGTGATGTGCAAGGCATATCTATTCTAGATACCTTTAATTTTGCTAAACAAATCTCTATACAAGCTTTATCTATATACCTTGTAGATTGGACTGATCTGTTCTGCACAGGGACGTAAGTACTCAAAATAATGATTTTTACTAGTAGGAATTTAATTTGTACTTGTGAAAAATTAATTATACAATTTTTACTAGTAAAAATGTAATTCTTTATATCAAATTAAATTTTCCCATGTATAATTTGAATTCATGATATTAAGAAACAGGAATAAAAGCTAAAACATCCTCCCATACATTTTGAATAGTCAAATTCTAATTCTTTTGAAGATTTCTAATATTGTATAGTCAGACAAAATCTATTATATGTTAAAATCACTTGCCATGCTTGTGTCAGTTTATCTTGTTGCATTCTTTGTCCTTGTAACAGCCCGAGTGCCGCAGGGTGAGGAGCAGGATGCATAGACTCCGTAGACGTAGTCAGACATTTATTGATAAAGATGGAACACAACGGCACTCACATTTAATGTAATAGATGAACATGAACACTTTTAACATTAATGCTGTGAACAAGTACTTAAACACCATGAACATGAACAATGACTGACAATACTGCACACGCCAGCCTGGGTTTAAATACATAGATATAACGAGACTAACCGGCTTCATGTTTGTGCAGGCGTGGTTACAAACACGATAAATAAACTTGATCCTCCCAATCCTCATGTTATTTAGATTCTTCCATGATCTTCTTCCAAATGCTATGATGGGTTTCTCATTGTACAGAAAGTCACTGAACTCATGTCTGTTTTTATCTTTTATTATTTATTTTATTATCAGTTGCCTACAAAGTAGTGTTCTATATTTTTAACAGATACAGATAACTAAATATCTCCTGTATGTTCTTATTCTAGCTCTTCTATATCATTCCACCATGTGTTTAGCAGAAGAACTGTGTGGTGTACTGTTCACCTGGCGTGCTCAACTTGAGTGCTGTGCAGATCAGCTTGAGGCCCTTGCAGGAGTTGTGGAGGAGATGAGGAAGGCGTATACTAAATACCAGTTGATGGGAAACACCACAGTTGTCATCACAATTCTGATGCAACTCTGCTTCACAACTCTGATTGTAGGCCCGGTTATACCCTTGTTGATAGGGGGCTTAGCAGTTGAAATAGGTGTCATGACCAGCCTAATATTTACTCTTGTGGAGATATGGAAGTCTTGTAACAAAATGAAAGCTGCAAAACTCATCTTTGAGAAAATCAAAAACACAAAGGAGAACATCACAAGACTTCAGAGAATGCTGACGGAAGAGTGTGAAGTTCAAGGCCTTAATGCCATGACCCCTGATGAAGTACAGCGTGAAATCAAAGTGCGGATATTGAGTGCCATGGCCAAACGTAGTGAGAGGGACCTTGCGCTCAGCTGCGTGAGACACCTGCTCAAGACTGATCGCATACATGTGAGCCTTAGAGTGTTTTCAACTCCAGAAATTGAGTTCTGTCAAAATGTTTCGGAGTGGCTTCTGACGCAATCACGTATAGAACTCATATGTAAATTTGGAGCTGGGCAAGATGTAAAAGCTTTGGTTAAAATCATTGTTGCAGCAGCTGGCAAAGGAATGTCATCTGAAGTCACACAACTAGCTTCTTCGCTAAAGGGATCAGGCCAGGTAACTAGTCATGTGCAATGCCACCACCATCCGACGGGGGGTACTGGCATGGGAGCACTGTCACACAAAGACAACACAGAGTTCTTTACTTCCTTTCTCCTTATTCGCCCTGACTAATATATGAATTAACCCCAGCTCAAGTTTCTGTTTTGGCAAATGTATTGGAAGAAGTAATGATTATTCAGCTAAAGGTTTTTCAAACCACAAATAATTTTAGATATATTTTTGTCTTATTGAGACTGGGACACCACTCTATACAATAATAAATGATCTGAGATTTAAGTGGGGCTCATAACTGTTTCATTATGATTCTCTTAGATTTTAAGGCTACATTTGTGTTTGCCATTGTGTTTGCCATGAGATTCTACTTGCTGCAGAAATAAGTTGTCCTAACACAGTCCTAGACTGTCTTAGGGGTAAAGATCCTTCAAAAAATAAATATTAAATAAGTGAAAAAATAAAATCTTTTTTTTTTTCACTTTTTTGGCAGATTGTAGCTGGAATACTAGGGTTGGTGTTAACAGTTTATTATTTAATTAAAAACTGTGAAGAACTGATTAAAAATGAACATGAGACAGAAGCCAGCAATTATCTGAAAACAAAAGCTATTGAAAGTCGTGAGTATTTGACGAAAGTACAGGAGGATTTGAATGAAATCCAGTAAGTTAACAAATGTTACTCACGCAAATAATGTATTCAGAATCAGAATTGGGTTTATTGGCCAAGTATGCTGACACACACAAAGACTTTGTTTCTGGTCATTGGTGACTCTTAAGCAATACGGACAGTATACAGACAATACACTATATACATACAATATATCAATTATATACAAAACACACAATATACAATCATAATGTATTTGTATAGGAATAAGTTTGTGATACATGAGCCTTCTATATTTTTTCTGAACAATACACAGTAAATATAGTCTATACAGTTCTTTTTACTATAGCCCAGTAAAGAACCACACAAAGGTCTGTTTAATGCTGTTTCTCATCATGTATTTATTTGTCTTTCAGAGATACACTCGAGGAGCTCCATAAAATTGAGTAATCCAAGTGTAGTAGAGAATGCAGCCCTCTCCTCCTCTTGACTGCATTCTCACCCCTAAGATAACTCACAACATCCATCCGGAAGGGCCTGAGTTATCAAGACCAAAACCGTTTCCAGCTCTGCAAGGTTTGCATTTCAATCCTTTTTCAGGTCTTCAAAGCCCCTGTGTAAGAAAGTTTTATGACTTCTGCAAGGACACATGGCTAAAATGTATGCCCTCCAGACCGGTCCTGTGAACTTAAAGAGCATAAAACATCTCTCGTCACTTAAGGATAAATTCACATTCCAGAATACATAGATCTGCAAGACTTATTAACAGTCCATATTCCTGAATGGCTACTGGATTCAACCTTCCTCATATGAAGTGCCACCTCCCAAGCATCGCAGCAAGACAAAACTCAAATAATGTTTTGTTTCTTCTTTTCATGAATGAAGACAGATTATTTGACTGTGGGGACTATGAATCCAAGGTGCCCCTTATTGATTGTAACAGGGTCCTCAACCGGTACTAATTATCCATGTATGGCCAACCACCGGATATTCTGATATATGTTATCATTATAATCATGAGTAATCCAACTAGTTTCATTACTGTTGTTATGGGACTCTCTCTATATAAATTTATGTTAACGTTTCCCTATGCATTGTTGTCAGTTATTCTTGAAATTATTATACCTATGTCTTAACCCTATCATTGTAGTGTTTGCATATTAACCTTTATATTTATTAGTAAGTAATAAACCTCCTCAGCCTATTATAGGCTGAGGAAAACTATTTGAACTATGAATATTAGGATATCTTAACATTTATGTAATAATCTAAGTTTATCCCTTAAAAAATGTAACTATTTTCTTATAAATGGTTGTGCACTTTATATTGTTTAGTTAAAGATTTTCTGTCATTTGAAAATATGTGGACTTGGTGCTCAGGAGAAATTAGTGTGATGAAAATTTACCCATCTATTATGTCTTAAAAGTTATCTCACCTAACCTCAAGTATCAATAAATATGGTCATGTATTCCAGTTGTTTTATTCCTATTTTCTGTATTATTTATATTGAATTAATTTGAGTCCTGTAAGCTAATTCGAGGAAACTGTCTGACTCAATCAAAGCCTAAGACCGAAACAAAGAATTTATGAATATGCATGAACAGACTAGCTGAGTCCTCCCTTCTCGCGCTGCCTTCCCAGATCACTAGTTTTCAGCAACAAACTTTTGTTTCAATCTTTTCAAGAACAAACTTCATCAGGAACCTCTCACGAGAAGAATTAAGTACTTAGAATAGCATCTTATTTGTCATGTTTGTCATATACCCAGTTCGTTACTTTGTTTAAACTTAACTGTTTAATTTACTCTTCACCACTCCATCAATTTAATCATCTCCTTCCTTTCATCATTGGTAGAGGTAGGATTAGTTCTAGTTGGCCAGCAGTAAGTAATTTTAATTTAGTCAACTGCAAATCTAGGTTTAGAGTAGCCTACGTCAGGGGATGCTCAGGTGGCTATACACCTGCAAGCACCTCAGGACACATTTCAAAGCCTCAGGGACTTTGGCGAAGTTCAGAGCAGTTCAAAAATTTGGACCAGCTCTTATTTGCTTCCTCACATCTTTGTACAAAAACATGCACTCATTTCCTTCATAAGCTAATAAAAAATACATGAGCCAAAGCTGTCATGAAAGAAAGTGGAACATAAAATCCAAGGCAGTCAATATTCAGCACAACATAACGAGTGTTATTTCATTGTTTTCATAATTTCACTTTTTTTCAAAAATGTATAGAATATTAAAAAGTTCTCATGAAAATTCCCAGGCTCACAATATGAGCTGGTTTATTAGCCCACTGGGCAAAAAAAAAAAAAGGGAAAAAAAGACAATATCAAAATTAAGGAAATGAGACATTCTATATTCCTCTATTATCCCTATTTTTCTTTTTTTAATGTTTAATGTTATTGCTCAGGGTGTTGGGTGGCATGTCTGGTGTATGTCTGGGGTTCTTTTTTTAGATGCAGTTTTGGGTTGTCCAAGAAAAATGTCCCCTGGTGTTAAAGTTAATCAATCAATCAAGAAAAATATTAAAACTACTATGACTGTCACTTACTTCACAGCATTTTATATAAAATATAGTTGCAAACTATAGTTCAAGTGAACTGTAAAAAATTTGTCTCCAGCTTGTCTAACATGTTTGACAGGAACTACAATATATTTGCCTTCACATATATCCTACTCTAATGCATACATCAACTTCTGATTAAAAGGTTCACACACCTGACTGAATGTATGTTATACATAGTCTTAAGGGTATTTTAATACCATTGGATACCTAAAGTATTATGTTTAAATGTATTTCTAAGACAAGTTAAAAAAAATTGAAAGTACATACACACACATACACACACCTACACACACATTTCCAGGGAAACACGGATTTTTGGACATGCATTGTAGCATTTTAGCAGGGATAAGGAGAGAAGCAAAATGTATGTGTAGGTGGGTTTTTAATAAGAGTGAGAGAAACTAGCAAAACAACATGGGAGGCTAACATACAAGCTAAAACAGATGCAAGACATAAAGGAAACACTAAGGCAAAACAAAACACAAAATGAGCAAAAGACAAAGTAATATATTGACATAGAAATGACAAAAGGCTGATTAACAAAACAACAATGGCACAAAGTTGGTAGCACTCAGTAAACTAACTAGCAGGTGACAGTGACAGTCACAGCAATAACACAATAACTGACCATGAGGAGTTATAAACAGGGCTTAAATACCCACAGTAACAAGACACAGCAGAAACCAATAAGGGCAGGGAATTAAACATGAAGGTGTGCTAAAACAGAACCAAAGCAAAACCAGGAACAGAAACACGTGAAGGTGCTGCAGTGGGAACCATGATGCCAGGATGAGGAAACCAAGGAACAGAAGCAGGCTAGACAGAAACAGACACAGGAGACAGGGCACAGTCAGGCACAAGACTTGGAGTCAGGTCAGACGTCACACTGGGGCGACATGAATAGCAGAAGCAGGTCACTGCACAATAGGTGAAGCAGGAACTGGGGCAAGGTAAGGAGCAGGAGTCAGGGCATGACAGTAGCACTGGCAATGTAGATGAGGTAAGGAGCAGCCACAGGGCCAGGGGCGCCACAACTAGCTGGGACAGGAGATGATACACTACGAGGAACAAACACCGGACACACAGACATAGGAGGAGAACAGGGAGATGAGGCAGATGACAATGTGGTATGTTGGACAGTGAGGAACTGGACATGACACTGGAGACCCAAACAGATTAAGGACTGAATAAAACACATTGGGACAGGAAAAAAAGATGAATGGGGCACAGAGATGGACATGCTCAGGGGCACAGAGTCCGAACAGAGACACAGGGATTGGATACATTTTACATAGGATTACACAGGATGTACATAGGATACATTTTATGAGTAAATGACAAAGCACTTTTGTAAGTCACTCTAGATAAGAGTGTCTGCTAAATGCCATAAATGTAAATAGCCAACTCAATGGAACACTGTAACTGTGGATATTGTGTGTATATTTATATTTTGTGTGTGTGTGTGTGTGTGTGTGTGTGTGTGTGTGTGTGTGTGTGTGTGCGCGTGTATGTATGTATGTTTGTATGTATGTGCATACTGAAAATTAGCAGTTTCTCAGATTTTACTATTTGTGTTTGCGCAAAATTTATATTTGACATTTTTGTTTTATTCCAAATAAAAAGTAATTTAGATAATTTATTTAGAAAAAATGAGAACTGATCAAAATAACAAAAAATGCAGTGTCTTCAGACCTTATATAATGCAAAGAAATCAAGTTATATTATTCTGTAAACAACACAATAAAAAATGTTCTATGGATGAGTTCAGAAATCAATATTTAATCACGTCACAGGTGACTCTATCTCATTTCAGGGTTTGAATGTTCACCCCTAATGAGTGAGGTGAGTGTGGTGCTGCTACAATGCTGAATCCACAGATGAACCATTAGTGGAAATGTGCAAAGCCAGGAAACCACCTCTTTTACTGTCTCGTGTTATTTGCAGTTCTCCTATAAACATCTGAAGAATTGACGTGTACTTCCATGATACTGAAATCAATTGAGATATTGTCAATATAGATGATCAAAAATTGGTTCAACATATTTCTGAGTAGAGGCTGAGATCAAAAGTGAGATCAGACTGAGGATTCATTGAGGATATCATTACAAGTAAGAAATGAGGAATAATAAGGTTTATATTACGAATACAGATACTCTTTTCTATATTATTAACTCATATGTATGTTCATACATACAAACATGAATGAATCATTAGTTCATTATAATCTGAACATTAACAAATGTTTTTAATGATATTTCATGCTCTCTAGCTTTGAGGTTTTGAGGTCTGCTATAACTGCATGGATGATGTCACTCACTGCGGTTGTGGTTGGTGCAACATAAACTGCAATCATTATTGCATGTGAGAATTTCTTTGGGAAATAATAGGGACCACTAAACCTCCAGTGTCTCGGCTGCAGATTCTTCCCTTGACAATAATATGCCCTGGATTACACCATCTGTTGTTAACGAGAACAGCAATCTTCTAAAAGATGGCGTTTTTGTCTCAAAGCTGGCAACAGCACAGTTGAAGTCCAGGATATCATAATGGAACATCATTGTTCCACAGTGCAAATACATAGACATCCAGCTCATATTTTAAATAACTGTTATTGCATGATACATGGTGAAATGCATCAAGAAATCACAAGGATCTCAAACTAAGTCACAAAAATATAATGAACTTGATTATTATCTTCATGACTGGTCACATAAAAAAGGCCATCTTATTTTTTTTCATTATAGCATAGCAATTGCTATTTCTCTTTTCTTTCTCCCCATTCTCCTCCATTTCTTCTCTCTCCCATCGATTTTCTTTCTTCACTTTCTTTCTTCTCTTTTTACTTCTTTCCCTTTCTTCTTGTAATCTCCTCTCTTTCTCTTCATTCTCATGCTACTCTTTATTTCCACTCTTTCTTCCCTTTATTTTTCCTCTGTTTTCTCTCCCTCTTCTCTTTTCTCTCTTTCTTCTCTCTTTTCTCTCTTTTGCTTTCCTGTTTCTTCTCTTTTCTTTTCCTCTCTTTCCTTTCTCTTTTCTCTTTCTTCTTCCTCTCTTTCTTCTCTTTTCTCTTCTCTCTCTTCCCTTTCTCTTTCCTCTCTTTCTTCTCTTTCTCTTTTCTTCTCTTTCTTCTCTTTCTCTTCTCTCTCCCTCTTATGTCTTTCTCTTTCCTCTTTCTTTTTTTTCTTTCCACTCTTTCTCTTTCCTCTTTCTTCTCTTTTGTCTTCTCTCTCTTTCACTTCATTCTCTTTCTACTTTTTCTTCCCTTTCTCTTTTCTCTCTCTCTTCCCTTTCTCTTTTCTTCCATTTCTTCTTTCTCTTTTCAATCTTTTTTCTTTCACTTCTCTCTCTTTCTTCCCTTTCTCTTTCCTCCCTCTCTCTTTCCTCTCTTTTTCTCCTTTCTCACTTTCTTCCATTCTCTTTTCTCTTTCTTCTCTTTCTCTTCGGTCTCCTCTTTCATTTTCTTGGAACTTTCTCTGGGCCTTCTGGTACATCTCATCAGTGTGATTCTGTTGGATCACACTTTCAATCTTCTCCAGTGGTTTTTTGATCTGTGCAGTTTTATCCTCCCATTTACTGTTTATTACACCATATTTACCACATGAATAGATAAATTCTTGAATCCTATCACCCTGAAAATATGTATTCAATTGACTTTTTGTCATTATTTCTTTTCCTGAGAATAGAACTATTGTTAACTTCAGAGCTTCTTCTCCAAAGTTTTCCTGAATCCACGTCACAGTGTTCCTCTCCTCTGTGAATCTCCCCAGTCTGACCACCAGCAGGAACACATGAGGTCCAGGAGAAGAGATGTGTTGTTGATTCCAGGAGTGTCGATCACTGAGATGTTCCTGCCCTCCACTCTCCTTCTCTGTATCTCACACACTCTGGTCTCAGTTTCTTTGAAAAACTCTGTTCCTATATTACATTTCCTGTTCCACTTTTTCCAACACCAGTGTTACCAACCAAAACAATTTTCAGACTCTCAAGTTCTGCAAATAAGGTAAAAAAACAAACAAAAAACAAACCAAAACAGATAACAATTCAATCAAAACTAAGAGATTTAGACTTTATTCTTAATATTGCATTCTTTCCAACACCAGTGATACCAAGCAGAACAATTCTTAGTTCCTCAAATTCTGCAATGAAGGTAAAAGGTCTAATGGCAGATACAATCAGAACTTGAACACAAGGTTTCCAGAGAATCTTTCCTTGCATAGCTGATGGTAACATTGACACAAGGAAGCAGAATACCGAGGCAAGTCTCTGTGATTGGCAGTTGTCTTTTATTAAAATAGAAATTAAAAAAAACATAAGAACAAGGACAAAATACACTAGACTAAAATGACATTGCAAACAAAGAACCTGGTGATGCTCGTGACAAAGTACAGTGTGTGAAATACATAGGGTCAAACACCAACACACACTACTGACAACACAGGGGCATAAATACACACCTTAACAAGGGCTGTGACAAGTTACAGGTGAAACCGATAAGTAATTAAAAAGATGGAGGTGTGGTAATGAGGGAACACACACAACCACACATACGGATCCACACATAGCCACAGCTAAGACGATATAATCACAAAGGCCACATGCCGAGAGGTTACATGGGCTTAGGGGGAGGAGACGAGGAAGGGACTGTTACACTGATGAAGGAACTCTTTCCAAACTGTCCCGTTTCTCTGGAAACCTTTTGTTCTGCACTACAATTTGAATCATAGATAGATAGATAGATAGATAGATAGATAGATAGATAGATAGATAGATAGATAGATTCATACTTACTGACAGAAGGAGTCTCCAAGCTATTTCTTCTTCCTCTCCCTATTATATGACCATATTCAAGATTATATCTAATACAGTTTTACCAACTTTTTGTTCACTATTAGTGTCTTGTTCAACATGTTATACCTTTTGTGCATTTCCCTTTGTTAGGTTCTAAGTGTTCTAAGTGGTTAGCATACCTGAAGGAGCTGATGTCATGTTTCTCTTCACATCGCCTGTTTTTCACCTCACTTCATAAACTGGGAAGACCAAAACACAACTTGAACTGTGTTTTTCTGACAGTAACATTCTATATACAATTCTATGTCCTTGCAACTTTACTCTATTGCACTTGTGTCACACTCCCATCTCTGAGCTTCCCCTGTCTCCATGGTAACTGGTTTACTTTTGTGTTTTCTCATTCTCATTTGGTTTGTTCTCTGCCCTTAATTATTTCCAGCTGTTCCTACTTTTGTCTAATTAGCCTTCTTATTTAAACCCCATGTGTGGCTCCTGTCTTTGCTGGTCATTCTCTTAGGTTCTCCCTTGGCATCTTATGGTTTCTTTCCATGCCCCAGATCCTTAGTATTTTTCTTGGTCTCTCACTATGTTTCTCTTTTGGTTGCACTTATTATGTTTCGGTGTTCTCCATTTGCTTATCTAAATATGGATTCCCTTCGTGTGTCATTGCCTGGTTAGTATTTTTGTCTTCCTCATTTATTTTGGCTATGTCTGTTTATGTTTAATCTGTGTTCAAGCAAAAACTCCCTTTTTTACTAATGTTAAGAATGTTAACTTTTAGTCTCCTTCGTGTTTTGATTTACTTCTGTTTATCATCATGTATATAAAACATTACTGTATTTCTTTTTGGTTTCCTTGTTTAGTTAATTAATCTATGAACTGTTATTCTCTTCTGTTTGTTATCAGTCCTTTTTATTCTGTCCTTACTGGCATTAGTCATGGCTTCATATCCTATGCTGGACACTGACTTTCTGTACTTCCTCTAAGAGGCGATTTACTCCACACCTGTGGTTTGCCCCAAGCTCACAAACATTATAACTTGTTCCTCATGGGGTTTTAGGGATTAGCAACATTTTATGTCAAACCCAATCTTTATGTAAACACAAAAAATAGACACAGACAGACAGTACCAAAGGGCAAAGCAGAGATCACAACCAGTAGGAGAGAGTGCTAGATCCAAAGGCAAAAGTCAAAAAGTATTAAACAAAGGCTTGGTATACACACTGAGAGTGTTGGCAATACTTCACAATGATTCAGGTAAACTTAAATAATATGGTGTTGATGCGGAACAGGTATGATTGGTAGCTAAGGTGACTGTTAGAACTCCAGAGATAAGATTGATACTAACCTACTAATCTATTCTCAGTTCCGGACTAAACACTTCTGTAATTTCCTCTGTACAAATGCATTGTATGTTGTATTTAAAGCAAAAATAAATCTACTTTTTATATGGAGATAGCATATGACAACTAATAACATATCCTGATATCAGTCCTTCCTGAAAAAGCCAAAACTACATGCATAGGTTTGCTGTTAGCCTTCACCAGGCATGGTTTTAAGAGTCATGCTTATACCTAACCATTTATATGTAGATAAATAGCATATATTGCAATCCGTAAAACACTGTATATGTGTTATAATAAAATGCTTAGAACAGAAACCTTGTTTTATTTTATTTCCATTGAACCTCTGAAAATGTTAAAGTAAATAACATATAGATGGTATCTCTGCAAGTTAAAGGCAAATCAAGGGACATTTTGCATGTTTCCATAGCAGCAGGGTATAATTTGCTTGTCAGCAAGCAGACAGCCAGGAACATGTTAGCAACTTTATTCACTCTCATTAACAATTAGCATTATCATAAAATGATCTTATAGCATTACCTTATTCTGGATATGTTTTTAAATAATAACCTTCAGTTATAGAAATATTACTTACATGATGCTCAAATAATAGACCAGTGAGTCAACAAAGTAACAGCACCTTTTAGTTTTACTAGAACTTTATTTCAAGAACTACAGTAAAATCAGGAACCTTATTTTGAGCAGATTAGAACCTAACATTCTGCTTCTGTTTTATCTGGTTTCTGGTCATCCAGTCCATAATGTCTGTATTACATTCTTCCCCTTTGCCTAGCCTTGTTGCTGAGTCTGTCTGAACCGATATAATAATATCACATTACTATTCAGTAAAGACATGGGATATGGCTTGCTTAGGAACTCTGATGAAATCATTTACATTTACATTTACAGCATTTAGCAGATGCTCTTATCCAGAGCGACTTACAAAAGTGCTTTGTCATATCCTAGTACAGTACAGTAAGGTAGAGTCCAACATACCAGTGAACTAGAATACAGGAATCATTGCTGATATCTAGAAGTACAAAATACATAAGGTCTATCTTAAACAATGATAAGTGCAATAAACAATAAGTGCTAGAGTTTGTTAAACAACATAAACAATACCCTACAATAAATACTAAATTAGTCAGTCAATATGGGAGCAGTGTCAGTTGTCCTTTAAATATTCCGCAAACAGATGGGTCTTCAGTCTGCATTTGAAGACTGCAAGGGACTCTGCTGTCGAGACAGCAAGTGGGAGTTCATTCCACCATCTTGGAGCCAGGACAGAAAATAATCTTGATGCTTATCATCCATGAGTGCTGAAGCAAGGTATTTCAAGCCAAACCATACTTGAGATTCGAAGTACTCAAGGTACAGATCGGGCTTTGACCACTGACCTCATGTATGAAGGGGCTGGTCCATTTGTGGCTTTGTAGGCAAGCATCGAGGTTTTAAATCTGATGCTTGCAGCCTCTGGGAGCCAATGAAGGGAGCGCAGCAGTGGAGTAACATGTGTAAACTTTGGAAAATTGAAGACCAGTCATGCTGCTCCATTCTGTACAAGTTGTAGAGGTTTGATGGCTCTTAGAGGAAGACCAGCAAGTAGTGAGTTGCAGTAGTCTAGCTTTAAAATCACAAGAGACTGCACAAGCACCTGGGTAGCTTCCTGTATGCGAAAGGGCCGAATCCTTCATATGTTACAAAGGAGGAATCTGCAAGACCAGGTTAGATTAGAAACATGAGTTGAGAATGACAGCTGGTTGTCCAAAGCTCTGCCCAGACTACAGGTAGCTTCAGATGGTGATACCAGGGAGTTCTCGAAGGAAACTGAAGTCATGGTAAGGGCTGGGAGTACCTGGGATGAACAGAAGCTCTGTTTTACTGGGGTTGAGCTTCAAGTGGTGGGCTGTCATCCATGACACAATGTCAGTCAAGCATGGTGAGATACGTCTCGGAACCTGCATGTCAGAGGGTGGAAAAGAAAGAAATAATTGAGTGTCATCAGCATAGCAATGGTAGGAAAAACCATGAGAAGATATTACATCACCAAGAGAATACATATACAAAGAGAAGAGAAGGGGGCCTAATACTGAGCCTTGTGGAACACCAATGGAGAGTCTACACAGTTTGGATGTGGATCCTCTCCATGTCACCTGATAGGACCATCCCTTCAGATAGGACTGAAATCTTCTCCAAACAGAGTCAGTCACACCAAACCTGGAAAAAACAGAAAGAACAATGTTGTTGTTCACTGTGTCAAAGGCTGCTGAAAGGTCTAGAAGAATCAAAACAGATGACTGTTTGGCAGCTTTAGCAGCAGGACGTTTTTTCCATCACTGCTATGAGGGCTGTTTCTGTAGAATGTGCTGGTTTGTAGCCAGACTGATTGGGATCATGCAGCTGATTCTGGGTGAGGAAAAGAGACAATTGATTATAAACTACTCATTCAAGGGCTTTTGAGAGGAAAGAGAGAAGTGATACCGGTCTGCAGTTGGTAATGCTGGAGCTGTCAAGTGTGGCCTTCTTGAGGACACCACCCTGGCAGTTTTGAATGCAGTTGGCACATATCCAGAAGATAGGGAGTTGTTGATGATGACAGATGAAAGGAAACAGATCTCTTGTGATTATCTGGAACAGAGTGGAAGGAATTGGATCCAGCGGACATGTAGTCGGATTGCTGGAAGTCAGGAGTTGAAGAATTTCATCTAAGGAGAGAGGAGAAAAAGAAGTCAGAGAGTTGGATGTTTGGGAATGCACATTGGTTGGAGGAGTGGGAACAGAGGAAAAGGACTGGCAGATTACTGCAAACTTCTCCACAAAGAAGGTGATGAAATCCTCAGGAGTAAGAGATGAGGAAGGAGGGGGAGGGGAGAAGAAAAAATACTGAAGAGGATCAGATGCTGATGATTCAATACTGAAAAGGATCAGATGCTGATAAATTCTTTAGTAGGATGACTTTGTGGATATTATTTCCAGTGAGAACTTGGAAAGGTATCCAAAGAGAGAGAAGACAAAATAGTAGAAGTAAAGGAAGAGGGGGTTATACTGTACAGATTGCAACAGAAGGAGGAGGAACACATTGGGGAGGACTGGATGGAAAGAGAAGGAAGGGAGAGAGAGAAGGATAAAAAGTGATGGTCCGAGAGGTGGAGTGCTGATTGCGATGTCCGATGTAGTGGTGTAGGTGAAGATCAGGTCTAGAACATTGCCTGCTTTGTGAGTCAGAGGAGAGTGATTGAGGGTGAGGTCCAATGCTATCAACAGCAGAAGGATGCAGGAGGAATGCAGCTTGTCTGATGGAAGGTTGAAGTCTCCAAGGAGAATGAGTGGATTTGACTCAGGAGGATGTCGAGCTCATCAATGAAGTGATCTAGGGAACCTGGAGGGTAGTAAATAACAATGATAATAAGTTTGGTGGGGAAAGAAACTGCAATGGCATGGAATTCAAAAGAGGGGATGGAAAGAGTAAAGAAAGAAAGTGGAGTGAAACACCACTCTCAAGACAATAGTAAACCTGTGCCACAACCCCTGCTGAGTCACCTCAGAGAATGGGTAAATGAAAAGGCAGAGGACAGGGCAGCCAGAGTCACCGAGTTCTCATGGGTGATCCATTTTCTGTTAGAGCCAGGAAGTGTAGGAAGTGGAGGGATGCTAATGCTGAGATGAAGTCAGCCTTCTGGACAGCAGATTGGCAGTTCCAGAGCCCTCCTACCACCACGATATGTGATGGTGCTGTACATTGCGAGTAAGTGAGATTGCTGAGATTGCGACGTCTTTGGTGATAGCGTCGAAGAGATCTGCAGGATATGTGGACAGGAATTGAGAGACAAATTTCAGATGCTTGATTTGTGGATGTATGAGATTAAAGATTGAGATAATATGAAAAGATACTATGATGAGATAATATTAGAAGATGAGTTCATGAAGTCCAGTAATTGAGATGTAGATGAACTGATTGAGAGCAAGTCTTCCCAGATGTTGATTACCGCTACAGACATATCTATCTGTAGTGGAGTCGTCTGAATTTGTCAGTTCAATAAGTGCTGAGCCTGCCCCTCAATTCACCTAAGGCCAGGGCGAAACTACTCCTGTACTGAGTAATTACAGCTAACAAGCAACTAACAACTAGGTTCAGACAATAAGCCATGAATTTCACAGAATCTAAGGCAAAAGTAAATAAACTCAGAACCTACTTTATCCAACCAGAGAACAATCCAACGAGAAAAACCAAAGCACCTCCTCAGTAAATCATTTAATGTATTTGTGATGTTACAAAAAGTTAAATCAGTTAAAAAAACAACAAAAAGTTAAATCAGTATGAATCCTACTTGTTTATGTTTATGTGATAGCTGTTGAAAATCTAGTTCTAGGTTGTTATGTAGAAAAAAAAGTACATAGAAAATCAGGGCAGGGATTGAGCAACAGGTGGATGTGATAAATGTAGATGATGGACAGGAGTGAGGTGCAGTGCTCAGGTAGAATAAAACAGGGAATAAACCTTGGACCCTGGGGCACGAATGAGTGACACAGAGTCAGCATGCACACTATATTCAGAGATACGTGAAAATATATAGATGGCAAAGCAGATGATTAAGTGGAAATATATAAATGACATAGCAGGTGCAACATATTCAGACATGATCTAGTGTCTAGAATGAGACAATCATGTTTGTCTATTATGAACTCCAGACCATTTGACATAGCCTTGCACCTGTATAAAAAATATCCAGCATAGGACAGCATGGCATGAGAGTGAATAAAGTTGTAGTACTAGTGATTAAAGGATAGACTGTTTACAGAAACGGGAATTGCATTACATGGAATTCTAACAAACATGCTTAACCTGCTAAACATTACAACCCATTATCTCCGTTAACTTCAAAACAGGCAAAAATTATTTATGGAATTTGCTGCTATCTTAATAATAAATACAAATGAAAATCCCATTGAGTGCAACATAGACTGATTACTTTAGTTTTCCAAAGAATGTTCATTTTAAATTAATTTGTATATTTGTGACTTGTGGAACATTTGTTGGCATAACGAATAAAATAGTCAACAAAACCCGCTTAACAGGAAGAATAGTTAATCTGCTTTCAGGACTTATCCGACACCTGCGAAGGACTAGTACATGTTATTCTCATATATGCTTTTGTTGAATGAACAACACATTCTGTGTAATAATGAAATCCTAAGGACAGCCTTTTTACTGCATGTTACTATCAACATCAGTGTTGAGTGACAACATCATACATCAAAATTGTCTTGACTTCAGTCAGTGTAGAATTTTATTAATATTGATAAGATTGCACACAGTTATCTGTGTTGTGCTCTACATAGTCTACCTTTTGGCTGAAGTTCCTTGTAGCTTTAATTAGTGAGGCAAACTGTAGAGTTGTTCATGATCATGTGTTTGCACTTTACCATTTGAAAGATTTGCTTGAATATAGATAAGATTACTGATTAAGAAACTACTTAAATCATTAAAATTTAAATATAAGATTATATGATTTTATATCCTATGGATATAAATACATGTGTAAAAGGTAACACATATTTGGCAACATTAATGATATTCATTTTAAATATTCTTTGGTTTTTCATCTTCTCATGATGCAGATAGTTTTAAAAAGTGTAGTGTACACAAATAGGAGAAAGGATTACAGAGAATGCGAAGCCAAATTACCTAATGAAAACATTTAAAATGCTTACAGCATGGAACATTGGCTCAAATTGAGAAATATTATAGGTATTAAAGCATATTTTATTCAGCATTCTCAGTAGCTTAAAATTGATTTTAATAGTGTTTTGTGTCAAATGATTGCTCATAGAGCTACAGATGATGCAAAAAATATGCACTGAAATTATCGTCCATGAAAGCCTATTAAATTTAGGAATTTTTATTCTTTTTGCAGCATCCATAACTAGAGCAGGTAATTACTAGAATTACATTACTCTCAATGCTATGTAAAATATGCTATTGAGATATTCTAGAAAGCTGGATATTGTGCATTTAACAATGCATCTATTAAGACTGCTTAGAAAACTCAGATAGAGAAAAACCCATCTCACACCTCACTGACTCGCTGACACTCTCTGTCTTTGAAAAGATGACTGTCCCCGGGGTCTGGCAGTCATGTTGAATGGCTTCGGGCTGAACGTTATACCAAACTGAAATTCCAGACTAGGTTTGGTTCCAGCTGGAGGGGAGAGAGTGAAGACTTGCAGGAGGGAGGTGAGGAAAAGAAACAACTCCATATGAGCAGTTGATTCACCGGGGCAAACCCTTTGGCCTGTAAGGAGAAAATTAACACAGACGCTCAAATGTAACTGATTTATGGATGCTCAGATAGCACTGAGAAATTGACATCTATTTCATTTTTTTAAGTGTTCTCCTTAGAACTACAACTACAAAATAGTACTAATACCAAGATATTTTATTTTCATAACATTATCATTATTTGTTTCTGTACACGTCTGTCTGTCTCAGACTATCCGTACAACAATGTACCTCTTTTATACAACATGGTTACATAATCAGTGAACTGCTTGCCTGCTGAAAAGGGAAGAAAAGCATCAGGTCTAACAAACTCTCCTTGAGGGTTGAGAAAGTTCTGTGGGTCAAATGAATGAGATTTCCACTGGGTCTCATCAAACAGCACTGATGTCAGGTTAGGGATGATCTGTGTACCCTGAGAGAAATAACAACCAATGTTTTCTTATTTCTTAATAGCTCTTCTTTAGTTACTATAAATAACTTCTTCTAACAATACTGGATTAAAGATTGTATTGTAGAAATACAGAAATACAGAAATGTTTAGGGTTTAATGGGTAGCAATGCTAGCTGTCTACCACCAGAGGAATGTCATGAGCTGGGAATTAATCAATGCTCATTAACCTGATCTCCCACAAGTGACCTCAGCCCTATTTAACTGCTTCACAAAGACCACTCTTTGTAAAGCCTTGGTGTATGCATAGCTTGCTGGTAATTGATGGGTTTTCAAGTGGAAAGGTCCCAACAAGATTGTGAACAAAGCCTTATTTACATTATTTGCCATATGTAATATATTTACACTATGTTTATTTTAGGCAATTAAACTAGAGGTAGTGTTTACTTCTGGTATAAAATATCCCCCAAGTGTGGTGTCTTTATGGGTGATCCGTGGAACGTTCAGAGGCACAATATTTCCCATCCTCTGGATCTCATGAATGACAGCATCAGTGTAAGGCATATTGGGTCTGTCAGCCATACAGGGTTGGCGTGTTGGTCCAATCACTCTGTCTATCTCTGCCTGGACCTTTCCTGAGCAGACAAACAAACAACCTTCATCATAAGAAATCTTATGAAAAAATTTAAATTTCTTAAGAACAAGAAAATATGCTATCTTTAACCATTTGGATGAAATTTATTTACTGGTAGAAGTATAAAAGTTTCTCAAAATCTCATAAACATGGTTATATTGAAATAAAATTGCTAATTATGATAAAAAATGACAAATCCAAAAACATTTTGGTATGCAGTAATGCCTACACTATATTCATAAAATATCTGCATATTAAAATGAAGTGGATATGTAATCTGTCTATTTTCTTTGCTGCAATTTTTGAATTTGTAAAACCATAATTATTTATTGATTAATATAAAAGCAACTATAGCATCAATAGCTTCCTGAAGATGAGAAGTTTCCTACCTTGGATTTCAGGGTACTTCATCATATATATGAAGGACCACAGTAGAGTGGTGGAAGTGGCTTCAGTCCCTGCCCCAAACAAATCCAGTATAGTATAGCACAAACCTTGCTCATGAAATCCTGCCTCCAGATCATCTGTCCTCTATAAATAGTATACTGTATAATTGTTAGGTTGCTTTTTGAGAGTGAGAGCATATTCTAGCAGCTGAGTATTTCAGATACTGAAGAAAGGGAATGGTCTTGTTTTTTGGGGATACCAGTGAGAAGGGAGATACAGTACTACAAGTGGGACAATATGAAAACAGGGACCAGACATTCAGTATCTTTTGTGCAGAACAAGGGGCAAAGACAAGGAATATTGCAGAGATGGAAGAAAATTGTTTTGATCAGAGCCCTAATGTGAGATTTGAAAGAAACAATCAAAAAGTATAACTAGGTTATGGACTACAGCTGAAGGTTTTACAGTGACACCATCTAAACTGAGTGCGAAGGCAGTTTAGTTTAGTTTCAGAAAGTTACACTTCATCCAATGCCTGAGGTCTTGTAAGAAAAATATTACGACAGGGGGTTGCAGTGTAGTGGCAGATTTCGTGCTGACATAGAGCTGAGTATCATCAGCAAGACGGTGGAAATGGAGTTCAATCTGATCTAGGGGTAACAGAGATGAAGAAAAGAGAGGGCCAAGGACTCATCCCCAAGGATGACCCTGTGAAACTGCCTACAGTCTGCTTTTTTCTATACTGCTAAGCTAAACATTTTCCAGCACAGTGGCATTAGGAACAACATTGATTCTTACCAGCAAATAGCAATGTTGCCATCTGGTGGCTGAAAGTGGGATGCACAGATCCATTTGTTCTTATAGATCCTAGTACATTTCTCCTCATTTCATATTAATAATGCTTAGTTAATTACAAGTTAATAAGGAGTTTAAATACATAGAGACAAGCAATGCTAAACCATGTGCAGGTGTGTGCTTACAAGGAGGGTGTGGCTACAAACAAGACAACAACGAAGACTTCCTAATGCACACCGCGGGCCAAACCACGTAACTAGTGGGGAGCGGAGCAGTCTGTGACACCCTCATGGTGTTGCCCGCTATGAAATTTAGCTTCTTTGTAGTGAATAATAAATCTATAAATGTTTAGAATTTGTGTTCTATTTTTGATATAAAAGACACAAACAGAGGCATTACTATTCTTGACAAACCTGGGAACTTTGATATGTCACTGAACAAAGGTCAGTTTGGAGGTCATGCTAGTGTGGATAAGCTTTGTAGGAGGAGCACTGGACTCAGAAACCCTTGACATCACTCACTTAACAAGAACGATGGCCGCATCTCCCAGGTTCCACAGCTCATACAGCAGATACAGCAGAGGGAGCAGAGCACTCCAGTAGTGAAACAGATGAGAGATGCTCAGAGAAAATGCCAGGAAGCAGAAGGGAGGCAGTGGGCTCCTTTTTTTCAGCTGGGGTCCTTTAGTAATGATGTTTATTTTTAATAGAAACATTCTATTTATGACGGTGTAAGATACCTTTTTTTCCCATTCTACTGATGATAGTGGGGTGCACAGATATAGCTTTGCATGCTCTGCCTGCATGTTTCTTAAAGAAGCTCAACATGAAATTTAAGAAGCAGACATATCATTCCTGATACATACGTGAATCAGCTCTGGTTTTGTCAAGAGAATGTCATCAGAAGGAAAAAAAAAAAGTGCTAGCCATGTTTGGGCTGGCAAGTCACGTGGTCATCTGAGTGTCTTCCAGATTCGAGTTTTCACAAGTGTGGTTTTACATGTTTCTACTAGTTCAGACAATACTAGATATATCAGTGTAGAACTAAAATATAATCCCTGGATTTATGTTTTATATTCTAGAAATTTCTTTTTAAAACAATAACAAAACCCCTACAAATTCCATTGTGTACTTCATGTGCCTTATATGGCAGTTGGCTTCAAAGTGTAAGAGACTGGCTGTCTCTGATGGACTTGGTGGAGGTATGGTGGAGGCGGAGGGCGTAGCAGCAGGGGCAGTAGTGGATGGAGCTGGAAGAAGAGCCAGGATTGCCAGGAAAACCAGGAAGGAGACTACATCCACACAAGATGGAGCTTCATTGGGAGGCTCAGGTTTGTCCTCACCTTTATCTACATCACTCAAAATGAAAAAAAAAAAAAAAGTTAAAACGAAAAAGTTTTAAAAAAATTAAAATCAACAGGCTTCCTATCTCCAGTCATCTATTTCTTATTTGAAAGTAGCTTTTCTTCACTCTTGACTGAGGCATATACTCTGTGTAGCCATTGGTCTGTGGTGTTCTGCACAACAAGGTAGTGTTCTGTTTAAAATGGCCCCATTGTGTCCTTCCTGTGTGTAAATAGCATGCAGCTGTATGGCACGTGAAATAATAAGGATATCCTCGATACTGTCCATGTTGTCCAGGATATCTGTGACACCTCAGATTATAGTAATAATAAACCCATCTTCTTTTCTTTTTATAGTTTCATGATCATACTCTTTTCTATGCTACTGAGGAGCCACTGATAAAGGTCTGTTTTGAGTTCATGGAATAACCTATTTATGAAACAATTGTAGACCATGTTATTTGCTAAAAAAAAAAAAACATGTTTTTTTTGTTGTTTTTTTTTTTTAAATTGCATTGGGTGTGCTTTGAGAAAATGGTGCTAAGGGGATTATGGCAACCCCAGTAGCATGTGAATCTGACACATGTGTTTACTCTGAAGGGACTCATTACAAACATAAGTCAGTGGTCTTGTGGGTGATGGGTAGAAGTTGAGGAGGGATCAGACAAAGGGGCTCTTCTTCTGAGTGACATCTCCTGTAGTGGGGCTTCATGAGGCCCTTCACGATTCAGTACTAGTGATGGTTTATTGGGTTGATATGCCTAAGGGTAGAGCATATGTACTACAGGTTGTGTTCACTCATGTTGTGGAAACAGGAAGTGTTATGAGCAGTGAGTGATAATTGTAACTTACTGGTGACCTTTTGAAGAGTCTATTAAAATACTTCTCAGTTGTTCATACATGGTTATAGCCCCCAATAAATGAAAGCAGCATGGTAGCTTGGTGGTTAGCTTGGTTTGTGTCCCTATCTGGGTGGAGTTTCCATGTTCTCACTGTGTCTGTGTGGCATTATACTGGGTTATACAGTCCAAAAAGATGAATATCAGGTAAACTGGCTATCACAAATAAATTGCCCTGGTGTGTCTGCATGCACAGTAGTGGATGGTAATCTGTCCTGGGTGTTGTCGTCTCCCTCATCCAGCCTGATTCATTCCCCAGGGTGCTGAAGTTTCTGGTTGAGAGTACACTGTGTGCAATTGGCTGCTGCTTCTCACTGGTGTGTGACTGTAAAGTGACCTTGTGTGTGTTAATTGTAAAGTGACCTTGGATCCCTTGAAAGGTGCTATGTAAATATAACTTCATAGACAAACATAAAATAATTTATTTCTTGCTCCACTGTACAAAATTTTGCATTTATTTAAGCCCAGCAAAATACTAATCCCTCTCTTTTCTGGCAGTCTTTCTTTGTCTTTCTGTCTAGTTCTTTCTCAGTCTTTCTCTCTCTTTCTGTTTTCTTTCTTCTCATTCATTAGATAGCTCTCTTTCACACTTGCTTGAATAGTGCTCTGATTGCACTATTCATCTCTACCTGCCTGTTGCCAGACCTTGCGTGTAAGGTCTCTCTTTCTGTCTTTCTCCTCTTCGACCACCTGTTCATCTTTCATCCGTGTGGGAGACAACATCTTAATTTGCCCTGGCCACATTCATTAACAGATATGCTTATAGTTCTTTTTTTTTTTTTAGACTGTATTCATTGTTACATGTTCCTTTATACATAAGATCTCCTAGAGAGGGTACAAATTATAATTCAGGAACTTGGCATTTCATGATCCGAGGACAAGAATTAACTGAGAATAAGATTTATGTTCATGTGTTGGGTATGAGGTAACAGAGAGCATAAACAGAGGCTCACACACACACACACACACACACACACACACACACACACTCATGCACACCTCCAATGTACACAAAGGTGTAATTAGGCAAGAAGATGCTAGGTCTGATAACCTTTTAAAATGCCACCATTTGGGTTGGCCTCAGAGATAAGATTGACAGTCATCTTACACAACTGCTCATGCGAATATACAAAAATGCGCATAAACACATACATGAAATTTATATCCACATAAGATTCAGTTAGAAAGTTTCAGAATACAACATTATTTTTTCATAATATAAGCAAGGTATCTTTTTTGTTTCATCTGAGCAATGCATTCATGGCATTAACTCGGTGAAAGGACACAACAAATTGAATATCAAATCAGAACTGAGAGTCAATCGCATGAGATTTGACTATTATTGTAACGTTCATTTGATGCTTAAAATCCATTTTTAATAACTTTACATGTATGTCTTCTGGGACCCTTAACAAAGCAATGAGAGTATAGAGGAAGTCGTTGTGTGTGTGTGTGTGTGTATGTGTGTGTGTGTGCTGCTATAGCAAGCACATGCCATGGAAGCACATTGTAAGGGTTCCATTTCTGTGTCGATCATGTATCACCATGGTAGCATCAAACACGTGGCAAAAAGAACTTGTAGTGTCCTTTCACTGTACTGTTCATAATACAGAACCCACACACATACACACACAGGTAATGTAATGGGAGGCTGTATTGGTGACTTGTGACTTGTCCCGGCTGCATAGTTGCAAGAGAAATGGTAAACAACTCAGTTTTAGTATGTAAAATTATATTTAATTCACAGTGTACTCAAGTAAAAACTTCTGTAATGTAAAAATACTAAAATATGCATAAATGTACTCAACATAGACAGAATAGCAGAGTAGCAGAATTTCATTCACATAATCTCTCTCTCTCTCTCTGTCTCTCACACACACACACACACACACACACACACACACACAAATGCACACACACACACACACACACACACACACACACACACACACACACACACACACACGTGCGCGCACACACACACACACACACACACACACACACATTTACTGTGGTAATCCCCCTGCCATCCCACTACTTTCCCGAAACTCTCTCTCCTACCGCTCTCTCCCTCTGCACCGCAGGAGAAGCTGACTCGGCTCACAGGGAGGGGGGATGGAGAGTGAAGTCTTTCGCGTGAAATGGGCAGAGGAGGGAATGACTAGCAGGCCTCCATCAGGTGACTAAGTGGACATAAACACCGGCTGCAGTGGAGTCAGGCCTGAAGCACAACTCTGTCATTCAACCTCATTTTGAACAAAAAAGCAGCTAGCTAGATAAGAAGATGGGAGTTAGGATTTTGGTACAGGGACCCAGCTTAAAGAGGTGGTATATTGCAAGTTCTTTATAACATAGATTCTCTCATTTGAAGAGACTGAAATTCCGTGTGGGTGTGCATGTACTTACTCAAGCACGGAGTGTGTAGCAGCAAGTTTGTGATATCGATAGACCAGGAGACACTCATCCACTCTGACCACGCCCCCTCCCAGACGAAGACTACTGTAGAACAACAGCAAGTCCTCTGCAACACCCTGAGAGCAGGGGAGAGGAGGGGCTTTGAGCAGGTTAGAGAAGCTATGATTGGACAAGAGTCTCATTCAGACTCACCTTGCCTCCTTCGTCAAATGGGCCAACTTTATGGAACCAATCACGTGAGCAAAACCAAGTTGGCATGACAACCGTTGGACCATGTGAGGTGTACACCTGAAATGCGATAAAAGAACACGAGCGTGTACACACACACACACAAACACACACACACACAGAAGGTGCCAAAAAACCTTTTACATGCAGTGTGTTCTATCGTTTTCTGTCTCTGTCTCTGTCTCTTTCAATCCCTCTCTTTCACCCATCTTTTTCTGTTGGGGGATATGTGGGTGTGCATGTGTATAGTGTAGTGAGAACAAATTCATGGAGAGATTGGTGTGACTCAGCATTTTGTAAAAGTGCATGCGGCCTTTATAGATAAACATTACTTTGACACACACACACACACACACACACAATACCACATCCATCATGCACACAGAAAGAGAGAGGCAGAGAAGCAATAAGACATAGAGACAGAGACAGAGAAGTGTTATTGCCCATAAGCAGCTGTGTGAGCAATGGTCCAGTAGATGCTACACCCATAGCCCTGTACTTGTGTGTGCAGTCATTCTGCACATTGAGCTGCATCATTTCCCAGGTATTCCTCCGCTACCACCATTACTGGAACAAGGCTGCTCCTTCCTGCTTCCCTGGAAGACATGGCCTCGTGTGGAAAACCTGGCCAACCAATTTACAACATGTGAAATGTGCACCTTACAAGGGGCTCATGGGCTGGGGGACACTGAAACCATGAGCAGAGCTTCCTGCAGGGCTGGGGATAAAGGAGGGGTGGGGCTTGTGGATGGGGAGTGGCAGGGCAGGGCTTGTGAATATGGGAGGGGCGAGGCTGGAGGATAGGGGCAGGGCGGGGCAGGGCAGGGTGGAGCAGGGCAGGGCGGGGCAGGGCAGGGCGGGGCAGGGTAGGGCGGAGCAGGGCAGGGCAGGGCAGGGCAAATAGGGGAATAGGGGAGGGGAAGGCAAGCTCTCTCTTTATGTCTGCAAACTGTGATTCTCTTCAATAGAGGTGAAAGCAGAGGGGGGTCTAATAGGACATGATTGAAGGTTTAACCAGAACAGATCTTCTTTGTCTCACTTCAGCCCATTTTGTTGCTAAATACAGACAGCTTTTTATATTATTTACACAAACACAAACACACACACACACACACACACACACACACACACACAAACACACACACACACACATACAAATGAAAGGAAACCATAGGTAAGAGTGTGTTTGTGTGTATGTGTGTATCTCTGTGGAAATATTCACAGACATACATTCAGATTGGCATGACTATGGGATTAGCCATAATGAGACTGAGCTTATTGTGATATATCTACATGGGTCACTCTCAGTCTCAGAGCACACATAATCACTCAGCAATGGCTGCGTCACTCATAAACATGCGCTGACAGACTTCACACTTATCAAAGGTAGCGTGAATCCACCCTCGTCCTCCTCTCTGGATCTTACTGCTGACTCCGCAATCAGCAGGGGCCAGACACAAACAAAATATAAGAACTTTTCTGACAGCAGTCCAACTTTGAACCAGGAGCATAACCTATATAACACTAGCCTTATTGATTATTTCATCTTTTGGTAAAGTTTCATGGTCAGGGTGCATGTTACATATTACAAGGCTTCATGAGTTACATATGGAGATGTGTGCTAGTAGATTGCCTTTATTTATAGCTACAGGGTGAATGCTGCTTAATAGATATCATGTCAGAACACAAGAAGGGTCAAAATGCTTTTTACTGTAATTCCAGCTATATACAGTGAAACAAAATAGCATTCCTCTAGGACCATGATGCAACACAAAAGAAGATGCATGTGTAAACAATAAATATGAAATACAGCACCAGTGATAACATATAAGGCAACACTGACCAGTATACAACACTGAGTATAGTGGATGTGCAAAGGATGGACCATACTGTGACATTTTAACAGATATGATTTTAGCATACACCAGTCACTGAGGTAATAGACATTACACCAATTTAACAACACAGTTTTGTTAAATGGAATACACTATTTGTTACATATTTGTTGTCAATCTCTGGGAGTTAAGAAGTCTGATGGCATGGGGGAAGAAACTGTTGTACAGTCTAAATGTAAGGACCCAAATGTCTCTTCCCAGAGGGCAAGAGAGAGAAGATTTCAGAGAAGACAGATTTCAGAAAAAGTCCTGAAGCCCTTCACTAGCTGAAAGCTAGCAGTACTAGTAGCCACTGAATGCTAACAACATTAGCATTGGGGCTGTAACAGGTAAAACTGTGACTCTGTAGCAGAGGACAGAGCAGTCTATAAGAAGGATGCACCTGCAGTCTACACTTTATAGAACAGATCCACATGCAGTCTGCACTCTGTAGAACAGATTCACATGCAGTCTACACTATTTAGAACAAATCCATGTGCAGTCTACACTCTAGATCAGATTCACATGCAGTCTACACTCTATAGGAAGGATCCACATGCACTCTACACTCTATAGAACAGATCCACATGCAGGCTACACCCAATAGAACAGAATCACATGCAGTCTACAATCTATAGAACCGATCCACATGCAGTCTATATTCTATAGGACAGAACTACCTACAGTCTACCCTCTATAGAACAGATCTACATGGAATCTATTCTCTATAGGACAGCTCCATATACAGTTTGTAGTCTGTACTACAGATCCACATAGAGTCTTTACTGAGACACAGACCTGTGTAGGACCTGGAGGAGAAGTCCCCCATGTGGTCCTCAGGAGACATACATACACTCCACAAGCTTCATTCCAGCTCCCACCACACATAAGGCAGGTGAGCCCTTGACTGCCTTGCTCAGGAATGATGGAAGCTGGAATGTCACAGTGCAGATTTCCTGGGGGTCTGGAGGACTACCAGCAGTCTGCAGCATAGACCTGTGTGAGGTCTTCACTCTGCAGTTCCCTGCTGCTGTACACTACAGCACTGAGAGATGAAGGTGTGAAATATGTAGAGCAACATGTTCTACAAATCACACACATACATCACACACACCTCATACACAATTTCACACATAATCCCCACGTTGTATGGTGAGGGGTGCAGGGGAGGGCTTCCTTGTACTGCAGCACTCTGAGTCTGTTATATGCAGGATTTCCCCCCCACTGGTGATCATGACAGCCCCTTCCAAACTCTCTACCTCTTTATCTTTCTGACTTTCTGCTCTTTTCCCTGTATATCTTGTGTGAGTGTATTTCCTGAAAAGTGTTATGCAATTTCAAATAGGTCTGTGATCTACCAAGTCATCTATAATGCCCACTCCTGCCACACACACACACACACACACACACACACACACACACACACACACACACACATATGCACACGCACACACACAAATGCACGTCACTTACTCACTTCTCTATTTATGTTACACCGTACATAAGAGAGGAATATGTTTCTATTTCACATTTTGGCAAAGCAGATAACCCAGATAACTGGTAGTAATCAGAGTATCATCAGAGTATCAAAACTTTTATTTAAAATCAGGTTTGATCATAGAGTGCTAATATAGTTTTTTTAAAATACATTGCTGGCATTTCCACAAATACTGTTACACTTTAACAACAAAGCTTACAGTAAATAAAATTATTTAAAACTCTACAGGGAAGTACTAGTTGATAAATGCACAACATTTACATTTAAATAAATGCAAACTTAATGTCAGTTAGCTTGTCCTTTGCTCCAAAATCATATGGAGAAAAACTCTGCCTCTTCCATGACTCACTGAATTTTACATGTTTTATTCGGTTTGCTCGGCTTTCTGTTGGATTGAGAGGCAAGGACCAGCCGGAGGTCCGTGCTGAAACTCGGTCTACGAGCAAGAGGATAGAGAACGCCGCACGCGATGTCTGCCTTGCCCCCTCTGCCGACCTGACGAGCCGCGCGCAGCGCCTGGTACGACCGGATGGACACCTTGCGATGCTGCGAGGGGCCGGTTTCAAGAGGCAGTCCGCCTCGCTTCGCCAGAGCTTCGAATACCTGCTCTAGGTTCACACTGTCTTTGGCAGAGGTCTCGAAAAACGCGCAGCCGTCCGCGAAGGCACTATGCACTTCCATTCGCGACACGGCGTGTTGCTCGGTCGGCAAGTCCACTTTGTTTGCACAGACCACCGTGGGCACGTTGGCTTTCCCTTTGGATTTAAGCAATGCGGATTTGGCTGTCGTTATCTCAGACCACAGCGCGCACACCTCTTCGAATGAGCTACGGTCATCCAGACTGAAGACAAGTAGGAAAATGTCACCTGTGGGTGCAAAATAAAGAAAGAAGTCAGCTGTTAGTCTTTGTTGAACTCAGAAACTGCTAATTATTAACATCTATAACTGAAAATAAAAGCTTTTATATATTTACAGAAATAAAAAAGAAATAACAGTTAACTGAAAAAAAATGTATATGACAATCCTTTTATTACTCACCAGTAAGAATAGAGAGCCTGCGCTTTGCCGGGAAGTCTCTCTCACCAGACGCGTCCAGGATCTCTATTTGGTACGTCTCTCCGCGGATGTGGTACAGTTTCCGGTGAAAGTCTTCGGACGTGGGCTCATACTGCTCCTCGAAGCCGTCTCGCAGGAAACGCCGCAGGATGGACGTTTTTCCGACTCTCGGTGCGCCCAGCACCACGACGCGCCGGCAGTTCTGCGGTTTTGTGTCGCACGGAGACTCCTGACTGAGTTGCCGAAACCGAGCTTGACCGTGCAGCATGAGCGCAGCAAGCTGGTCCAAAGGGGATCTCTTAGACGTGCTGCTGTCCACTGACGGACGGCGGTTGCCGGCGCCAGATGTCCTCCCCACTCTCACTTTCTTGTCCTGGTGTTTTAGCTGAGTCGTGGCCAGTTTGACTATCCCCATTCCAGCTTTGGAGATGGTAGTGACTCGGAATCCTGTCGCGTTCAGATGCTGCGTGGCGCTTTTGTATGCGAGTAAGATTTTAGAAGAGCGCGCAGGGAACTTCGGCGCACCAAGTGCACAACCAGGCGGAATGACTGATACAGCTGGGTTTGGAGACCCCGCAGATATAACAGCATTCGACTTGATCTCCATTCCTTTGGTTGTGACGGGTAGAAATGGGTCTGAATTGAACGCTACTGCAGAAAGCAGTAGGCTCCTCCAGTCTGCAGTGGACAACCGAGCGTCTAGCTCTAAATCTAAAGCGCTTTGACGCAGATATTCTCCAGTGCAACCTGGGCAGCGGCTACTTATAGGCGCATCCCGAGCCATAGACTCGCCCCTCAGCGTCATTCCTGTGCCATATGGTGGGGTTTAGCGGGTGCGCGTTGATTGGCAGGTGTACCAAGGCGCAGCGCGTCTTGTATTCTTGCAGCGGAACATAACGTTTTCCCTAGTGCTGTATCAAAGCCTCAGCCTGTCTTCTAACGGACGTTTTCCCAAAAGGGGTTGGGGGGGCTAATTTTACATCGGCACGAACTGGATGCATGTTGGCATAGTCTGTGCGATGTAGAACTGTTTGATCTCTATTTCTGCATCATTCACACTGAGTAAAAATAAGTATACAGATTGTTTTAAACCAAAATCATAAATAAATATTTCCTGTTAATTCCTTGGTAGCAGTTTATCAATTTACCCAGAAGTCTACTGTGCTATTTTCATTTTTTTTTCGTTCATGCTTTGTTTCTTTCATCATTTCTTGCCACATGCAGTTTTTTTTTTAATTTTCTTTTTTTTTAAGCTACACCAAATTTAGTGCTGCGTACAAAGAAATCCATTGCTACAAATGGTACAAATACTTATTAACTCCTCAGCTTTAAATGTAATTATTTATATTATTTAATTCTTTATAGCTTTATATTCTTTATTTCTTCATATATGTGCATCAATATCTTTATATCATTAGGTAGCATGAGGTGGAAAAATGTCCGTGATTAAAACCTGATTTAGGAAACCTGTCGCTCAGACTGGCTTTAATTAGTTTCCTGCTTTAGCGTCCACCGTTACCCTGGCAACATCGGTACAAGGAAGTGGAGTACACAACTACTCGTCAGACAACAGAACTCACTACCAGCTCATTTTCCTGATATATAGCCAAGTAACATTAATTAAGATATAACATTAATTAGTAGCCAACTTAGCTAATTAGCTAAATACAGATAGTCTGTATTGTACAATGGCAAGTGTTGGAAAGTCCACGGCCACGGCTGCGAAAAAAGAGTGGAGTCCTCGCTCGCCACAAGGTAACCTATGACTCCCCGGCAGTCGACAGTTGGTCAAGGTTGACTTCCCGTAACAGCTCAGGCATTTCGTGCCTTCACGGTTTCTGGCCGATTTAATGCCAGTAATATCGACTTGATTCGCAAATGCATTACCATTCCCTAGCGTTACCTGTCAGATACTTATACCGTAAAGCGTGTACAACCGCCATTCGGTTCATTTTTTGTCCACCTCGCTCTAAAAAGCCCGGCATGTACTGAAAGGCCGTTACTACCAGGAAACTCTTTTTCATAGCGAGTAGATGAATGTCATTCCCAAACATGGAAGGCTTTTAGTAAATAAGGTAAGTGTGGTTCAGTGAAAAGCTGAAAGCCTATTGCATCTACAGGGAATTGGGATGACAGTTGTTAAAATAGGTGATGGTGATGGTAGACCCACTGACCTATCTGTTCTACTGACCTACTAGATCCTGCCACCCACTATGAAATTACTCATAAACAGTGCACCACCAGGGGGTGATGTGTGTGTGTGTGGGGGGTGAAATGACACTAACACTTCACTCACTGCGTTACTGACCATGACAGTCTCATCAAAACAACTGCAGGTGTGTGTTTGTGTGTGTGTGTGTGTGTGTGTGTGTGTGTGTGTGTGTGTGTGTGTGTGTGTACATTTATGTGTGCGTCTTTATATGTGTTATAAGGAAATGAATGTCACAGAGCTGTTGGTGACAAGTACAGATTTGCCATTAAATGTGTGTCTGTCTGAAACCCAGTAACCCAGTTCTTTAACTCAAAAGGACTAGCCTTGGAGCCCGGGTGATATCAGAGATGAGACACATAATGAGAACCCAGAGTTCCTTTTGAAGCACTCTTCATCTGTAGAGTCACTCTGGGAAATAACTGACCCCCAACCCCCTGAGACTGAGCACAACATTTCAGCTGTTTCTTATCAATCCTCTCAAGAAGAGCATATATGTGTTAATCGGGATGTGGCATGGTGAACTATATCTAAGGAGTACGTCTGGGCCACCATAGAGTCCGGGCTGCTACAGTGTGACTGGGAAAGAGCTCATTTAGCCTGTGGAGTCAGTGAGAAGACCAGCATCATGCCATTTCTAGGCTTTTGGAGTGTCCTCTTTTGGCTCTGCTTGACCCCTGGGAGTTAGCTTCTGATCAGCTGCTAAGCAGGGGGCTCCTCTTCAGAATCAGTAGATGGTGGAGTTTTGGGACTTGGCTGGTCTGGATTTGCTGGTATGGACTGAATCCTCTGCTGGTTGTGGGTTTAAGCGGGCATGGATAGAAGTTGTAACAGCATGTAACCTCTGGCCATTGGTTCTGCACCAAGTTCACATGCAAATGCTCATGGGTTGCACATCTACTGCACCACTGTACTGAAACGTCTGTTTCTCTTCTATCTTCAGTCCACTGAAATCTGTGCAAATGTCTTTACTTTGTTCTGAAAGTATCATCCAGTTCTGTATTGACACTTATTTCAACCTTCAGCCTTCCACAAAATGTAAGTGCAAATGAGACCGTAGGTATAGGAGTTGACACAAAAATCATCTCTCTCTGTTTCTTCCTCTGTGTCTCTCTCTCTGTCTTGGCTCCCACTTTCTCGCACTCCCACTCTTTTTCTTGCTCAGTGCTGCTCTCGTCTCCTTAGCTGATGTGTTCTCTTGCTTTCATTCTCCTCTCTGGGTCACATCTCTTTTCTGAAACTACACAGGATGTTCCAACTGCACCAAGCTGAACAGCAGCAGTGAAGGACAAACAAAAGCAAAAGAATGAAAAAAAGAACAGAAAAGCATGAAGAGAGCGAGGTGGAAAGGTGGCATAGTCAAATCAAAAAAGGAAAAATAATTGTATGGTTGTCATGGCAGCAGTGCTTAGCCTCTGGACTGATGTGGAGGGTTACATAAAGAGGTCAGAGGTCCAATAGCTTTATTCAGTGTGTGTCTCAGTTTGTTAATGGGCCACCCCTCTGGGTACAGAAAGGCAGGCAGGGTCAAAGTGTTTAACAGTGACTCATTAATTAATATCTGCAGCAGCTGTATAGATGGTAAGTACACACACACACACACACACACACACACACACACACACACACACACACACACACATATATATATATATCCTTTCTCACTCTCTATCCTCCACTCTCTATCCTCTCTCACTGTCTTCTCTCTTCTTTTTCTCTCTTATATCTCTCACACTCCTCTCTCTCTCCCTCTCTCTCTCTCTCTCTCTGTCATTTCACTCTCTCCTCTCTCTTCTCTTTCACTCAGTTCACCTTGATTCAATCCAATTCAATTCAATTAAACTCACATCAGTTCAATTAAATTCAATTCAGTGGTGCTTTATTGGCATGACAATATTACACTTGTATTGCCAAAGCTTTCATGAATTCATTATCATGGTAAACAAAAGGTAAAATAGATTTAAATCGTTAAAATCATGTACAGCAAATAGCATATTTTTTATTATATTACAAAATAAAAATAATAACAATATTAATATGTAACAATATTACGATCACTTCCTCTATCACTACTACTACTACTAATAATAATCATATAGATTAATGGCAAATCCAAAACCAGCAAGCTTATACTGTCATTTTAACCCTTCTCTACTGATTCATGTAAATTTAAAAAAACTTACTTTCTTTTTCTTTTTCTTTCTTTCTTTCTTTCTTTCTTTCTTTCTTTCTTTCTTTCTTTCTTTCAAAAAGTTTGTTACCAAAACAATATTTCAGTACTTTGCTACAATGGTGGGATTATGGGGTAGCAGAACTAAAGAGATTTAGCCTGCAATACACTTTCAATGTCTCCTAGCACAATACTCAATTAATCAAGCAACAGGAAACTGAAATACTTGAACTACACAGATTGACAGAGTCTACAGGCGTCGGCTTAGTCTAAAAGAACTGCTTTCAATGCTCTGCTGGACTGTAGGGGTCAGGGAAGGTACCACTTCAGTGAGACAGCTCAGTGAGATATGTAAATGGACTAAATGATTCTGTTCATACCTGTACCGGAGTGAATACAGGGAGGATACAGGGAGATGTAGGGTTGAGTCTGCCCCCAGTTTTTGTGAGCATGTGTTATGTGGTCTCAGTGACAGTCTAGCTCTGATAACGCATGAATGCATTGATCCAAATATCAGTGATGTGGGTTAGAGTGTGTTCTTTTTCATTTATTGTGTTCATAAGTATGGTGAGCATTTCATATCGCAAATTTGCTTTGGGTGCAGGCAAGCTCAGGAAAGGGAAGACAGGCAGGTCTGTTAAGAACACATAGGAAAATAGATCTGGACAGGACATTTTGCTGTTGTTTACAATTCTAGACTCAGTTTTGAGTTTAGGTGTTACAAGAGAATGAATGAGTTTGAATTCCAATGGTGCTATAAAGACATTCTTTGTGTTGTAGTAGAGAGAGAGCTGAACTTTGTGATGGGGTGTAATTGATTATGTGGTGAAACAATATGTAACTATGTAAAGTGTTCCGAGGGAAAACGAATGGTAGGTTATAGTTGCCATTTGAAAAGCTAATTACATAAACCTCTTTGTTAAAAATCTCTCTCTCTCTCTCTTCACTCCTTTCACACTGTGTATTTTCTAGCTAGAACACCCATAGCCATGCAGTACACAGTCGCACAGAGTTTAGCCGTACACTAGCTCTGTTTCTGGAATGCATCTTGTATGTGAATACGTCAGTGAGACATTTTACCAAACCCCCCCTCCTCCTCATTCTCTTTGTGTTGCCTCTCTTTCACAGCCAGCTGGCCTTCGCCTGTGGTGGAGAAGGCACGTGCTGTGTGTATTAGTTACTCCGCCCAGCCTCCTGCCAGCTGCAACACCTGCAGCTGCTGGGGGACACTGACACTCTGCACCACACCATCAGTACAATACAGTACTTTCCTGCGCACGAGGAAGGCATCTGTAATATAGGTCATTGTAAGTTGAGGTTGCATTGTTCTGTGTCATTTCACAAACTTGTTATCAGCTGGTAAAGAGCCTCTTCCTGGCTTCTTTATCAACATGACGCATTTCCCCCTGCACTGATAGATGGCCATTGTCATCAACAACGCACACTTAACATTGAAATGAGATTGAAATGAGATATGGTAAATGCTTGGCTCCCTGGAGGTCGTTATCTGTCTGCATGCATAGGCAGCCTATATTGTGTTTTTGTGTGTGATTTGGTCAGTAATTTGGGGTTATTTCTCAAAAAAAGAGCTTTTAACAGCGCAGTTCGCAGCAACCTGTGTGGCTGGGTACGAACAATAGTAGAGCCACACAGAAAACGATTGTGTAACATATTACAGTATGCTGTTTAATAAGAACCAGCTATAACCCACATGGCTATTATACAAGTTTCTGTAACGTCGGCCCGAGTGCCGCAAGGTGCGGAACAGGACACACAGACTCCCTCGATTCGGTGAGACGTTTAATGAGACAAAACATTGTTGACACTTGTGGCACTCACACATAACGACGAACAGTGTTGACAGGAACAACGACATCTAATGCTAACAGTGGCTATACACACAATAACAGAAACAGTAACAATGACAGTAATAGTAATAATGACCCACCGACAAGGCACACAGAGGCGAGGGTTTAAATAGACAGACAAACACTTAACATCAACCCCTGCACAGGTGTGTGCCATCACGGAGGGTGTGGCCACAAACTATGGAGAACCATATGGGGGAGTTTTCCGTGACAGTTTCTTTCAGATATATAACAGTGATTTCTAGTCTCAAGGTGGAGAAACAGTACATGGGAAGCAGAGGCAAGTTATACTCTGATGCAGACATGCACAAAAAATAAAATAAACACTGGAAAGTGTCCCAAGCAGGTCTTCACTGCTTTCTCTTGCTTTTCAGCACCTCAGTGACTCTGTATGTGGTGTGTGTCTCTCTGTGTTCAGCAACTGATGGGAAGGTGGCATATAAGTAGGCTGTGCCAGTAATCACACACAGATGCAGCAAATTGTATTTACCCGCAGGTTCAGCCAGGCTGTCTCTCCGCTCCACAGACAGCACTCAGCCATGCCGCTCACTGCCACATGGCTTATTTTTAACTGAAAAAAAGTTATCCATTCTCTTTTCTATTCTTCTCTTCTCGTGTGTCAGATAAAAAGCGAGGGAAGGCATCAGAGGAGTTCTCGTCTGGTGCAAGTGAGGAGCAGCGTGGGTGTCCAACCCTGAAGGGGGAGGACATCCAGGCACTGGCCATTAAACCAGAGCACCTGGAGAAGGTAGAGAGAGACCAAACTCCTGCTCAGAGGACTCATGCTGTGATGAGTTGGTTTGTGCTGTTTGGGTTTGGGTTATGTTGTGTTGATTCAACATTTGGTTGTGAATGAGGACCAGTAGGTAAGGATGAGGCCATTACCCTATTTTCACAATACCCCAGTCTATTGTATTCAGCACTCCTTGATGATGCAGTGACCTGGATAACTGCAAAACCTTCACAGACAAACCTTAACCCATTCACTGACATAAGTCATTACCTATAAAGCAGTAGTTAGCAAACTCACTGTATGTCTACTCTTAAACACATCAGCCATGCTATTGGTGACACTGGCTCCTGTATGTCAATGTTCTCAGTACTTAGATCAGATCCTGCTCTTCAAACCATAATAGATATGATTATATGACAAAGAAATGCTTAATTTCTAAGTACTTGTTTTGGACTTGAGTGCAGGTGTTCGTGTGTGTTTGTGAATGTGTATAAAATGTACATTCTATCTGTGTGTACACAGCTGCAGGTCCCTCAGCCTCCAAAAGATTCCCAGAAGGCCCGGCCGTCAACCCGTGTGCTTGTCCGTAAGACACGGCCCCCAGGTTGGGTCAGGAGATGTGTGAGGGTTGCTGTAGCCAGGCCCCTCCCACAGGACACTACACCACAGCTACTGGATTACTCAGGTAGGAGGGGCTCTGGTGCCACATTTGGTTACACTGTGGCACTGCAAGTTGGGTTTGTGGAACAGTAAGGCTGGTGCCAACACTGGTTTGTCACAAGTATCCATATGAGGCCTCAAAATGCTCTTCTGTTTTGCTAACCATGTTTTGAGAGACAGATTTTGATTGGGTAACATGGAAACACATCATTAGGGCTTTTGGAACATTGATGGCACAGTAGTTGTTGTGTCATGCAAAGTTTTTAAGTATAGGATTATAAACCTCAAGTAGTTTCTTGTAACATCTTACAAGGTCCAGGAGGTCCACGCTTTGATGCCCAGGGCATGGTCTTGCCGCATAGCATTCTGGGAAGTCTGGAGGACTTTAGGAAAGAGATGGAGGCCAGAGGTGAGATGGAGGTGAGAGTTTCTCCCTAAGGTTAATAGAATAACTCCCACACGCATAAGACTAAGATGTGTTATTTTAGTGGCTCATCACTGGCTTACTCCATGCCTGAGTCCCAAAGCCCTTCAGAATAATAATATATATGAACAGAAATACTACTGAGTTCTTTCATCCATTTCATTAGCTAGTTTCACCTATACAGCCATTACCAGCAGAGATGTGTTATCGCCCCCTCTCTCTAAGCTCGTTGATCGAATTCCTGATCTCAAGAAACAGCGCCCCATGCAGGCTGGAGGATGGAAAAGCGTTGAAAGGACCAAATCCCACCCAGGGAGTGGGCGGGATCTGCAGAGCCACGCCCTCCAACACTGGTATTACCACATGGCAGAGAGACGCAGACAGCAGAACTTCATCTCCCGTGAGTCCCAAACTAGCACCCTCTGCACATTATCAGTGAATATGGGCCAATGGAGACACATATATAGGCAAGACTTTGCTTAATGGCAGATGCAAACATGCAGCGTGTTGCCAGCCCCATCAGAGCTCCAGCGTGGATTCTAAAAGCTGTGGTGGTAGAACTGGAACCCAGAAACTGGTCCCACTCACTTGTGAACCCCACTCACTTGTGAACCCCACTCACTCATGAACACCACTCACTCATGAAGCCTACTTACTCATGAGCCCCACTTACTCACAAAGCCCACTCACGAACCCCACTCACTTGTGAACCCCACTCACTGATGAACCCCACTCATGGAAACAAAATTTACCTGTGTCGCCATTCCTTGCTTTTGCTGACTCTCCATAGGATTTCCCAAACAGTGTGGCATAATGAATACAGATTCATTGGGGTTTCTCCAACTTTGTGACAATGAATACAGATTCTGTGGGGTTTTCCCAACTATGTAACATAGTGAACACAGATTCTGTGGAGTTTCCCCAATTCTGTGACATAGTGAACAGATTCCGTGGGGTTTCCCCAACTCTGTGACATAGTGAATACATGTTTCATGCTGCATGGCTTTGGGCTGCCATACCGCATTGAGTCGTGATACTGAGGTTGTGGCCGGCAGTCAGGAGCCTCCCCTGAAGCTGTGAGTCTAAAGCGTGGCAGCCCACGTACTCCACTAACACAGCCAAATTTGGAGACACATGCAGTGTGAGTCAGTATCCACCACACTAGTCATGCCTACACCGACTACTGATGCTATGGGTAATTCCTCTAGTGTGTGTGTTTGTCTCCTACATAACACTATTCCACTTCACACGAGTGTTAACACGTGGAGCAGCTGGCTCACACACCGCAGAGTGAATCATGGGGGGGGCTGAGTGTTACACCAGACTGACAGCAATGAGGCCTTCAGCACGCTACCATGCTAACACTACAGCCTTCACTATCTTTTGTGCACTATACAGTAATGAGGCCTTCACTACTATAGCATGCTAGTGGTAATGATACAGTAATGATGCATGGAATGAAATGAGTTCCTGTAAAGCATTATGTGTCCCATGATTCTTTGCGTGTGTTGTATAGATCTTCTGCACAAGCCAGTGGAGGAGCTGCTGATGAACCAGTCCAGCAGGTTCAGAGAGATTCAGGAACAGAGAGAACTCATCAGCAGAGGCCTGCCAGCCCTACACACTGGACATGTGACTGTTGACTCTTCTCTCTCTCCCTCTCTATCACTCTCTCTGTCTCTCTTTCTCTCTCTCTCTCACTCTCTTTAGCTCTCTCTCTATCACTCTATTTCTCCACCCAGTTTTCATTTTGTTAACATTTATTGGCATGACTGATTATACAATTTTGCCAAAGTAGTTCAAAAGTGATATGTAAAAAGAAGAAACTTTTAAAGAAATATTTAACAACAAAAAAAAATACATAAATGAATAAACCAACAGAAAACCATACCTACATAATATGTCTATGTAAACTGTATCATAGAAAGGAATTTCTTAAGTATCCTTCCTAAAGTGATACAAAGCAGCTGTGGTGCCTTTCTCTCTCTCTCTCTCTCTCTCTCTCTCTCTCTCTCTGACACACACACACACACACACACACACACACACTTTCTCTGTTTCTGTGTTTGCTTTTTAATCTTCAGTGTACTCACGAATAATTGAACTCTCCAATGTACATAGTTACAAAGTATATAGATTTTTTCAAGGGCATACGTTAGGTGTCTCTCTGTCTCTCTAGCTTCAATCTCTCTCTCTCTCTCTCTTTCTATTTGCTGTGGGCATTAGATGACCTGAGTAATGATTGTGGTGTTTTAAGTTAGGACAATAACACCTATTTCTGTGTATGTGTGCGCGCACATGTGTGCGTGTGTGTATGTGTGTATGCATGTGTCAGGGCTGCCGTGTGGGCAGTGAGTTTTGGAGTATTCCTCAGTGGTTTGGAGATGAGCTGAGCGGGATAATGGCCACTCTGCCCCAGACAGAGAGAGGGAACCCACAACCTATCACACACATCACACAGCCTCATAGTACACGCATGGAATCAGGTACATACACACACACACACACACACACTCACATACTTACAGATATACTCAGCCACATAGCTCATGAGCAGGTGTTTTCTGACTGTGTAATGTGTATACAATATTTATGTGTGTGTGTGTGTGTGTGTGTGTGTGTGTGTGTGTGTGTGTGTGTGTGTGTAGGTAATCTGCTTTCCGAGGACTCAGGGAGTAGAACATGGAGTCACAGTCAGTACCTGCTGCATCGGCAAAATGAGCTCAGAAGCATACTGAGAGACCTGGACTTCAACCAGCCGGTTAGACACACACAAACACACACACACATACACACAAAAACAGGGTGTGTGTGTGTGTGTGTGTTTGTGTGTGTGTGTGTCTGCATAAATCGACTGTTTTTCATGCTCATAATGTCCTCTACTTCATTTAGCTGTGAACAGATATTACACCCACCTGGGTCATCTGGATCTGTTCCTAAACCCAAAAATTATGTAAATATTAAATATTACACCAGGCTCCACACACACACACACAAACAAACAAACAAACAAACTTACAAAAGTGCTTTAGTTGTCTACTTAGTTGTTTAGTTGTCTAGCACAAATAGAGTCTAAACATACCCTCAACTGAGACTTCTGGAACCAAGTGCTGCTGATACCTAAAATGACAGATACAATACAATGATATAAAATACAGAATAATTCATGAGCATTTAGTAAACAAGGCAGCTATAAGTTCAAATCTAAAATCTTAGGTTTAATTATGGTGATTTTCAAAGAGATAAGTTTTCATTTGAAGACAGCGAGGGACTCCGATGTTCAGACAGCCAGTGGAAGTTCATTCCACCGACTCGGTGCTAGAACAGAGAAGACTCTTGATTGAGAAGACTCCCATGAGTCTTGAAGGATGGTTGGTCAAGCTGGTCCAAACTTGAAGCTCGAAGGGCTTGAGGTACAGAGTGGGTTTTGACCATTGCTATCAAGTTTGAGGGAACAGGTTAATTTTTTACCTTGTAGGCAAGAATCAGAGTCTTAAACCTGATACGAGCTGCTACAAGAATCCAATAGTGGAGTGAATGCAATAGAGGAGTGATGTGGGAAATCTCTGGAGTGTTTAACATCAGTTGTTTTGGAGCATTCTGGATCAGTTTTGCTGGAGCATTCTGGATCAGTTGCAAGGGCCTGGTGGCACACCTAGGAAGACCCTCCAGGAGTGAGCTTCAGCAGTCAAGCCTTGAGTTTGTGGCATGATCTGAGAATGATCTGAGCATTCTTGGATGGAGTTACCAATGAGTTCTCAAAAGAGTTGGCAAGATCCCTGCGAGGACCCACTGCTTCGGGGATGTGTGGCAGCTCAGCCTTACTGGGATTCAGTTTCAGAGAGATACTGGTCAGTAGTTGTCGATGTCGGAGCTGTCAGGTGAGGATTTCTTCATTACGGGTACCATGCTGGCGGACTTGAAGACAAAGTGTGCACAGCCTGATAACAGAGATGTTTGTGATAGGAGTAAAGAAAGGGAGCAGGTCCTGGGAGACGGACTGAAGCGGTGTGATTTGGATGTGGGCCAGTGAGCAGCAGTTGGGTTGCTGGATGTTAGGAGCTGTAAAACCTTATCTGGAGAGAGGAGGGAAACATGTTAGAGGACTAAGACCAGGAGGACAACAACTAGTGGAGGGAATGTTGACATGAGAGGTTTACACACACACACACACACACACACACTTGCACCTTGCACACACAGGCTGTACAGCATCTGGCATTGTCTGTGCTAATTACCTGCAATTATCATTTTAAGTTGTCTGTGCAAAAGAAACACATGCACACCCGCACACCCGATGGAAGGCATGTAATGGTCCTGGCCTTATGTTCTGCCTGCCTGCTCCTTAGAGACTTTCTGTATGCCCACCCTCCCCATCCCCCCGACTCTCTTTCTCTCTATTGTTCTCGCTCTCTCTCGCTCAATCTCGTCAGATTCTGTTCTGTGCCTAGGCTAATTGTTACAGGCTGTCCCGTTTTACTTGGCATACAGAAAACGTGACAGAAAGAGAGAGGGCATGAGAGAGAGAGAGAGAGAGAGAGAGAGAGAGAGAGAGAGAGAGAGGCAGGGACAGAGCGGATGCGATCATCATCTCTCTGACGGTGGGGGATAGGGGCGGCGGTTGACTAAGATGTCCAGAACACGGCAGTGCTCATTTAAGAGTGCTAAGAGCTGAAAGATTCTGGATGAAAGAGGCATTCCTCGGATGTCCCAGAAGTGTGGACAGATTGCGGCAGCTCGGGAGGTGTTCCAGCACGACACGAGTGTTGAGCATGACTCGAGTCCAACTTGTTAGTGTCCTTTCATCCTGCCAGTCTGCTTCCAGCTAATTTGGTAGACAGAGTAGCAAACACATGTGAGTGTGTTTGTCTGGCAGAAAGCCTCCATGTTTAAGTGTTCCTTAAAGCCATTGGAGCAGCAGTCCAACAGGACGTGTCAGTAGCAGTGGAAAAAGCATTTCACATAAACGGAAGTAAAACATATACAAACAGGAACGTTTAAACACAGATGATGAATAGAGCAGTAAACAGCAGTATATTTCCTCTCTTTCTCTCTCTCACTCTCTCTTTCCATTTCTCTCTCTGTATTGCTCTCTATCAGGAGATGGATGGTTTGGAGATCGTGGGCTCCAGCAAGCCTTTCTCTTCTCTGTCAGAGCAGCGCTCACTTCTGCTGGAAGAGGAAGAGGGGGAGAGGAGTGAGGGACAACACAAAGAGAATGAGTACATTTCAGTACTTACGGAGTACATTTCAGTACTTACGGAGTACATTTCAGTCCTTACTGAGTACATTTCAATACTTATGAAGTACATTTCAGTACTTACGGAGTTCATTTCAGTCCTTACTGAGTACATTTCAATACTTACGGAGTACATTTCAGTCCTTACGGAGTACATTTCAGTCCTTACTGAGTACATTTCAATACTTACGGAGTACATTTCAGTACTTACGGAGTACATTTCAGTCCTTACTGAGTACATTTCAATATTTACGGAGTACATTTCAGTCCTTACTGAATACATTTCAATATTTACGGAGTACATTTCAGTCCTTACTGAGTACATTTCAATACTTACGGAGTACATTTCAGTACTTACTGGGTACATTTCAGTACTTACTGGGTACTTTTAAGTCCTTAAGTTGTTTTTTTTTTTTCCCCCATTTCTCCTGATATCACAAGGGGACTATAACAGTTTTTTGCCTAATGGAATTAAGACGTTCATATCGCAAGACATGAATGTCCCATATAAACTGGAGCTTGTTCCTGTGAGTTTAAATGTGTTTATCAGTTTTTGATTGTTTAAAGGGACCCACTGGCACTTTATGATGATGTCATGCTGAATGTGGAGCTTCTTCCTGCTCTAAGGGTTGGTGGTGAGCTGGCCCTCTGGACAGGCAGTGCTTCCTCTCACCAGGTGAGTGCGTGCGCATGTGTGTCTGTGTGTGTGTGTGTGTGTGTGACACAAACATGATTTTACTCGAGATCACAGAGAATGAATCCTGTGTTTTAATGTTTTAGTCCTGAATGCATTGAATGAATCAACACAGAGCAGTTTTAATGATAGACTGTTTAAACTGTTTAAACTGTTTGCAGTTGTATAAACATATAGACATAGTTTCAGTGTGCTAAAGAATGTACCTCTGTACTTCTCTGCTTGCTCATTGAGGACTTATAGTCAGATCTCCTTAAATCTCCTTTGTTTTACTATCTATTGCAAAACAAAAGCCTGTGTGCGTGTGTGTGTTTAATGCAGGGAGAGGTGGGGATCTCTGTGCGGCTGGTGTTCGAGGCTGTGGTTGGGGAGAGTGTATGTTCTCACCTGGAGCTGAAGAACGAGGGCAGCACAGCCATCTACTACAGCTGGCAGAGACTGAACCTGCCACACAGCTTCACAAAGGCCAGGACACACACACACACACAGCACTACTACTTTAACACAGCTACAGGTAAATACACACACACACACACACACACACACACACACACAAACACCACTTCTACTTTAACACAGCTACAGGTATACACACGCACATACACATACACACAACACTTCTACTTTAGCACAGCTACAGGTACACACAAACCTACATATACACGCACACTTACACACCTAGCACTTCTACTACAGCTAAAGGTAAAATTTAAATATAAAAAGGTACACAAGCTTAGTATAGACAATATATTTACTGACACAGTACTAATAATAAATGCACAGATACACAAATAAATACATAAATTGTAATCCTATTTATATAATTATATTAAAGCTATTCATCATGTTAAACATTAATAACATAACATAATGTATATTAGTCATATTAAACATCAGTCTCTGCCTCTCCCCACTCGCTCCATCTCTGTTTCTCTCTCTTTGTCTCTTTGTCTTGTGTGTGTATCTGTGTGTGTGGTTCTGGGTCTGTATGTACTTTTTTTCTGTCTAAGCTGTCATACTACCCGGCGATACAGAGCAGGTCCTGTTCACATTTAAAAACGCGTGTGTGGGGATTGTGTGTGAAGTGTGGCAGCTCCACACACACCCTGTGCTGCTGGGCGGAGCCTCGATGCTCATCACACTGAGGGGTGTGGCTCTGTACCAGGACAAATCTACTGAACAGAGAGCAGCCCTGGAGGTGTGTGTGTGTGTGTGTGTGTGTGTGTGTGTGTGTGTGTGTGTGTGTGTGTGTGTGTGCGTGAGCATGCACACTTCCGCATGTATGTATGTAGGTATCACATATGTATGTATCACTTTTGTCAGTATTTGCCTGTTTGCATAAGTATTTGTATAGTCATATAAATATATCTGTGTGTTTTTGTATGCATGTGTGTGTGTTTGTGTGTTGTAGCTTGAGCTGGAGCAGCGAGAGGCTCTGTCAGTGTGCAGGTCGATTGTGCGTGACCTACTGCGGGGTGTTAGTACTCCAGAGAGGCCCAGCTCACCAGCTGAACTCTACATGACAGAGGAAGAGCATTTTCATATCACCAATCCTAATGTAGGTCCCCACAAAACACATCACCAATGCTAATGTAAGTCTCCACAAAACACATCAATTCATACTGTGGAGTTGGTCAGCACCCCCTGAGATTTACTTACAACATGAAGACGTAAAAACTACAATTTCACCTATATTATGTGGGATGGGTTGTTATACGAAATGCAGGGTAAAATCATAGCAGTTCTCTGTATGCTTGATTCTGACGTGTTTATCACTGAAGGAGTCTGTGCTTTTGTGTGTTAGATAAATGAGCTTTGCTTCATTTCACATTTCCACTGCATCTGCAACCAGTACCCATACTTTAATGGTGAAGAGCTTCTGTGCATAAAAACAGCAGACAAAACAGAAAACTGCATGGGATACATGCACGTGCACACACACACACACACACACACACATGCACACAAGGACATGAACACACATGCTAACACACATGTGCACACACAAAGCAGCACGCACACACGTACAAACGTACATCCACTGTGACTATCACTCTGTCACATACAAACACTTCCAGCTACTCCAGCATAGGTATTTAGAGTGTTCCATTAAAAGACTAACAGGCTCATGTAGTTTTAGGACAGAACCCTTCAGAAGCACTTTGAGAAGCTACTCCACCCTGCATTCACAGTAGAACCCATTCGTCACGCTGTTCAGATGAGACACACTGCTCCAGCCTCCCTGTTCACACAGCACGCCCATGCACACACACTCATACACGCTTTGTGAAAATGAAAATCAGATTATCGTGTAACACCTAGTGTTCATTTCACATCCTGACAGCTGTGCTTGTTAATAGGGTGTGTGTGTTTGTGTGTGTGTTCCCTTGACACCATTCCAGCTGCACTACCACCAAGAGTCCGTGGAGGCGCTCAAGGGGCTATGGGAAAAGGCCAAGAGGTTAGAGGTCACAGAGCCTGGAGAAGCAGGGACTGAAAACACAGTCTGGGATCTCTCCCTGGGCCACTTACGACAGGTAGCCCACACGCACACACAACACACAAACACAGCCGCACACACAGACACCCAGGTATATAAACTGGCAGGTATAGTTGTACAGTTATTTTTATCTCTAACCCAGTGTTTCTTCCCTGTCACTCTGAGTTGCGCTTGTGCAGGTCTTTAGAAGTGAGGATCTGGATGAGGGGCAATGGTTTCGCCCTACAAGGCCCCCTGACTGACATGACCACTTAACAACTCCCATGTTATAAGAGATTGGAAGTAGTTCTGACAACCAGTGTAGATGCCTTGTCGTACAGGATTCACAGCACAGCCACTTAGCATGTCTTAAGGATCCACCATGCCTCGCAAAGGTTGATAGTCATCATTTACGGCATTTCTCTGATGCTTTTATGCAAGTGATTAAATGACTGACTGAGTACAACTTGAGCATTAAGGGTCTTGCTCAGGGGAGATTGAGGGTCCTGTATGACTGCACTCTTCTGGGAGAAAGAGGAGTTTTATTTGAAAACATCCTGTTTCTCTGGACACCTTGTGCTCATTTATACTTACATCTTTTTTTAATCCAAAGCAATTTACAGTTATGAGTGAGTACAGCTTTACCATTAAGGGCCTTGCTCAGGGGCCCAATAGTGGCAACTTGGCAGTGGTGGGGCTTGAACCAGCAACCTTCCAATTACAAGTCAAGTAACTTAACCACTGAACTACCACTGCTGAAATCTTACCAAAAACTCTTAGCTCATTTAACGCTACCAAAGCAGACACCTTAACATCAGGTTGTCATAAAAAACTCCAACATTTAAAAACTAAACCATAATTCCTTAAAAGTGCAGTGTTCACCCCTCTGAACATACAATCAATATTCATTTATTTATGGTGTACATTAAGCACAAACTAACATGTTATAAACAGTAAAGTCTGCAAGTGAATATCAATTCCAGTCATATATTCTTATGACATATTATTTCTACAGTGACTGGCCTTTATAGATCTACTGCAGTGAGGCACTGCACACACACAAGCACACACGCACAGAGTGTGGAGTAACATCCAGCTTGTGTGTGCATGTATGTGCACACACGCTCTGCTTCCCTCCACTAGGTGGTGCTCTCCTTGCCACAAGAGGACCCAGACAGGGAGTGCTGTGATGTGGAGTGCGTGGAACTGAGCAGGGACGAGGCTCTAAGACAGTACAACTCTCTGCTACTGCAGCTCCACACACCACTGCCCCCCCCCACCCCAGTCTCACAGCACTGTGTTGGGTAAGTATATAACACACCATGGTACTGCCCCATGTTATTGTCTAACACCACCACACTGAGGGGTTAATCCACTCATCACTGCGGTGATTTGACTGTGCATATGTCTAGTGACTTTGTGTATGGTTTCACAGAGTCACAGCTACTGAAACTCTTTACTCTACTTTAACACACTCTGGACTCTGGAAACACTGTAATGAGATGATGAGGTGATGAGGATGATGAGGTCAGAACAGAGTGAACTGTGTGCTCGCTTGGTGTGGTGGAGCAGTGGGGCTCTTTGTAACACCACCAAACACGTTTATTTTCCGTGTGGGAGATTTACGCACAGTTTATGCGCTCTCATTTCAGTATGTGTGTGTGTGTGTGTGTGTGTGTGTGTGTGTGCACGCAGGGTGCAGCTGTGGAGGGAGTTGTTGGATGGGATGGTGAGTGAGGCTCTGTGGCTCAGACACAAGTTGGATCTGCCTGAAACTGACAACTGGACAGAAACACAGTCTCACCAAGACACCTGTGAGAGCACACACACACACACACACACACACACACTCACTCACACTCATACACAGTCAGACAAACATGCACACATATGCATGCACATTCACAAGCGCATGTGCATACACAGACAAAAACACATACATGCACACACACAGACATACATACACTCATGCATCTACACACAGGTGCACACACACACACATGCACACAAACCCCTGCACACTTGCGTTTACACACACATGCTATCACATTTTATGTTTCTACAGGGGGAAATCTACAGAAGGAGGAGAGGCTGGAGAGAAAAGGAGCACCTCCAATTAAAGAGGAGAAGAAAGGAGGGAATGACCGAGAGAAGGAGGAGAAGAAAGGGGCACCCAAACCTGGAGCCAAGGACAAAGCAGCTGAGGTGGGTGAGGAGGTGTAATGAGGGGAAGACACCAACAGAGGGCAGCAAATACACATCACCAAAATTCCACCCGCATGAAGTGTGTCAGTCAACGCACACAGTGGTGTTCTGGATCTTCCTCTATTCTCAGCTGTGCCATTTTTTAAAATTGGTGATGCAGTTACATGGATGGGGTAAATAAACAGGGTAAATAAACATGGTCTAACCTGTCCCACACTCTTTCTCTATGTTGGAAGGAGCCCCACTTTGCTAGGCTGAAGTGCTGAAACCACTCCATTTTCTAGCACCACACACTCATACGCTGCTCACACGGTCTGTTCAAGAAAAAGGAAAGAAACAAAGAGCTCTTTCTTTCTCTCTCTCTTTCTCTTTCTCTCTCTAGGTATGTCTCCCTCCAGCCACCGTTGTCATTTCATTATTTTTTAAATAACTATTAGTATATAAAACATTATTGACATGTATATTAATGTACAATTGATGTATAATTAATGTATAGTGGCCCCTGACAGAGGACTAACAAACTAAAACAATAATCCAGAATAATCTAAAGATCTCTGTGTCTGTTTCTGGATGACTCACAGGTGAGATAGTGACTGTTTTGGGTCGAGATGTAAAGTGTGAAAACGTGCGTGTGTTCTCCCACTGCAACCAGTGCAGGGGGCAGTAGACCACCTGCTATACTCCCCCCCCCCCCCCCCACACACACACACACACACACACACACACACACACACACACACATATTCACTGTGGATGCACTGCTTGTTGAAGAGATTGTGTGTGTGTTTGTGTGGATGTGTATATGGTTACCTGTGTACATATGTGCATGGTTGTATGTGTTTGAGCCTGTGTATATGTGTTAATGTGTATGAGTGTGTGAGAGAGTGTGTTTGTGTTAATATTTCTGTGTGCATTTTTGTGTTTGTGTGTGTGTGTATGTGTGTGTGTGTGTGTGTGTGTGTGTGTGTGTATGTGTGTGGCATTGGGAAGAAGAAGGTTAAGGAGGAGAAGCGTGTGGTGAAACCGGGTAAAGAGGTAAGCGGCGAGCTGTCTACAACCACCACAATTGCCATGACCACCATCACCAACATCAGCAGCCCAGAGACAGACCCCACCCAGCCACTGCAGCAGGACCGTGTGGAGCCACAACTACAGCGCAAATATACACGCATGCTGCACCAGCAGGCAAGCAGATGCCGTTTTACACACATGCACCCACACATACAGTCACACACACATCCATGCTTGCATGCACACATTCACACATGCATGGATGCTCACATGCCCAGACTCACATGCACACACACTCATATGTATGCACACCTGCACTCACACACGTGCACGCATTTTCCCATTTACTCACACAGACACATACGTGCACAAACTCCCTTATTTTAATACCTTATAGGTATGCAATCATATACATGCTACCATGATAAATGCATAAGTCATACTGGATAAGCGCGTCTGCAAAATTCCATAAATGTAAACATACACCCCGAGACAAAAATGAGCCAAACACGAAATTAAATGTAATAACAACAAATCATTGGTAAGAAAATGAACAAGAGCTAAAACTGCCCTCCTGAGTCCTGAGCCACTGCTTATAGCTGCAATAATGAACTACTGGAGAGAAATAGCTAAAATAATGAAAGATTTCAGTGTTTTGATATTACATCCAAGCCTATCTCTGAGTGCTCAGAATGGCCCCATTATTTGCTGTCGATACCAATAGAAGGTTAATATTATGCAGTTTTGAGTTTGGAACATTTTGTTTTGCCCAGGAGTGTACGTGCGTGACTACTTACATGTAATAATAATTTTCTGATTCTATCTCTAAGCCCAATCCTCAGCCTAACCCCAACCTTTATCTTAGTCATCAGAATTAAATGGATTTGCCCTTTCCATTTGAACTGTCTAGGAATCTAGTGTTATTCTTTGTCATTGTAAATAAAATGTATTTCTCTGTGTATGGCATTTATATTTTAATGACTATAATATTCTAGTAATTATATGACAATCAACATTAAATTGTATCTTTTTAAAAAGCAATTTGCCTTGTCTAGGCCATTTGCTGACCAAAATAGAGCACTTCTGTTTTTGTGTTTTTTGCATGGTCATAATATTTAGCACAAAAATGTACAAAAACACACACACATGCAAAGACATGAAATTACCACAATTACACATGCCATTCCATAGAGAGGATCATACACACACACACACACATGTTTCTATTCTCTAGTTTGTCTTTAATCTCTAGTATGTCTTTATATCCTCTAGTTTGTCTTTATTCTGTAGTATCTCTTTAATCTCCAGTGTGTCTTTATATTCTCTAGTTTGTCTTTATTCTCTAGTATGTTATAATTAGCGGAGGACATCAACTTCTCTCGGCCTGTACTCTCAGGCTGTAGTGAATCACGCCAGATTTCCTACTGGTCCACTGTAACTGTCAGTCAGGAATAAGTTCTCTCTCTCTCTCTCTCTCTCTCTCTCTCTCTCTCTCTCTCTCTCTCTCGGTCATGTCTTGTTGTCTTGATTAATTCAGAACGTGCTTCTTTGATGTTAGTGTGTTCCTGCTGCTTGGAACAGGGAACATCTGTAGTGTCAGATACTGTTAAGTCTTAGAAAAGAGGTCAATCAGAAACTTACAGTATATTTAGGATTTGTTGAGAGAAACTGAAATTTGATAATGATTATGAATTATTGGTGTGTGTGTGTGTGTGTGTGTGTGTGTGTGTGTGTTTGTCTTTGTCTTTCAGGTCTATGTTCTGATGGAGAGGATGATTGATTCTCTGTGTGATCTGCTTGATGAAACTCAAAACAGCCAGGAAAACCTACATGCAGCCTATTGAAAGAGTTCTCTGTGTGTCTCTCAACCTCCTCCCTGTATGATGGACACATATTTGAGTCTTTTAGCACTTTGCGCACTATATATATATATATATATATATATATATATATATATATATATATATAAAGTGTGCAGGGGTTTTATATATATATATATATATATATATATATATATATATATATATATATATATATATATATATATATATGTATATGTATATATATATGTATGTGTCTGTGTGTGTGTGTGTGTGTGTGTGTGTGTGCTGCTTCCCCTATACACACCCTGTCGCTTCGACTTTCTGCGAGGAACTTCTGTGTCTACATGTCATTTCTGCAGCCATTGTAATCCCAATGATTACTGTGCTCGTGATATTTTTAGTTCTCTCATTAAAGTTTTTTTTTTTTTTACATATAAATTTGGTGCTGTGTGGTCGCTATTTATACATCAACGTTTGTTCCTGACTTATCATATCACTCCAGCTCGGAGCCGATGGAGTTAAGGACTGACTCGGCACGGTGCGTTCAGCCATCCCCGCCCGTCTCCTTCCCCGGTCCTCTCCTACACACTGCGTGAGTGAGCGTGTGTGCCAACGTGAGTGCGAAGGCGTGCGCCAAACGGTTTCAAACGAAATCCATTGCGGTGCTACTGCCGCCTCACTCCACCGTTTCAGCAGTCGAGAGAAGGGTTCGTTTTTGGGGAAACATTTGTGCGGCGATTACAAGACCGTGAAAGTAAGCGCGCACGCTGCGTTGACCTGGCGCAGGCTTCTTCGCGGTTTGACTATCCAGCGCTCCTCCATGCGGACAGCGGCTCCGCAGTGAGACGAGCGACGGCAGGACAGTGCAGCGGACAGCGAACGATGTCGGAGGTAGGTGAGCTGCGGGGGGGGGGGGGGGGGGGGGGGGGGGCACACCCAGGTGTTTCACCGACGCATGTAAAATGTCACACACTACATACGGTAGGTGTTCTGCAATGCTGTTGTATTGTCCGTTAGTGCTGATGTTTATAGGTTAAGCTAAATTTAAAGGCTACTTACTTCACGTTCGTGTGTGTGTGTGTGTGTGTGTATGTTCGGGCGGGGGGGGGGGGGGGGGGTCATCAACATGACAGGGTGGTGTAACAGGGGCTGGCCTAGAACGATGTGAAACACTTACCGATTTCCCGGTTACAATCGTTTGCGGTCATGCGTGGTGATTTCACGCTGACGTAATAAGGTGATGAGGCGCGTGCGGGGTCTTCCTGTTTCACTCACCAGCGGCGTCCTCTACAACACTATTGTCTTCAGGTGAACAGCGTTGAACAGTGCTGAAAATCTTAAAAGGGTTGAAAAATCATGTTGCCTTTGGCAGTTTGTGGTACTATGGTTCAGTATCTTTCCCTGCTGAAACATACCAGATTCATCTTATCAGCTTCATTGAACCAGTTGTATTAGAGTGGGGTGGGATAACATAAGACTATCGATTCTGAAGTAATCAGGTGCAGGTGGGGGGGCACAAAACTGTAGTGTTAGAATTTGTTCAGGGCTTTAACCGCCCAATCCTGCACTAGTGTGACAGTGTAGGGCCATGTTCAGGGCTTTAACTGCCCAATCCTGCACTAGTGTGACAGTGTAGGGCCACGTTCAGGGCTTTAACTGCCCAATCTTGCACTAGTGTGACAGTGTAGGGCCGCGTTCAGGGCTTTAACCGCCCAATCCTGCACTAGTGTGGCAGTGTAGGGCCGTGTTCAGGGCTTTAACCGCCCAATCCTGCACTAGTGTGACAGTGTAGGGCCGCGTTCAGGGCTTTAACCGCCCAATCCTGCACTAGTGTGACAGTGTAGGGCCACGTTCAGGGCTTTAACCACCCAATCCTGCACTAGTGTGACAGTGTAGGGCCACGTTCAGGGCTTTAACCGCCCAATCCTGCACTAGTGTGACTGGGGAGAGGTACAAAGTGAGCAGTCTCTCATTCCTCATATCCACCCTGACTGTTAGTACCATGACTCAGCTCTCTATTTCTGGACCTAAAGAGCACTGTGACACACAGACACAATCATAGACACAAACACACACACACACTCACACACACACACACTTGCACACAGTGCTACACCAAATTCCATTTGCAGGTTAGATCAAGTTTCCTCTATAGTGATAGCCAAACCAAATCTCTTGATGGCTCCTCAAAGTGGAGTGAGAGTGTGTGAGTTGTGACTGCAGTTTGTGTGTGTGTGTGTGTATGTGTTCTGTGGTTCACCAGTAAATTGACTTTGTGTAAACCACACATGGCCTTTCTGGTCACTTTTACTGGAGAGAGAGGGGAGAGGTGCAGTATGGATTGACTTGACCATCTGGGAGGTGGATAATAGGGGACAATCTGGAGAACTGGCCCCTGCAGGGCTGACTGGGTGGGAGATGATTGCTGTTACTCACACTTTTTCTTTTAATTCCACTGCGCAATGAAATCTGACCACATTCAGTTGTCACTGCAGAACCTGTGGTGGCAGAACTTTATGCCACACTCGTCACACACTCGTCACAGACTCGTCACACACGCTAGTGTGGTATTGTACCTTGGCTCAGTCTGTGTGGTGTGGGTCTCAGAGCTGATGAATAATAATTCTGCTGTGGTCACACCTGTGAGTCACACACATGGACTAAGCACATTCACACACATGCACAATATATACCATCACCATATTGTGCATACTCTCTCTCTCTCTCTCTCTCTCTCTCTCTCTCTCTCTCTCTCTCTCTCTTATCTTTCTCACGCTTTCTCTCTCTATCTGTCTCTCTCTTTCTCTCTAGAGGCTGAAGACAGGGAAACTTCTACAGTCAGCAGCTCTGAACTGACTTCCTTTCTGAGCTATGTGTGAAGGAGAGGAAAAAACCCACAAAACTAAGCTCCGCATTAAAATGCAAGGAGTTTATTTATGTGTGTGTGTGTGTGTGTATGTGTGTATGTGTGTGCGCATGTGCGTGCGTGTGTGTGTGTGTGTGTGTGTGTGTGTGTGTGTGTGTGTGTGTGTGTGCGCGTGCGTGCGCGTGTGTGTGTGTGTGTGTACATTAGTTTGTCTGTCTGTCTTGCTGTGGTGTGTTTTTCACCCAGTGCAACCACATCTCAAAATAGCTCAGTTCCATTTGCCTGAGATTGGCAAGCCATAAACCCAGACAGACAATCTCATAAGGAATCTGACTTGTGTTTCTGCTGCTGTTGTGACAGCGGTTATTATTCAATTGCTGCAAAACAGTTGATCATTTCGGTGCAGAGAAGAGTGACATATTACCACTGACTCACCGTCTGAGCTGTGTAACCTGGAACCGAGAGGGTTTTGGAAAAACTGTACATTTAGGCAAAACATTTATGCACTCTATTTCAATTGTTACCTTCAGAAAAAGAGTGAATGTGTTTGTGTGTGCATGAGTATACTGAGTCTAATTTTAGCTTTACACACACAAATATGAAGACAAGCACAATGCCATACCTGTGTGTGTGTGTGTGTGTGTGTGTGTGTGGAAAGGAAAGTAATTTCTCTGGCCACATTCTGATGTTTCTAATAGACAGTGAAGTGTAATGTTTAGTGCATACCATTTAATACTTGCCTAATGCTGCTACTGTGTGCAGTTCTTCTTATTGAAATGTGTAACAGTTAAATGTGTAACAGGGAGGTGAATGGTACTGATGATACTGATGATATGGATGGTACTGATTACATTAATATTGATGGTATTGATAACATTGATGGTATTGATGGTATTGATAGTATTGATGACGTTGCGTTTCTTGGCAACTTGCTCTTGCCACTACGTCTCTCAGTAACTCTGCTCTAGTGCTTTAGGGGGAAAGCAGTGTGCTGGCTTGGAATGCCAGAGTTCAGACTGTGAATTTGTACCATCGGAGAGATAAAGGGATACAGGGTGAGATAAAATGATAGAAAAGGAGAGGAGGAACGAGAGATCGTGAGACGTGGAGAGAGGGAGAGGGAGGTCAGAAAATGAGCAAACATTATGGCAGGTCTTAGTAACAAGGGCACAATTGTGTGGGTGGTGAGAGACCAATAAAGAAAGAGAGAGGGCGAGTGAGAGAAAGGAAGAAAGGAAGGAAAAAGAAAGAAAGAAAAAGTGAGAGGGCAAGAGAGAGAGTGAGAGGGCAAGAGAGAATATGACCCCCCTCAGCAGAAAGATGATACTGGCTGAATTTCCGATGACTGCATTTTCTCTTCATGCTTCTCCCCACTTTCTCCTGCTTGTGTGCGCTTGTATCAGCCCAGGAGGCTGCTGGGTAAAACATGAACGTAGGCTGCTGGTGGGTCTTCGGTCACGACGGGAATGTGAAACAGTCACACTGATCTACAGGCTGCTTCAGACAGGAAATGATATGTGATGGGCCAGTTCTTAAGTGTTCCACACTGAAGTGCCTCGTTCTGCTGTTACTCACTGGCCACTTTGTGTTGCTCTTTAAAAGAAAATTAACTCTGATAAAAGGAAATGATTATAATGGTGGCCCTCTGCACCACCTCTCATTTGGTTCTTTCACTTTTCTTTGGTGTGTGTGTGTGTGTAAAGTTGCTAATGTTTGCAAGCTTTAGAGCTTGAAGAGGTAAGCTCCACCCCCGGCCCTTCTTTGCTCTCTGCTGGTCATGTGTCCCATATTCTTATATTTCTAGATTAATATTGGAATATTAATGTGTGTCTGTGTGTGTCTGTAACATCTTCAGTTACTGTTCCTCTCAAGTAAGTGAAATATGGGGCAGATCCTTTGCCTCATTTTCCCCTGCTCCCCATGGGCCTCTGTCGCTATAGCGACAGCTTGCAAAAATAAATGAAAAATGCCCTGTGTGTGTGTGTGTGTGTCTGTGTGTGTGTGTGGGTGTGTATTAGAGGGAAGTCCAGGAACACCAATCCCTGCAGTGGCCTAAACTAGAGCAGGATCTGCCTCACATGGTCCCTGAGAGAAGCGTAAGACACTGGTCATTCACCATGGAGAGGGAGGGGCGGACCTGCAGTACACTGCTTGGGCAGTGGAGATCTGAAGAGCACTTTCTGGTCCAGAGATGAGCAGAAAACAGATAACACTGGAGCAGCATCAGACTGTGTGTGTGTGTGTGCGTGTATGCGCTTGTGTGCATGCGACATCTCTGCTGGCTTACCTGGGTGCCCTAGTATCCACCATCTGCATGCAGCATAGAGCATGGCATTGCTTGACGACCTACTTCCTGTCCCGGTGTTATTCTATGGGAAGGGGTTGCTATAGAAGGCCATTTAATTATAGATGACTTCAAAATGGGTAATTGGTCTCCTCTACCAGCAAAAGAAAAGACAGGAGAAAGAGAGAGAAAGAGGAAGAGAGACAGCGCAAGAGAGAGAGAGAGTATTCAGTGCTTGTGAAACTAATCAGCTACAAGCGTATCATTGCTAGATTTTCCTCCATGGAAAGAAAGGGTTGGAGTTTTGCGAAACACCTTTTCAGTGCTCTGCCCTTAACAGTATTATTTTTCCTTTTTCTCCTGTTATTTTTTCCCTCTGTCCTCACCTTCCCTCTCTTTTTCCCACAGACACATTGCTAAGTCTGAGCCTCTTCAGAATCGCCCCCTCTTCCTACCCCCCCCCCCCACCTCGTCCCACTCTCGGGCCAAAGAACCACCTACACACTCCCACTTCAGCCTACCATTGTCGTTGCCATGACAACCTCAGCCCTGCGGCGCCAGGTGAAGAACATTGTGCACAACTACTCAGAGGCAGAGGTCAAGGTGCGTGAGGCGACCTCCAATGATCCCTGGGGCCCAAGCAGTTCGCTGATGTCAGAGATTGCTGACCTCACCTTCAGCGTGGTAGCCTTCAGTGAGGTCATGGCCATGGTCTGGAAACGCCTCAACGACCACGGCAAGAACTGGAGACATGTTTACAAGGTAGAACCATGTAGATGTAGTGTAATAACTCATTTATAAATTGCCCATTACACATTCATAGGCATATAATACAGACAAACAGACCACAGTGGACTTGAAGGAATGGTTAATTTTCTACAAGACTGCTTTCTGTCGATGTCTGTTGTAAAAATGGCTTCACTGATAAGATTCTATTGGCCAAAGTTAATTGTATGGCTTACATGACATGGTTAGTCGTAATGCTTTATTAAGCTCCTGAGCTACTGCTCAAGCGAGGAGTGTAAAGCAGGTTTGAGTGTGTGGAGATTTCTGATGTCCTGCAGATGAGCCAGGGCTGAGGTAATAACTGTAATCTAGGCTGACTAAACATCTACATGTGGGGTAATGGGGCATTTATAAACACTCACACTCCCTCAAAATCTTCTTTTAACAACCACCCTAGCTCAGTTTACAAGTACTCCACCCCAGCTAGTAGGAGAAGAGAGCCCATACATACTCACACACTCTCACACATACACACTCTCAGACACACATGCACGCATACAAGCACACTCATACACACACATACACACTCACTTTAGTATACGCTCACATACACAGTCACATACACCCATACACACTGACACGCATACACTCACATACACACAAATGCGCTCAAGTGCATGAAATACTTCACCTTTTAATATTGCTAATAACTGCTAATATCCTAGCAGTGGACATAAGGGGCCATTATGTGGACTGCTACCATGCTAACCAGCGTACACTGGTTGTTATGCACAGTTAGCTAAGTTAGCACTGGCCCCTCCTGCAGGCCCTGACCCTACTCGACTACCTGGCTAAGACGGGTTCAGAGCGCGTGGCCCAGCAGTGTCGTGAGAACGCCTTCGCTATCCAGACGCTGCGGGACTTTCAGTACGTGGATCGGGACGGGCGGGACCAGGGCGTGAACGTGCGCGAGAAGGCCAAACAGCTGGTGGCACTGCTGCGGGACGAGGAGCGTCTCCGACAGGAGAGGGCGCAAGCACTCAAGACCCGTGAGAGGATGGCGGCTGGGGGCGGGGCCGGTGGTGGAGCTGGGGGCGGCCCCCCCGCCTACCCCGCCCGTAGGAGCAGCCAGCCCAGCATGGCCGCTCTGTACGGGGAAGAGTTCAGCCGCTCGAGGGGATCGCCTTCCTCTTACAACTGTGAGTGGAGAAGATACACACACACACACACACACACACACACACACACACACACACACAAGAGTTACACAGTGCCAGTGTGATCTCACAATTGCAGATTCCCAACAGCATGTATGATCCAAATGGCATGGAAATTAAATCCAAATGGTGAGGAAGTTTGGCTAAGGTTGGGGCCAGGACTGGAGAAATCTCACCGATCAAACACACACACACACACACACACACACACACACACGCACACATACATGAACACACAAACCAACACCACTACGGCTCTGCTTGTTCTCTACAGATGGTCACACACAGAGCAGTAGGGATTAGCTTTGCATTCAGTAATGTGATGTTAACTGCTGTAGTCACACATCAGCAGAGTTAATTGTGCTTAATGAATATGAATGTGCAACTCTGCCCACATGGAAAGTAGCCTAAACCGATCCCACACACAAACACAAGAAGAGCAGCACATGTGGATGAGTATGGGAGGCCGTTTAAAGCCAAATCAGTGAAACACTTGTGCGCACACACACTACTTGTGCATACGTATGAAACACTTGCACATATACACTGCCTGCCCAAAAAAAATGTCACCACCTGGATTTAACTAAGCTATAGGTAAGAGCTTACCATTGGATAATTACTGCATGGGTGATTATGTTTCAGCTGGCAACAAATTATTTAACCCTAACTGATGCAGTGAGTAGCTTCTCATTTGTTACACAACCATGTGGAAACACACATCCTGTGGGCATGGAAAAGATGTTAATCTGTTTCAGAAGGGTCAAATTATTGGCATGCATCAAGCAGAGAAAACATCTAAGGAGATTGTTGAAACTACTAAAATCAGGTTAAGAACTGCCCAATGCATTATTAAAAAGTGGAAGGACAGTGGGGAAACATCATCTCCAAGGAAGCAATGTGGTCGGAAAAAAATATTGAATGATCGTGATCGGCGATCACTTAAACGTGTGGTAAAATCAAATCGTAGAAAAACAACAGTAGAACTCAGGGATATGTTTAATAGTGAAAGTAAGAGCATTTCCACACACACAATGTGAAGGGAATTTAAGGGATTGGGACTAAACAGCTGTGTAGCCTTAAGAAAACCACTTGTCAGTGAGGCTAACCAGCAAAAACGGCTTCAATTTGCTAGGGAGCATAAAGATTGGACTCTGGAGCTATGGAAGAAGGTCATGTGGTCTGATGAGTCCAGATTTACCCAGTTCCAGAGTGATGGGCGCATCAGGGTAAGAAGAGAGGCAGCTGAAGTGATGCACCCATCATGCCTAGTGCCTACCCTACAAGCCTGTGGGGGCAGTGCTATGATCTGGGGTTGCTGCAGTTGGTCAGGTCTAGGTGCTGCAACGTTATGTGCTCAAAGAATGAGGTCAGCTGACTACCTGAATATACTGAACGACCAGGTTATTCCATCAATGGATTTTTTCTTCCCTGATGGCACGGGCATATTCCAAGATGACAATGCCAGGATTCATCAGGCTCAAATTTTGAAAGAGTGGTTCAGGGAGCATGAGACATCATTTTCACACATGGCTTGGCCACCACAGAGTCCAGACATGAACCCCACTGAGAATCTTTGGGATGTGCTGGAGAAGACTTTATGCAGTGGCTACATCTCCCATCAATACAAGAAAAAATAATGCAACTCTGGACAGAAATAAATGTGACATTGCAGAAGCTTGTGGAAACGAGCATATGCACATACTACTTATGATTATGATTAATTTAAACTTGGATATATACACTACTTACATTTGTGTGTGATAACTTACACGTGCATATATATATATATATATGCATATATATATATATAGACTTGCACTATGCTTGTACATATGTAGGCAGGCATGTAAAAAAAATCAGTGCGCAATGAAGTCTCTGTTAATATTTATACTGCACGCTCATGAAAATACAGCGGTGTACTAAATACAGGTGTACAGCGGTCTGATATTTGTTTATTTGTAAACGAGCTATCTGTCCTTATGGTATAAGAAGTCCTGATGAGTTATAGAAATTTGAAAATTAATTTGAGATTGTGCATTCTGAATATTTACTCAAATACTGTAGGCTGGTTAGGGGATACTGATATGCTAAACTATCCAAACATAGTTCTCATTACATTTAACTGACACTTTTATCCAAAGCAACTTAAAATTATAACTGAGTACAACTTGAGGGTTAAGGACCCAACAGTGTCAACTTGGCAGTGGTTTGAACCAGCAACCTTATGATTACAAGTTAAGTACCTTAGCCACTGAGCCACCACTACTCATTAGCATTGCAAATGTTATCTTCACTTTTTTTTCTAAAGTTTAGAAAACACTAAAAATAAAGAGGAAGTGTGACTAGTAAGATTGACTGGTATTGTATGTCCTTCTCAAGAGGCGTGGTGTTTAAGAACATTTTGAAACTCCTTTATAAGGATTCCAAAATTTGCTTAAAATTCTCATTAGATAATGAAGTGTTTTCTAGTGGTGGGATACCAATATGTTGTCTGTGTCAAACAATCCATAGATCAACTCCAAAAAGCAGATTCCATGCTAAATAAATCCCAGATCCAAACACTGATTAATATGATCCCCTGTCAAAGTGTACCATGGGCGATGGGGAGCGCTAGCATGAGTTTGTGGAACTGCAAGAATAATCTTTCCTTAGTGTGTTTGATCTTCAGTTTGTCAGAATTAGATGTGGGCATAACAATGTTTTTTTCTTTTTTTAGAAATGTTTCTTCACCTTATTTAGATGAGCATGCTGTATAGATGTTAAATATCAGCCTTCCTGTTACAATTAAATGACTTTTTTTTTTGGCGCACCGAAAATTGTTTTACACACATGCGGCCACACAAGCAAAGTTAAACTCTGTGTTTACGCATCAGTGAATGATTGTGCAAGTGTGTGTATATGCAAGTGTAAGTTACAAATGTATGGAGTAGGCTTTTTATATAAAAAATGTTCCATATGTTTGCCCAAGTGTTTCATATGTATGTGGTAGTGTTTCATAGGTATGTGGTAGTGTTTCATATGTATGCGGTAGTGTTTCATAGGTATGTGGTAGTGTTTCATAGGTATGTGGTAGTGTTTCATATGTATGCGGTAGTGTTTCATATGTATGCACAAGTGTTTCATATGTATGCGGTAGTGTTTCATATGTATGCGGTAGTGTTTCATATGTATGCGGTAGTGTTTCATAGGTATGCGGTAGTGTTTCATATGTATGCTGTAGTGTTTCATATGTATGCGGTAGTGTTTCATATGTATGTGGTAGTGTTTCATATGTATGCTGTAGTGTTTCATAGGTATGCGGTAGTGTTTCATATGTATGCGGTAGTGTTTCATAGGTATGCGGTAGTGCTTCATATGTATGCGGTAGTGTTTCATAGGTATGTGCAAGTAGTGTGCGTGTGCACAAGTGTTTCACTGATTTCGCCCTAAAAGGCCTTCCATAGATGAGTCCGAATATGTCAGTCACCAGTTAATTTAGTTAACTTTTTTTAGTCACCAGTTAACTTTGTTCTTCCTCTCTCAGCCTCCACCTCCTCTCCGAGGGCATCAGAGTTAGAGCAGACTCGCCCTCAGACCACAGGGGAGGAAGAGCTGCAACTACAGCTGGCCCTCGCCATGAGCAGAGAGGTACACACATTTATATACACACACGCACTCAAACACATGCACACAGACACACACACACACACATGCACTTAACCCCCCCACACACACACATGCTCACGCACATGCACTCACACAAACATACAGACACATGCACACTCATTTGCACACACACATTTATATACATGCAGACACACAGACACACCTACAAACACATTTACACACATATACACGCATTTCTATACATACAGAGACTCTCACATACACACAGGTACATAACTGTATGCATATGAATACACAAATACAGATTTACACACACATGTACACAGACATACACATCTGCATGCACACACGCACACACACACACATTTGTCACATGTTTTTATGTCATCCCCACGCTAATGTTTTGTCTAATATAATCCTAATAAAGAAACATTAGTTAATTACCTGTATCTTCAAGACTTTTGGGGATTCATCATCAAAAAGCACTTCTTATCACATACACCCCCCCCCCCCCCACACACACACTTCTTATTAAATACACCCCCCCACGCACACACACACACACACAGCAGAACCAGCTGGAGTGTAGGTTTCAGTGTTGTGCTACCAGAGGAGGTTCAATATATATTTTTTTCCCCTACGTATACCCTAACTGTTACCAACATATGTGTGTGTGTGTGTGTGTGTGTGTGTGTGTGTGTGTGTGTGTGTGTGTGTGTTTGTGTCTGTAAGCATATGTGCTGGAATTCAAGGACAACCATGACAGAGCAGCAGGGTGCAAATTGCTAGAGAAGCAAGACATCACACATATATATACACACACACACACACACACACACACACACACACACACGACAGAGCCGCATCTGTGACTCGGTGGGACTGTTTACTATCTGTACAGCTGGTTCTGGTCTTTTCTAGATGTTCCAAATATTAGACAGTAGGCTAGCAGTGACTGACGTGTTTAACCCTCTGCAGTCGCTCACCATTGTGCTGAAGTTACATGGAAAAGCAGCCTGAATCTAAAATCACTATGTGACATTTGTTCCTGCACTTCCATCATTCATGATGGTCGCTATAGAGACAGTGGAACTTGCCTGTTCCATGCCTGGCTGGCAACCAAGCTCACCTTTATGTGAGAGAGGCTGTTCTAACTTTGGCTGTCTTAAGAAACACTCTGCCCCCGTGTGGGGAAATGGCAGCACTGCATGTCTAGTGCCAGTTGGGGCCTTCCTCACTGCAAAAATGGGTCTTTGCAACTTTGTAACTTTGATGTTTTCTTCAAGGTTTTCTGATGTTTGTTTTTGATGTTAAAAAAAATTATGTTGCAGCTGTTTCAGTGGTGCAGCTGTTTCTGGTTCAGTGGTGTGCTTTAAATATCATTAAATATTTTTGTTTTATTTTACATGAAATGATGATAGTTCCAAAAATACAATGGAAAAAAATGCCCAATAATCTTTACTAGCCCAAAAATCTTAGCCTTATTAAAAGATCCTAAGTGAAAGATCATGACGAGGTTTACACCAAGGTACACTTGACATTTTTGTGTGTCTGTGTGTGTGTGTGTGTGTGTGTGTGTGTGTCTGTGTGTGTGTGTGTGTATGTGTGGGTGTGTACTTCAAAACCTCACACTGGAATCTTGGAAATCTTCCCCCAGTCTCTTGAGACCAAGTCTGAACACTTGTTCTCACGATGCTATAAATACAATAATCAGACTAATCAGTCTGCTCTGTGTTTGATTTTTGTTTGGTCAGACAGCTTTGTCCTTCAATTCACAACTTGCTGTTTGTTTTGCGGTTACGGATGCAATTTTATGATCAGTGGAGCATTTATGAAACCCTTATGAAACCTTATGAAACCCTCATGAAACCCTAGTTTTCTTCGTCCTGTTTAGGACAGATTAGGTTGCATGTGTAATTTGAAACCTCTACAAAGGAGGGACATATATACGCATGACATCATGTAACGTTTGTGAATACTGTGGAATACTGTGGAATTGTTTTCCTGTATTGTGAAATGTGCATGTAATAGGGAATTTTTTTTTCACAGCTGTGGAGGGAATATAGAAAGAGAAAATGCCTTTATATCCTCTATCAAAAGTTTACAGCTCATTAATACGCATTATTATTATTATTATTATTATTATTATTAGGCTAATTAGCATTTCCCATAGGTTATTTATGCCAGGGATACCCTTTTCCTCTACTTCTCTCATCAATGAAAACATTTTATTGCATTTTATTTGAAATGGAAATGCTAGTGATGTTTTACTTTCCTGTTCTTCTAAGCAGCTGGAAGCTGCTTTCTGTCTCCTCCTCTGGTGTTCAGCCTGGTTGTTCCTGTTCTCCCCCTCCAGATGGGCTGACTGACGGCTACCGCCCGCCATTCCGCTCTCTGAACTCCGTTATCATCATTCCATCTTCTTTATTAACCTTCTGCCAGTTGTGTCATATTTACAGAGAGAATAGGCTTCTGTCACTGTGTGTGTGTCTGTGTGTGTGTGCATGCGTGTGTGTGTGCACGTGCGTGTGTACGTGTGTGTGTGTGTTGGTGTGTGTATGTGTGCGTGCACATTCGTGATACTACAGTGTCTATTGTCTTTCCAAAGGAGCAGCGCAGTCGTCAAGGAGATGAGTCCGAGCTTCAGAAGGTTCTGGAACAGAGCAGGAGAGAGAGTGAATCTGGACAAGGAGAGGTAAGAAAAAGAAGGAGAGATCGCATTTTCGTCTTGAACTGATGGACACAGAACTCAAATCAGTCAAGAGTCTGTGTAGCAGTCCTACGGGTATGCATCTAATCAGTCAACTTCCTAAAGTTCTCCCATGTCACCCCTCCCCCACCGCGTTCACGCCACTGGCTCCCTGACGCTCGCCTACAAACCCTTAACTGGACCGTGTCCTACATACCTCCTAAAAGCTCTAATCAAACTCCATTCTGCACCACGCTGCCTTCTAGCCTCTAGTACTGCTTGATTCGAACCACCATCCCGCATGACACAGAAGACATGCATCAGGACTCTTCTCTGTCCTGACACTTAGGTGGTGCAACGAACTTCCACTGGCTGTCCGTAGAGTTGAGTCACTGGCAGTTTTCAAACAAAGACTGAAGACGCACCTCTTAACTGAGTCACTGAGTACATAATATGCACTTTAAAAATATTTTATTGTCATTCTCACTCCAGCATGACTCTAGCTTGGTAGTATTCTTGACACTGACCTATTGTCACATGATCTATTTTGACATGAGGGTATGTATTTGATATAGACAGAGGTCTCCTGTAAGCTATTTGAGACATGGGCATCTACCTAATGCTGTACATGTCAATGTTAATGTAATGATCCGTTCCCCCCTCAGTCTGCCATGACTGACCTGGTGGACATATTTGGGCCCACATCTGAGGCTCCTCCTAGTGATGACCCCTGGCAAACTCAGCCCACCTGCCCAGTGAACTCTGACCCCTGGGAATCCATAGGTTAGTATTTGTTTATATCTGTTCTGAGAGTACTATAGTTTTTTTACTCTTTAAGTACTTTGTAAACTTTCCTTCTGTATGACAATTCTTGTCAATCTTTCTATCTCTCTTGCTCTCTCTCTTTCTCAGCTGTGGTTAAGTCTAGTACACCTGTGGTTGGTAGTCCATGGACAGCCCGCCCCACTTCGATTAGCCCTGCACAGCCGTGGGGTGCCAGCCAATCACCACCAGACACCTGGGGTGCTAGCCAATCACCACCTGATGTCTGGAATGCCCCACCCACTAACCCCAGCCCTGTCCCAGCTGAACAAAGCTGGGGAAGTTTAGGTCGGCCAGGTACAATGCAAAACACACACACACACACACACACACAGAGACACATGCACATGCACACACACACACACACACACACACACACACACACACACACACACACACACCTACATAAACAAACATACACCTGCATAAACACACATGCACACAGCCAAATAGACACACACCCACATGCACACACACACGAACACATACACACACACACACACACACACACACACACACACGCACACACACACCAGCTTCTGAGAGCCAGTGTCAAAGTCCACGTAAAACCTAACATGCTGTGTTATGTGGCATGTCTTAGCCTCTGTCAGATCCCACCCCTTCTCCATCCGGGACGGTGATGAACCAGTGGTCGAGCTGAGAGAGGAGGGGCCAAACTTTGTCTTCAGCCCTCGTTGTGAGAGCCCGGCAGGTACGGGCAGTCTGCCCCGCCGTCCAGCCCCAGAGTGCTACAGGCTGTGCTCCTCATCAGCTTGATAGGGTGCCCTCTGTGGGCTGAAGCAGGTGTGTCAGAGCAGAAGCACTGCAGTGATGTGGCCAGACAGAAGAGACTTCTAGTAGAATAATAATGTCTGTAGAGCTGGGCAGCACTGGTTATTCAGCTGAGGATGCGGTTTATATCTGACCACTTTCACTGGTGTGGGTATTTTGCAATAATATTACCTAAGTCACGGAAAAGACAATTGACAGCCTTTGGTTGTAAATCTTTTGTTGTCATTTCAGTGCCTTGGGCAATACTGTTGCAAAAGAGTCACTATCTCCCGCCCTCTCGCTAGCTCTAACTGTTTTGTGAAAATATTGCCTAAAGCAATGGGGTGACAGAATAAACTCTCTCGCTCTCTCTCTGTCTCTGTCTCAGATGTAGACCCATTTGCTGAGTTGGTGGGGGGGAGGCAGGTGAACGGAAGGGGCAGAGGCAGCCCAGAGACCTTTGACCTCTGTCGCCTTGGCCCTCCACTGGAGATGGTGGCCCCGAGAATGTGCCACACGCCCGAGGCTTTCTTGGGGCCTACAGCTGCTTCACTTGTTAACCTCGACACACTCATCCCACCCAACCCACTACCCAAGAGCAGGAGTAAGAACCCTTTCCTCTCAGGTAAGAGACATGAGAGCACACACACACACACACACACACACACACACACATACTCATTCCTCATAGATAAATACACACACATAAACTTACAAACTTATCTTTTCCCATCTGCAGTCCAAGAGGAAGATCCCGGTTCACTCAGGTGGTTCTCAGGTTAGACACTCAAACAGGCATACACACAAACACTTTTGACCCTTATGAATGTCTCTCTACTCTTTTCCAGCCTTTTACTGACTGTCTTTTGTTCTCTCTCTCTCTCTCTCTCTCTCTCTCTCTCTTTTCTCCCCCTCTCCTGTTGGCTCTTTCTGCACCTCTCCCGAGCGGCAGGTCTCAGCACCCCGTCTCCCACGAACCCCTTCCACTGTGAGCAGCCACGGCTGACGCTGAACCAGATGCGTCCGCGCTCAGCCTCTCCCCTGCTGGCCCCTGGTGTGGGGGGACCCCTGCCCTGCAGCGCCTCCCTGCCCCAGCCCCTGCTGCAACAGCAGCAGCCCCACCCCCTGCGCTCCTCCCACACCCAGCCCCCCCACGGCCACCTGGACATGCCCGCCAACCTGCCCCAGCCTCTGCTGCCCCTCACATCCACGCCGGCCACGCCCACTCCACCCCGCGCCAGCCCTCTGCCCCACCTCCAGGACCGTGGCCGCAACCCCTTCCTCTGAGATCTACTGGGAACGTTCCGGATCACAGGCTTCTGCTCGCAACTGGCCCTGCTTTTGGACCAAACAGAAGGCTCAGCCTAACAGGATGCTGATGGGCGAGGCACATCGGAATCTGCACTGGATTAACTACTGGCATGTTGTTTCTGTGTGAACAAACTGATGTGGTTTGAACTGATCTCGAACAGTATCCTTCAAATGTGACTTTAGGTTTTAAGGTGAAACTTGCCACCCAAATCTGATGATACATAATTCAGTATTTATTGACATTATGGTTTATTGGTAATTAAAAAGGCCAGGCTTATTCTGGTCTATTGCAGATAACAGCAGATCAGACGTGGGTATTTAACTGATTGAAGTATCTCAGTGCTTTAAAGGAGGAACAAAATCATAACAGAGCTATCAGACATCTACTGTCTCAAGCATGCTGCTAATAAAGCACTGACATGGGGCTTACCTGTCAATCAGCATGGCTCCTACATCTCACAAAGACAAGAACTGCTTCTCCTTTGAGCTGTCTGTCAAATGGCCTTTCCCTTCTCAGACTCATGATGGATAGAACTGAGCTACCAAAGGGGGATGGTCAATATTACAGGAATACTGAACTAAAGGTATGAGCAAACGTTTTATCAAGAAAGAGACATTCCCACATCCTATTCCTCTTTTGAAACTCGCTTTCTTCGTTGCCTTCTGTCTATGGACTGCTGTGGGTGTGTAATATTCACCCAATCAGGGACCAGCAATGATTGTAAAGACCCCACCCCTTCCTCAGAGAGCCACATGAATATCTTCCCAACAGTCCCACAGCTTGTCTAGGTTCGGCTCCATGCGTTCTGACTGGATCTCAGGGGCCTGCCCACCAAATCCTGCACAATTAATGCGCTGCTCACAAGCAGCAGTCTTTAGGGTTTTGGCAAAGGGAAAGGGACCAGTGTAGAAAGGTGCATAAATGAAAATCAAAAGGCACATTATGTTAAACTGGAACAAGACAGACAGACTGATCATATATTGTAATGCTGAATATCCTATGCTGTTGTTCTTCTGTTGAAGATAATAGTCATTTATTGATTAATACCAGCTTTGTCACTTAATGGCCATTGATAAATATGAAATGAGTTTAGTGTCTTTTAAGGCCAATACATCCAGGTTAAATATTAATGTATTATGATAAAAATTATATATATATATATATATATATATATATATATATATATATATATATATATATATATATATATATATATATAATTAGTATATTGGTGAACACCAATAAATTAATGTCATTTGCATTAAACTGTTGTCAGAAATGTTTCAGGAGGAAATGCTAATGGCGTTATTCTCTTCCCCCGCTCACTCTGCTTCCTGTTACTGAACAGGAAGAAAGTTTGCACTGCTGAACCCTTGTGGAGTACCTTAAGGGCTGAATAGCACAAAACTGCACTGGCTTCAGGTCCTCGTGGACTGGGAACCATTTAATATGATATGATACTTTTACAGAGAGTCGTGTGCGTGTGTGTGTGTGTTTGTATGAGGTGTATGAGCGCGAGAGAGGGCTTAGTGATATAATCTTCTCTGATTGACTGTGTATTGTCTGGGAATGGGTGTACGGTGAGACAGAGACTGAAGCAGAAACCCAACGGTCAAACGGCCCGGCATGTCTGTGCTTGTCTATTGTGGTGACTGTTCGTGGTTGTGCAGGTTTCAGGTGCACCTGCTAATATGTGTTTGTGTGTGCGAATTTGTATTTGTTCTCAGGCATGAAACCACGACATGCTCTGTGTTTGGTAAATGAGAAGCACCCTTTTAATGGTAATTGTTTATAGTTGCTGTTTAATCTTGTGAAATATTAATCCTAAATGGTTAACGAGAAGCAAGAATACTTAAGAAGCAGTGACAAATCAGCAAACATTTTGGTCTGGATACTTCAAATAATAATTCATTGTGAAATAGCAAAATAATTCATAGTAAGAATTCATAGAAAATGTTAAAATAGAAATTGAAAACTAGTTGCTATACTATTAACATCTTTCATTTGTATTTTAAAAAAACAAGTCAAAAATGCATTTAAAACATTAAAAATGGAAAGTATTATAGAAAGACCTGCATAGGTTTTCACATTTGTGGTGTACACATGAGAAGGTGGGTTTCCATTTAGAAAGTAAATACTAACAAAAGGTTTATTTGGAGGAAGCTGTCAACACTGATTAGTACTTCTGTGAAATCAGGGCCATAAAACTTTAAAAACCACTAACAGCGTCGTAGTCTTTTCCTTAGAACGCGGCTGCTAGGAGCTGAATCACTTTTTCTTTTTACCTTTCGTGCTTCATATCTTGTGACTTTCATCTGACTTTTGGCCTCAGGTTTTGAAGGAAGTGCTGCTATTTTTGTACTGTATGGGGGGCTGTTGTCGGCGATGGCAGATTCTAGATTAAGGGGTTCAGATGTCGAATTCGCGTTGTCTGGTTCAGGGCTATCCAGTTCAATGTGGCCAGTTTTTTGGGATGAATCTTGGTCTAGGGAAGTGTCTGCTGGCTTACTGCTTATATGATTATTCAGGACTGCTGCAGAAGTGATTCCACTGTTGCTAAGGTCATTACCAGCTCCAACGCTGGCATCTTTGTTAAAGTATGCATTGGTCTCAGAGCTCTGCATCCTGTCTGGCAGGTTACCCTGGGCAAGCTGACACAATGCAAACGCTGCAGTCTGTTTCTGTTCATCTGTATAGTCCCTGTCCTGACCTCGTTCTGCAGGAGTATCCATAATTCCCTCGATGGTATCTTTTATATGTAAAGGATCTTGGGGTTGGGGTTGTGAGTGAGGGGAACTGGAGCACAGTTTATGAGAGAGATTCAGAGGACGTTCGAGAGGATGCTCCCAGGTGTTGGGGAGGACTGGTGTTGTCACTATATTCTTTTCTTTCGTAGACAGGTTCAATGGAGTCAAGTCACCATCCCTCACAGTCTTGTCTTCTGCTGGCCCTGATGTAGAACTGTTGAAAAGGAAACAAAAATAAACATTACTGGGTCTGCTTTTTTAAGTTTGTGAATTATTTTTATCCTTATGATTTATTTTATTGCATTGGGTGCCATTTATTAAATTTTTAAATCTTAAAATGTTTTAATAAGCCTAAGTTAAAAGGTTGTTCCAGCAGTGATTCAAAATTGTACTGCACTATAGTTCATGCTTCAGTTAAAATTCATGTCCAGGAAACTGGACCAAAGAGTGGATATGAATCCACAGAGTAAGCATCTTACCTCTCTGAAGGGTCTGTGGAATAGTCTTGTACTGATCTGTCCTTTGCAGAGAGTTGGGGGGCATTACTTGTTACTGATTGGCTGTGTGGGTCTCCAGTCTCACTTGCATTCAGTGGCTTTTGGGGGTGATCTGGGGTATTGGGCTGGTCTGGTGACCCAGCTGCAGAACAGCCAACCCTGGGACTCATTTGAACTTCTTTGTTTTCTTGACTTACTCTTACACCAGCTCTCAGCAGCTGACCCTGGCCAAACAGATACTCCCTTTGGGCCAGTGTGTATGGATCAAAATTGTGATTTGAGTTCTGGAAACTGTCATTTCTTTCAGTACCTAAAAATTCTCTGTGTACACCCATGATACGATGGCCCATCTCTGGATAACGAGGACAGGTAAGAGAGGACTGGTCTGGAAGATGATACATGCTATAGCTAACAGAGGGAGTTGAATTGAAGAACCTGTAATACTGTTCCGCAGTGTGAAACCTACTGAAGGAATGGAAAGGCAAAGGTTGTCCGGGCAACAGTGGTTGACCTCTCAGAGTCTCCATAATATAAGGAGGAATTTGTGGAGCCAAAGGGTGGTCATAGAAGGTTCCAGGAAGAATATAAGGTGAATAATGGGGATGAACGGGATAGAGGTGGTACGGAATGGTATAAGCAGGGTACTCTGGACTTTGACACAAAGTTCCTGTCTCTTTTGCCTGATTTTGGAGTTTGCGGTCAAGGCTTTGCCGGCCAGACAGGAACGATGATGTCTTACGAATAGGAACTGGGTTGTATATATGAGGAACAGGATATGGGGCAGACCTTTCTGGTTTATCAGTGGTTGATGTCACTTCCTCCTGAAATGTTGAAATAGGTGAGAAGGCAGAAGAGTGTGTTGTTGTCTCCTGTCCTTCCTTCTCACAGGAATCATCAGTTTTCAGTGTTGAAAGATTATATTGTCCTCCACCACTGTTGGACAGCGATTCAGTCTTTGATTCATCTGCATGCATTTTGGGGATTTTTTCTGTGGGAGATATCACTTCTTTTTCAGGGGTGTCGCTCCGCTTCTCATTGTTTAGCATGGACACATGGGTGTCCCTGTGCTGTATATGGGTACTTCCTTTTGAATCATCATTGATTTGCACAGAAACACTATTGTGTGGAAGTGTCTCTGAAGTCATTGTCCCTCTGCTGGTTTCCATGGGACTGCTGTGGGTGGCACTCTTCAATGGCTTGGACAGCAGTGAGAGGGAGTTCTTGCACAGATCATATTTCATGTGATTGAACAGGTGTGATTTCTCATTGCAGGTGAAAGGACACTGGAAACAGTGGTACTTGAAGGGCTTTCCGGGCGGCCGAGGTATGTAGTGGGGCTTCTTGGGTTTCCGTTCCTTCATGGGAGAACTCATGCTGATGGTCTCCAAACCGAAAAAAAGACTTGGAGATCTCCAACTCTAGATGCTCTGTTATTCACTAAAGCTTCTTGGATGACTTCAAAGTGTGAATAAACAAGTTGTCTAGCTTCTGTTAACACAGGATGTCACCATATCAACAAATCTGACCTGAAGAGAGAAGAAAGAAATAATTAAGCAATTCAAGTTTTAGTACTTTGTCAGCTGAATTCACTATGATCTCTTTTTCAAATAAACGAGAGCACCATTACACAAGCTTTTAACAGAGCATGAAAAGTTTTGAAAGATTTGTTTCTTTGTTACTAGGTGAAACTTATGTACTTGTGAAGCCCATCATTTCAATAATAGCTGCCTCTGTCCTTGATGTGCAGTCCAACATTATCCAACAGATTTGGATAAAACCTGTTAACATGCCTGAAACTTTAGCCACAGGGGCTGGCAGCTTGTCACAGTAACCGTTGCCTGGAGCAACACCATGACAACCACAGAAGTCTGCTTTACAATCTCAGTAATTATGAAAATGAGAAGTTTTCCTACTTTGCATGAGACCAGAGGGGGTGATTTGCATAAATAAATCCCACCTGAGGGCCAGGTAGCAGTGCTGGATCATACCCCTGCATAGTTTAGGTCTTTTTGTCTGTCTTACATGTCTGGTAGGTTTTCAACATTTAGACTGTTTTCTGCTTTCAGGTTACGAAAGCAAAGCAGGTCTCCTTTCACAACAAAGATGAAAATATTCTCCAAGTTGTAATTTGGCTGTAATTAATTTTTGTGTTCAAGGTCATTGTAAATAATAAGTTTGAGGTTTATGTATTTTACAATTTGGTAGGGCCTGTTCCAGCAATCTAACACTCGATTAGTCAACATCAGGCCTTAATTGACGTTTTCTGCTGTGGAAGCCTGCTTCCTCGTTGCTCTTCCCCTCTTCTTTCAGCACTGTTCCCTTCCAGCTCCTGCCTGGTTTCGAACATTCCTCACCACACCCCTGTCACATTCTGATGCAACAAGTTGTCGCTCAAGTTGTCCCAGACACCACCAATATATGTGGAGCTTGTTTGATGCCAGTTTCTATTGTGAATTCTCCAGACTTGGGCTGAGTAATTAGCAAGGGCGTGATCCCTTGGGTGGGATGGAACTACACCAGAGGCCACTTTTGTGGTCCACACTCAGTATTAGAGGACTTCTTGTAATTCAGAACAGAATTTAAATGCTGAGTTTCATAGACATTTACATTTATAAGCACTCCCATCCACCTCACCACCTAGCCCCATTACCTATTTGTACCAAACAGAGACAAAAAGTGTAGTATAAAGTATCTATGTATTTGACAGTATAAAATATATATATGCATTAAATCTTTATTCTACCTTCTGTGTACCTAACATTTTTCCCTTTGTGTAGGATCAGCGCTGACAGTTCAATAACAAATATATTAAGCATCCTCTCTGAATGAGCAAGCTATAGCATATACAGGAAGCATGTCTGCATATGATAGCCATAATGAAAGGTCCCAGTTCTTCACTTTGAGTTAGGTCTCAGGATTCTGAGATGTCATTTGATTCCTCTTGACCATACAGCTGTGATTCTTCACAATATGTAAGACACAAAGTGACCTTGTTCCTAGATTGTATTTAGTTCAAGTGATGTTAAGTCTAGATCACGTGCAAAGCACACAAAACCAGTATGCTGCACATTTGTATAAATGTAGAAATAATAATTTCACTCCTACCTGTTGTGTGGAATAATATTCAGTTGGGCGATAAAGGACTTCCTGCACAGACAACGTCGTTCATCAGCCTAAGAAAAGGCTGCGTGAGATCTCTACCTTCTCAGTCATCTCAGCACAAGACTCACCTGTCTTTCTCTGCACCTCGTATAACCTGCTCTGCCTATCTAAGACGTTGCGGACTCCTTGTGTGTGTGTGTGTGTGTGTGTGTGTGTGTTAATAGGGGGTGTGGTTTAGGACAGTTTGGAGAGCCCTGAGGATACTTGGACACACCTGATATAAACTGAGCCTCAAGCTAGAGTGCAAACATACACCAGAAAAATTTTAATGAGAATCAAGTGTCAAGTTCCATTGTACATTTACACACACACACAAACACACACACACACACACACATACACACACACACACACACACACACACACATACATATATAAACAAAGGGATTTATATATGAAGATGGAATATATATGTTCATTTCATTAGCTTTTATTAGCAAAGCATTATTAATTTAACATTTAGTGCATTTAAAATGTAAGGTCAGTCTCTCCAGTTCAAGGTGGGATTTCACCTGTCCTTGTCAGGAGCTACGTGCAGCTCTACCCCAAACACCTATAACCACACTGGGACACCTGTCTCTGCTTGTCTGTCTACCCAAGACAGGTGTGTGTGGGTGAGTCTGCTTCTGCTATCTTGAAAGCATACACAAACACATGCATAAAACCAAATACATGTTCACACATGCTGATCACTTTTGCCTAAACTCGCTGTTTTCCTATTTGTTGTTTCGAATGAGCTTTGCATAGCTTGATTATAACATTCAGTTTGTGTGTTTGTGTGGACACATGTGTGTCTTGTTCCAATTCTGCCTGACCAGTTTTAGGAAAGGTTAGAGTATCCTTAATGTGCTTAATAAGGTCCTTAGGAACATGTATGAAGGGTTTTCTTTAGTACCCTTTAGTGCCTGAATGACCAAAGAGAGAGAGAGAAAGAGAGTGGAAGAGTAAGAGAGAGAGGGAGTGGAAGAGTAAGAATGAGAGGCATGATTAGAATGTCGTCTTGCTTGCTTCTTCACTTTCTAACCCTAGGATACAAACATCTCACTGCGTCCTTAGATACTATCCTCTTCTGTGTGTATATGTCTGGTTTTTGTATGTGCAGAATCCCACACCACTCTCTCCTGACCAGATGGCAGATGCAAGTGATGATGCCAACACACAGATCAGACATTTACTTTTTTTTTTTTTTTTTTTTTACATTTACAACATTTAGCTGACACACAAGCCAACACACAGAACAACACACAGACCAGTACACAGACCAGGACACAGAAAAAAACACATACCAGCACACAGACCAACACACAGACAAGCACACAAACAAGCAAACAGACCAACACACAGACAAGCACACAAACAAGCAAACAGACCAGCACACAGACCAACACACAGAGTAAAACACAGTCTAACACAGACCAGCACACAGACCAACACAGAGCCAAATACAGAGAACCCTTCTGTTTGAGTGGTGGTGGCCAAAGTATGCATATCCTTTCCCTGAGTTGAAACTTTACTGGAGTATAACTATCCTATTTATATTTTTACTTGATTTGCAAGTTGATTTGGTTATTGTTTTATTTCAATTAATGATTTCTGTGAAGGACACTGCACATTCCCAAGGGCAGTGTGCACTCTACACAGAACACAGCAGTAAAAAGTAATGAATGATTCCTATCCTCCTCTCCAATATTGCAGACCTGTGTCTGAGATATAGCCAAGGGCAGTGCAGTGTACTGATGTCCATCACACTGCCCCTATTGGACAGTGGTAGCTCAGTGGTCAAGGTACCTGATTTATACTTGGAAGATTGTGGGTTCAAGTCCCACTACTGTTGGGCCCCTTAAACCTTAACTCTCAAGTTGTACTCAGTCATAATTATAAGTAATTTTGGATAAAGGTGTCAGCTAAATGCTATAAATGTAGATGAATATCAATGTAGATTTCATAAAAATAGTGGAGTGAGAAGAAGGATATTATGTTCTAAATCTTGATGTGTGGAAGTATAATGTCTCCAAAAAATGGAAATACATAATTCAAGTATAAATAAATACACAAACAAATACATGTACTTTGTTACTGTGCACCACTGCTCTTGGGTGTTAAAAAAAAAAAAAGATGCAAGAAAGAAACCAAAAAGAGAAAAAAGAGAAAAAATAACTAAACAGAAGAAACAAATTCAATTGAAGAAAATGAGAGTGTAAATATAGCATTTACTCACTGTTGAGTTCTAAAGGCTGCTTCTGCCACCTTGTGGTGATCAGTGCACATGCAGGTTGCTGTAAATGAGATTGGGAAATTCTGTTGGGTCCCTGAGCAAGGCCCTTAATGCTCAAGTTGTACTCATTCATAATTGTAAGTTGCTTTGGATAAAAGTGTCAGATAAATGTAGAAAGCCCTTCTGAAAATACTGCACTTTCACAGATAAATAGAGAATCTGAAGATCGATACAGTATCGTGACTCATCACAGCTGAATTTCTAACAATTTGCTGCTGTGATGGAATACTGACATTTCTTTTGTAACACCATTATTTCAAATCAAGGGAGATGGAGGCTAGATTCTCTTCCATATAAGGTTGGAAAAACCCAAGTAAATATAAGAGTTATCCTTACTGGGATTCTCACATTTTCTTTTTGTGGCCTGGCTTATTGTCCTGTTACCTCATCATGCCTCATTAGCTAGATTTCTCAACAACTGATGTCTGCCATTGGCAAGGCTGTGCAGGGAACACTTACTGGCAGCCATGCTGTGCAGGGAGCACTTTCTGGCAGCCATGCTGTGCAGGGAGCACTTTCTGGTAGCCACGCTGTGCAGGGAGGATTTTTTGGCAGTCAGGCACCCTCCCCCTGCACCCTCCTCCTGCTTCCTCCCCCTGCTCCTCTGTTAATATGTAGCATTATCAGCAAATATGTAGAAAACCATATCTTTGTTGATGTTCAAATAGGGTAACAGGATCTTTCTTTCTCTTGCTGATACAGGAGCTCAAATCACTTTATGATTGGGAAGGTGTGCAGTCTTAGGAGTGCCTTTACCAGAGAGATGGGTTCATCTGTGGGTAAGCTGTGGGTAATGTCATATTTCTCCAACTCAAGCTGTGCCAAACTGATGTTTGCTTAGGACCTGAAATCATTTCAGTACATTTCCTACAATATTGGTAGGAAAAGGTACCAGGTATTTTGGAGTAGACTTTTTCAGGCCTCTAAGTTGTTCACCAGTTGTTCTGAAGATAAGGATAGCTATGGTGTTTTAAGCATGGCACCAGTTGATCTTACAGGCAACTCCCTCGAAGTACCAAACAATATGCAAACATTGAGGTGGCCTTTTTAGGGCTATAAGCCTATTATAGAGTATTTTAAGTTTGCAAGACCAATGGCACTTACAGTTGATTACCAAATAGCCAATCAGCATATTGATAAATCAGCACCATTGGTTGCTGACCCATCAACCATTTTCCACCACATACCTGATGCTCACAGCTGCTTTTCTGTCTCTGCCCTGGATAATGGGCTCTGGTCTGTTCTACAGCCTCTGACAGCCCCTGAATTCACGGTGGATGTATCAGTGATCTAAATGAATGTACATCTTGCATTCTTTCGCAATCATTCAGTTCATTCACTGCTGATGTACTTGAAAGTAGTGTGGACCAGAATATACATGATTTCAGGACACTTCTGGATCTCTTGGATAGCAAAGGTCACAAGGTTAGCTGTGAAAAGCTCCACTGTGGTGTGAAGGAGTGCGGTATTTAGAGCAGCAGGTTGCTCAGGGCTCTCCAGGGGAGATTTGCCTGCTGGAAGCTCTGCTACTGTTGCAACGTCACGTCCTGCTATAGTTCACAAACTGCGAGATTCTTTAGGGCTCTGAAATTACTGGAGGCCTTAGACTGATTCACAACTATTATATGATCTTCTTAAAGGTAACCCTGGATAGCATGGCCCCATCCCACACACTGACACCACAGAGGCTACTTTTGATCAGCTGAAATCTGCCCTGGTGTCTTGTACTCGCTCTGGGCCTCTTTTGTGCATGAGGACTGTGAGTTCATGACTGTGGGTTCATGACTGTGAGTTCATGACTGTAGGTTTCCGGTTTTCTTCACCCTGTAGCTTATCACTTGGCTAAGGCAGCTACTGTAGCATGTGGGAAGGGTCTCTGTGAGCAGAACAAGCCACTTGTCTTATGGTTGCAGTGAAAGGCCCACACTCACTGTGTGCAACGCTAAACTACGATCATGTTTTGCCAGTCACAAGACTACGTTTTAATTCTGTTTGGGGACTTCGTTTAATGTTGCGCTTTCTTGTTAATAAAACCTCTCACTGTTGCATCCTGCCTATTGCCTCAGCTTCATTTGGGAGACATGCTTCTGAACAGGTGAAACAGGACACCACAAACCTCAGGACAGGTGGAACATGCAAACCGTGTCATTAACATTGCTTCAGATTTATGCATAGTTTCACTTGCTTTCATCTTTATGTGCAATGAATTCAAAATAATATCTCACCCATCCCTCCTGTAAAACATCCTTGTTCTTGAGTTGCTCTAGTCACTCCTACAAACGACACAAACCTGCTGTATCCAGTAATGCAGGCATGCCCAAATTCCATGGAATGCAAGGCATGGTAATAGGCTTTATTCATCCAATTTATGCTAGATTCTGAGTAATTAATATTCCCATTGAAACGTGTGAGCAGGTAAGCCCAGGAACATTATTATCAGAGTAAGACCTCACTTTCATATGAGAGGTGTTGTGGAGTCAGGCTCAGATCTGAGCATGCGCAATTCAAATGTGCTGGGACTTGATGGACTTCTTTTTTTTTTTTCTCAAGACACCTCAAGACATTTATTGTTTTATTTCTATTATATACATTTGAATGGTTGACTGATTAATGTGTTAATAACATGTTCTGCTTGGTTTAACTTCAGAGGGATGGCATCCGCTCTCTCTTCACTGGAGCAGGAGCTCTCCTGTCCTGTGTATTTTGAAATCTTTAAGGAGCCTGTGATACTCTCGTGATACTAACAGTTTCTGTAGTGCGTGTGCAGAACCATCATCCAACTATGCAAATTTTATCCATTAGTCATGTTGGTGTTATCATTTTATTTTGAAGAGTTTTTATGATTTTATTATGAAGAGAGTTTTCATGGTTTTGCTTAACATAAATGTTATTTAAAAAATGTCACATTTTGTGGCAAATATATTGCTTTGTGAAATGTGTTTAAGGAATTAAGAAAAACTAGTTTGACAAAAAGAAAAGAATTGTCAGAAATGCAGTTACATACATTATATAAAATGTTTTGAGAAAATAAGTTAAACATCCTTCATAAGTACAAATTTGAGTAGAAATCATTTATAAGTATGAATTCTTCATGTTACACAATAAGCCCAATAAAATGAACCCCCTTTCCTTTTCATTTAATGTAAACAATTTGAAATGTAACGTTACCTGATAAATCATTGTGACTCTCATTAGAAAAAAGCTTCAGCCTCATCTAACAAACTTGGAGAAGAAACTTCAAATTTTCAAAGAAGTAAAAGACATCTTTGACTAGGTGGCTGCACATATTAAGGTTGGTCATCATCTGGAGCTTGTTCGGGAAAGAGTGTAAACAAATAAATAAACAAAACAAACTGATGAACAAACTAAGGAATGGAAAAATGATTCCCCCTCAATCCCAGGCTCGGTTACAGCAGACAGAGAGGAAGCTAAAGGAAGACTTCAGCTTCACCAGTTTCTGAGTGAGGAAGAAGAGGCCAGGATACCTGCACTAAGGGAGAGAGGGTTGGAAAAGATAAGCAATAAGACTGGACATCTAGACAAAGGATGTAAATGAAAGGATCACAGAAGTAAAGGATATGCTAAAGAATGACTCCTTGCTTCTGCAGGTGAGACATCTTATTGCACTCACTGTGATTTCGAGCAATGTGGAATAACATTAACTAACTAATACACAATTTATTACATATTTTCCAGGACAGGTAAAAAAAGTAAGAGGTACAGATTAATCTGGTATACAAACCATGTTTTGAAAGTACCATTATCGGACTGAATCAAAAGCAGGAGTAGTAAGAATAATAGGGACAGTAATAGTGTGTGCGCCTTCCAGAGCTATGTACTCAGTGCCAGATCCAGTGGTGGGTCCAGGAGCTCTGATTGATGTGTCCATACACCTGGGGAAGATAAAGGACATGTGTCCTTACTGTGAATGCTTCAGCCTTACCACCACCAACACTCCTATACTTATATGCTCATTGACCAGAGGTCTTTAGTTTCTTTTTTGCCTAATATAAAAAGTCACCTATAACACCCTTAACTTCTTAAAATTTGCTTTGGTTTCAATAAATTAATGTACCTTATATTTTAGGTATGTATATACTGTCTAATGTCGTCATTGTCCTCGTACAAGCGCACAAGCAATGAGACTCTGTACATTCAGCTCCAGTCATATGAATCTTTCTTTTTTTCTCCTGAAGTTCCAGTGAATCTTGATCCAAACACTGCCAAGTCCTTCGTCGTTCTGTCAGAGGACCTGAACACAGTGTTGTATTTTGAGCCAAGGGTCTCCTCCCACGCAACCCAGACAGGATAACTGTGTGTGTGGGGGTGCTGGGCTCAGAGGGGGTCAGCTCAGGCATGCAAAGCTGGGTGGTGGAGGCTGAAGGCAGTGATGACTGGGCAGTAGGAGTGGCAGAGGAGGCCATTCCAAGACAGGAGCCTTGCACAGCAATCCCAGAGAATGGCTTCTGCTGTGTGTTCAGAAAAGGTAACAATATTTTTACTTACAATCAAACTCTCATGACAAATACAGCCTTCAAGAAGCTCTGTGTGAAAGTGAACTGGAAGAAAAATAAGGTGACCTTCTCCCACTCAGAAATTCAGCACTTATACACCTTCACATACACATTCACAAAAAAAGATGTACCCATACTTCTACAACAAAAGCACAAACTCAGTGAAGATTCTACCTGCCTGATAAATAAACAAGCTAGGAAAGCAGTCATCCTCTTGATTGGTTTCCAGAGTGGCAGATTCTCCTGCATTAATCCACTGTTTAATCTAATAGTGTAACACGCAGAAGTCACCTCTGGAGGTAAAAACATAGCCTTTTCTAAATTTCTCACAACAGTAAGGGATTTCTAACAGAGAATATGAACATGGATTAATTTATCAATAGTCATATGATATTTATTCTTTATCACTCTGAAGTATACATAGTAGTGGTGTCTGTAAAGCTGGAAACATTTTTTAAGGGTTCTGGGATCAAATCTTCTGTGTCCTTACTTGCCAGTCTCCACAGGCCCTACACATTCTACCTTTAAGACAGATAAAGTTTTTTTTTTCCCCATTTTGTAATTTACAAAACTTTTAAGTTTTGTCATTATTAATAATATTGATGGTTATGTATATCATCCAATGATTAACATGCTGTGTAATATTTTTGATTGATAAGTATGAAGATTGTTTAACGGCATAAAAAATTAGACATGGAAATACTTGTGTCCAGTTGTATTGTTCTGCATTATATTAAACCCTAACAAGAAAGTTAATTGTTTTTTTCATATGTATAAATAAAAAAGGACCAAATTTATGGAAGGTGCTGTATATTTACAAAACTATATATCTTCTGCATCACTGGAAAGTCCAGGACTCTTTGTAAGACAGTAGGAATTAACAGAATAACTCATGTGAATAAAAAGAGAGATTTGCAAACCCACTACAGAGGACACAGATGAATAATCAGGCACAAGTGGATACATAAATATATATGAATTAACACATATATCTCAACAAATGAAAGGGAAACATCTATTTTACTAAACAAGCCACCTACCATTGTTCTAATATTTTTATAAAGGTTTGTAGACCATGATCTTAGTGTAACATGTGCATCACTGTCATGGTTATTTAGTCGCTCAAGGTTTCAAATCATTTCATCTAGCTATTCTAGTTAAAATTGTGCTGCAGAACACAAAGCCTACACGTACTGTGTTCAGTGTACTCAAATGTTATAACGTTAAAAGTTGACTGCTTTCCCCAACACACAGGGAAACGGCACTTTTTATCCAAGAAACGAATGCCTTTACTGACAGTAGTGTCTTGCAATCAGACGCCTGTCCGCATTTTCCATTGACCAATTAGAAGTTTTGCCCGCCCTGATGCGGAAGTGCGAGGCGGTAGTTTTCGGACGAGGTCCCTTTAATGCGAATGACCCCCCAAAACAATAATCTTCCCGTCGTCTATAGATCAGATATTGAAATTAGACCCAACGCAGCAAAGGAGACAAGTCCGCTTATCGGGTAAAAGCAAATCCGTATGTAAGCTATAGCCTACACTTCCTTAGTTAACAAGTTACCTAGCTTAGCTAGGTGAACGCTTCCGCTATATTTATCAGCCTACTGTGCAGAATCCCCTGATTAATGTTCCCTGGAGGGTCTGAATGGTGTTTTCGGACGCGACCTGTCCTCATTTCGTCCTGAACAATTTAAGATTAATCCTCTACGCTATCGCGCGACGCAGCACGAACCAATGTGGCTCGGCGAAACGGAGGGCACGTGGCCGCGGAGCGGGACACGTGCGGACGACCACTCAGCACGCGCTGCCGTTTCAGCCCGTGGTAGGACATTAGAGGGCGGCAACATTCAAGTGGTCGGTCATCCTGACAAACGTGTCAGTGTCCTATTCCTTTGTTGGTCTATGCTAGTTATTTGAGTAGCTTAAAAATACGACTTCGCAATTGAGATATTTCGTCTCTGTCAAATATACGAAGTCTCTCTCTCTCTCTCTCTCTCTCTCTCTCTCTTACTACATTCACGCAAATAACAGAGAAATACTGTATTGTTTATTGCACGGATGTTGACTGCTCCTTTGTTGACTAACAAACTCTAGGACTTATTGTTTATTGCACTTATCGTTGTCTGAGACAGCTTATGTATTTTGTACTTCTAGGCATCAGCACTGATCCCTGTATTTCTACAGTATTCTAGATCATTAGCATATTGGACTCTAACCTGCTGTACTGGCTAGAAAACATTCTATGAGTAAATGACAAAGCACTTTTGTAAGTCGCTCTGGATACTGCTAAATGCTGTAAATGTAAATGTAAAGTAATATTTACAGGTTTATTAGTATTCAATAAAGGAAAATAAAATACTCATGACAATTTCTAAATACATATAGCTGACACTTAGCCAAAGCGACTTACAATTGTGACAGCTTGAGCAATTGAAGGGCCTTGCTCACAGGCCCAAGAGTGGCTACTTGGCAGTAGTGGGGTTTGTGCTAATGAAGTAGGTGATGGAATTATGTTTCTCTCTCTCTCTCTCTCTCTCTCTCTCTCTCTCTCTCTCTCTCTCTCTCTCTCTCTCTCTCTCTCTCTCTCTCTCTCTCTCTCTCTCTCTCTCTCTCTCTCTCTCTCTCTCTCTCTCTCTCTCTCTCCAGTCAGTGATTATACCTGTGTACAATGGTGCTGAGTGGCTGGACGAGTGCCTTCAGGCTGTACTTGAGCAAGACTTCTTGGGCACGATGGAGCTCTCAGTGTACGATGATGCTAGTGTGGTATGCGTCCCTCACCACAGGCTTCCTCTTTCTCTTCTTTGTCAAACTCACAGTGTTTTTGCAGTTTTGATGAAAAAAATCACCTCTTCTTTCTTCCTTTCTCATATTTTTTTTCAATTTCACTTTATATGGGCTGTATTGGCATGACAAAACCATATTGTATTTCTAAAGCATTTACAGATAAACAGAAGTAACATACACAAACAGTAACATGGACACAAACACAGATGAAGAACAGAGCTGTATATACAGTATATACCCTGTATAGTGTATATACTGTAATGTGTATGCATATACTGTATATAAAACATACATACAATACATAAACTGTACTGCACAAACATGACTGCACAAATTATACACAAACCACACTGCATAAACCCGCTCTCTCTTTCACAGGATAATTCCAGAGCAGTTGTTGAGGGTTGGCGAGAAAGAATGGAGAAGAGAGGCTTATCCATGGTGATATCAGGCCATAGTTCTCCCAAACCAAGAGGAGGTGTGTGTGTGTGTGTGTGTGTGTGTGTGTGTGTGTGTGTGAGTGTGTGTGTGTGTGTGTGTGCGTGTGTGTGTGTGTGTGTGTGTGTGTGTGTGTGTGCCTGCAACTGTATGCTTTATGTGAGTTTGTCCTTAAAGTAGTCTGGCTTCCCTTGTCTTGTGTGTAGGGTGTCTGATTATTTAAGGATTGTGTCTGCACACTGAAGGTCATGCTCTGAATTTAGCTGGTGTGTGTATGTATGTGTGTGTGTGTGTGTGTGTGTGTGTGTGTGTAAATGTGCTTTGACAGTTTAGTCTTCTGATTTATGCACACGCCTGCTTATCGATATATAAACACACGAATGTATGAGGTTCTTTCACATCAGGTAGAACTAGACGACACACCACATTGAACTAACTGACTTAGACTGTCTTAGAACAGTCAAACCCAGGAAACCAGATCCCTCTGGAAACTGGAAAAAAAAACACCAAAGAAAGCATTTGTTCTTCATTAAGTGTTTCATTTTTCCCACTGTTGTTGCAAATGCAAAACATAAAAGCATACGATTCCATGTTGTTATTTACTTGCCTAATATTTTGTTTATATGAGTCTGAGATTAGCTGGAGCTGGTAGACATTGGCCCAGAGGAAGGAGCATTAAAGAAGGAGGCTGCCTCCAGGCTGGTCTGTTGGCGAGGCAGATCTGGCGGCCCTGGCGTCCAACAGCTGTCCTGAGTAGCGGCAGCAATACACATGAACCTGCTTGCTGCTCTAATGTGCTCTCCTTCTTCCTCTTCCTCTCCATCTTCCTCCTCCTCATTTCTCTAGTTGGGTTTGCCAAAAACCAGGCTGTGTGTCAGAGCTCTGGACGATACCTCTGCTTCCAGGATGCGGTGAGTGTTGTGTGTGTTTGTGTGTATGTGAGAAAGAGAGAGAGAGAGAGAGAGAGAGAGAGAGAGAGAGAAGGGAGGGAAAAATAAATATATTTCGTATGTTACCAAAAATGTTGCTAAGACGTGCTGCCCAATGACACCTTAACCAGGTGTCTTCTACACTGCACTAATGTTTGACAGACCTGTCAGTAGAACAAGATTAATGAGCATGTGTGTGTACATGTGTGTCCTGACTGTTCAGACATGTTCAGCCAGACATGTAAATGTATTCTGTTGAAAAGTATTACTCGTGTATACATAGTGTGGTATGTTTACACTGTGAGTGTGTGTAGTCCACTTTTGAAATGGATGCTGTAGTTCCTGTAAGAAGTAACACCTTTGGTTTTATGTTGACTGATTGGGAAGGCTAGAACTTAAATCACAGTGATATCCATCACACATGGCCAATTCTCTCTCTCTCTCTGTCACTATCACACTCTCGATCTCTTTGTCACTGTCAGTCTCTTACTCTGTTTTTCTTTGTCTCTGTCTTTCTCTCTAACTGTCTCCCTATCTGCTCCTCTCCCTCGCTCTCTCTGACCCTCACACACACTCACACACACACACACACACACACACACACACATTCTTCACACACACACATACACTCACACACACACACACACACACACACACATTCTTCACACACACACACACATACACTCACTCACACACACACACACACACAAACACACACACAGACACACACACAGACACACACAGCATGCCAACTTCAACATCTCATAAACATGCCACAAATATTACACACTTACTACTATTGTACAGATATAAAAAGTGTCCAAGGCACCCTCAGAAGCCAAAACACACACACAAGGCCATGAGAATCACATATTGCCTAGGAATGCACATTATTCTTCATATCCAGGAATCAGGCCCAAAGTTCTGCAATACACACACACACACACACTCAGAGTTGGAGTCTTAAATTTTCCTACGTCATTGAAAAAGTGCCGATGCAATGGATACGGATATAAATGATATCCATTCTTCATGGATATTGAGTGTGCTGTCAGCAAACATCGTGGGACCAATTGCAACACACCTATGGATATTAGGTTTGTTCTCAATAAAAACAGTGGAACCCATTTTGTCGCACCTCCAAAGTGAATCTCACATGGGACAGACAATTTGAGTGTTTGATGAGGCCCGTAGCCTGTTTGCTGTCCTGCAGTGAATGCTGTCATGACGAGAGTGATGGAGTATGAGAAGGCTCACAGCTGGGTCTGGTTCTCTTCATATGGGCCAGGGGCAAGAAGCCTCCTTCCCCACTCAAGGTTCTAGATGTTACCTTGGTGTTACCCCACACCCCTCCTGGCCCACACATCCATGTTGCAACAGAACAGAGGAGCGTGGTCCCCCCTAACACGTTCATGGCCCAGATTAGACAAGCACTCTCTGACTTACTCTTTCATCCCGTCTTTGTCTCTCGCTCTCTCTCTCTTTTTCTCTTTCTCTTTCTGACTCTCTTTCCCATGTTTCTATGTGTATGAGTTGTTTTGAGAGACTCTAGAGAAAGCGAAGATTTTTATTGTTTAGATTTTTGTTTCTAGACTTTTTGTGTATAGATTATTTTGTGTGACTGTAAGAGAGTGTGGGGTTTGTGTGACTGCGTGATTGAGGGGTTTCTGTTCCTTTGTGGGGTTTGTATGACAGTGTGTGTGTGTGTGTGTGTGTGGTGTGTGACAGTGTGTGTGAGTGTTTGCTTTAGTGCTTTTTAATGGGAGGAAAGGGGAAAATGTGTTTAGTGCGCAGACGTGACAGAGGGAGAGGCCCGCTGGTATGGTGTGCTGTGTGTGTTTGTTGATTTAAGTGTGTCTGCTTTGAATGGACAAGCTAGCGTCCTGACCTTTCACCTCGGTTGCTCACAGACCCAACAGACTGTTTAAACTAAACTCTCTGTCTTTTTCTGTCAGTCTCCCCCTTCTCTCTTTCTTACTTCCCTCTCTCTGCCCCCCCACATGTCTCTCACTCTTTCTCTTTATCTCTAGCTGGGGATAGTAACTAATACTGATGACTTCTGTAAATTGCACTTTACAATGTTAGTGTTAGTTGTGTGTGTGAGTGTTTGTGAATGTGTGCATGTGCGTGCATGTGTGCATGTGCGTGACTGTGTGTGTGTGTGTGTGTATCAATGAACTGCTTTGGTAGAGGCAACTTTGTGGTAGCTGTCGGGTTTTTCCTGGAGTTTGCTCCCTGAGTGAGGATCACCGGAACACTCTAGCCTGAGCTTATTATAATCCAATCAGTATGGAACAGTCAGGACACACACAAAGGACCACCTATTTCATAACTTGCTTGAATGTCCCATCAACATTTTGCACATTATCACAAATTTATGTCATCAGAAGAGTTGTCTGTGTGTTGCAGGATGATGTCATGATGCCACAGAGAGTGAGACTGCAGTATGAGATAGCTGTCCATAACCCTACTGCTGTGAGTCAAACAAACACACACACACACACACAACCTCATAAATCACTCAGCCAAAAATAACACAGCTCACTTAAAAGTAAAATTCAGTATCAGGTTCAGTTTGCAGGAAGCTTTGACTTGATTTTTTTGGGTCATGCTACACCTACTTTACTGTGTGTATGTTTCCATTCTTTCCTTTCTCCCCACATTCCTGCCCTGTCAGTGAAGTAGTTTGGAAAAACCCTTTGATTCCCAGAGCGTGTAGAATCTGGGGGAATTCTGGACATTTGCATTGACGGAGTGTTCTTGACAGTGTTGTTGGGGATTGTGGTTTGGTGGGTGTGGCCTCATGGTTGGACTACTGCTATGAGTATGCAAATGTTCACCTGAGGGAGTGGGGGCTCCCTGTAGGGAAACAGGGAAGAGAGGCACACTGTAGGGGGCTAGAGGGGAGGGGGGTTATCCTTGTGGGGGCAGAGAGGGGTGGGGCTTCCTGTAGGGATGCAGTGGGGGGCGGAGCTCAATACAACCTACTGCTGTAGGTGAGCTGCACCTTTAAAGTAAAGGCTTAGCAGGGAGGGTAGGAACCAGGTGTAGGAATGCCAGCATATCTGCATCTTCTTGTAATGCAGGTCCATCCTTATAACAGGCACTCGCACACACAGTTTAGTTTAATGGCAAGTGTTAAAATGTGAAATGTGATTTCAAAGGGAAATGTGTAAACAAAGTGTGCTGAAGTGTGGGGTGTATGAGGTTTCAGTATAACTTTAGGTCAAGCTGCGTTTTGTTGCAAAGTTTTAGTAATAAATATTAATAGCACATTATGACTGGCTGATGGAGGAGGGAGCAGGAAAAACAGTGACTTGTTGCTTTGACCTCCGACCTCAATGTCAGAGTCCATTGCTGGGCCGGCAGGCGTCTGGCTGGAGACAAAAAAAGCAAAACAACAAGAGCAACAGGAGGCAGTGGTTAGAGCGATGGTGTGTGAGTGTGTGTGTGTGTGTGTGTATAACTGCACACGCAGAGGTCAGTGGCTGGCGAGAGGCGGTTGGTTGGTGGTTGGCTGCTGCTGAAGAACATGACAGAAAGGAAATGAGAGGGGCTGGTTAAAACATCTCATTCTCATGTGTGTGTGTATGTGTGCATGTGGGTGTGTGTGTGTGTGCGTGCATGTGTGTGTGTGTGTGTGCATGCGTGTGTGTGTGTGTATGTGTGCATGTGGGTGTGTGTGTGTGTGTGTGTGTGTGTGTGTGTGTGTGTGGCAGATTGTTGGTTGTCAGGTGCGGCGTGTTCCAGAGGGTTCTACAGAGCGCTACACTAGATGGATTAACTCTCTTAGTCCAGAGAAACTCCTCACTCAGGTAACGCACACACACACACACACACACACACACACACACACACACACACACAAACACACACACATTAACCCACACACCCACTCCCTTGGTGTTTTTGAACTTGGGTGGTTTCCGTGTGTGTGGCTTAGGGTTCTGGCACTTTGATCACACTCTTCACTCCCTGCGTGTCGCTGAACAGCTTCGCGTCAGGACGAGGCCTGGAGGTGTGTGGCAGGAAAAGGCGGGTTGCATTGTGTTCTGAGGAGTCGCGTGCCATGGGGTCAGATGTCACTGGAAACAGGATGTGTACCTGGAGACTGCTGTTTCCGCAGATATGAGGGGGAGGGTGTTAAAAGCACACAGCCTGAGCTTAGACATGCGCTCACACAGACACACACACACACACACACACACACAGAGGAAGCTAGAGCTGAGGTGTTAGTGGATTGGTGCAACTGTTGGAAAGTTCCCCACTTTGCTTGGCTGAAGTGCTGAAGCCACTCCATTCATACTATAGCACTCACACAGTCTGTTCAAGAGAATGACTGCTTTATGGAAGGCAAAGAAACAAAGAGCTTTCTCTCTTTCTTATTCTCTCCCTCTTTTCTTTCTTCCTGCATTTTACAACACATTACAAATACACACAAAAATGTCCTGTTTGTGGAAAAAAGTTCAGAAGTTTAGAATTTTATTTAATCTTTCTTTCTTTCTTCATTGGTCCTTTCCTCTATTTTTCTCAGATTAAAAGTGTCAGATTTCAGTAGGGTGTGTTGGCACATTCCACTCAAGGTTACCCCAAGAGGCTAACCACACACACACATGTACATACACACACACCACACAAAGTAAAAGGCTGCCAGAAGGCAACATCTTTTACCTATTACAAGCTTCAAGCTTCATATTAACAAACCTACAACAAAATACAAACATAAAAGTCTTACAACTTTAACTGGAAGCTGTAGTTACCCATTGAGTGGCATGCTACCAACAGCCCTGGATTTACACCTCATTTGCAAACATATTAACCAGTGCTTCAATTTTACTACCCACCTTTCACACAGGGACAGCCTGGACTGTATACAATCTTCACACAGAGACAGCCTGGGCTAGATACAGTTGTCACACAGGACAGCCTGGACTAAATACAACATTCAAACCCTTCACATGGGGACGGCCTGGACTATATACACCCTTCACATGGGGACGGCCTGGACTATATACACCCTTCACATGGGGACGGCCTGGACTATATACACCCTTCACATGGGGACGGCCTGGACTATATACACCCTTCACATGGGGACGGCCTGGACTATATACACCCTTCACATGGGGACGGCCTGGACCAAATACACCCTTCACACGGGGACGGCCTGGACTTGAATGGCCAGAACAAACATGTCATCACATCTACATATTTACTTGATTATGTTTCAGGAAGTGAAGGCGTGTAGTACGCTGCCCTGATGAGCTCTATGTTCCACTGGAACACACGTATGACATGGCTCTAGTTGGGCTGTAACCAAGGCGACGATGCTGATGTCATCTCTCAGCTCCGCTTGGGTAGATGAACCCCGGGGGTCACGCTGTAGCCACTAGTTCATATTCAGATTCACACCCACAGTGTGAGTCATTCTTAAACACATGTACACACAATGAGATCTCACGGTGGTCGCAGACAGTTCTGACTTCATCTGAAGAATATTTGAAATGGATGTTTCATAACTTCTCCTGAGAGAGTGAGTCGTCACTTTTGTATTCCCCAGTCACCCTCTCTGTTTCTTTCCTCCTGTTCAAAAGGGTCAAAAAACTAGAAGCCTGCATACATGTGGGGAAAGAAAGGGCTCATTGGGAGATGATTCGTATAATTTTGTGTGTGTGTGTGTGTTTGTGTGTGTGTGTGTGTGTGTACACGCTCGTGTTCTTTTATCGCATTTCAGGTGTACACCTCACATGGTCCAACGGTTGTCATGCCAACTTGGTTTTGCTCACGTGATTGGTTCCATAAAGTTGGCCCATTTGACGAAGGAGGCAAGGTGAGTCTGAATGAGACTCTTGTCCAATCATAGCTTCTCTAACCTGCTCAAAGCCCCTCCTCTCCCCTGCTCTCAGGGTGTTGCAGAGGACTTGCTGTTGTTCTACAGTAGTCTTCGTCTGGGAGGGGGCGTGGTCAGAGTGGATGAGTATCTCCTGGTCTATCGATATCACAAACTTGCTGCTACACACTCCGTGCTTGAGTAAGTACATGCACACACACACATGCACACCCACACGGAATTTCAGGCTGTTCAAATGAGAGAATCTATGTTATAAAGAACTTGCAATATACCACCTCTTTAAGCTGGGTCCCTGTACCAAAATCCTAACTCCCATCTTCTTATCTAGCTAGCTGGTTTTTTGCTCAAAATGAGGTTGAATGACAGAGTTGTGCTTCAGGCCTGACTCCACTGCAGCCGGTGTTTATGTCCACTTAGTCACCTGATGGAGGCCTGCTAGTCATTCCCTCCTCTGCCCATTTCACGCGAAAGACTTCACTCTCCATCCCCCCTCCCTGTGAGCCGAGTCAGCTTCTCCTGCGGTGCAGAGGGAGAGAGCGGTAGGAGAGAGAGTTTCGGGAAAGTAGTGGGATGGCAGGGGATTACCACAGTAAATGTGTGTGTGTGTGTGTGTGTGTGTGTGTGTGTGCGTTTGTGTGTGTGTGTGTGTGTGTGCGCGCGCACGTGTGTGTGTGTGTGTGTGTGTGTGTGCGTTTGTGTGTGTGTGTGTGTGTGTGTGTGTGTGTGTGTGTGTGTGTGTGTGTGTGTGTGTGTAAATGCTGCGGGGAGAATGAGGGAGGCAGAAAACACGTGCCCAGTCATCCGTGCTGAACAGAAACAAACGCTGCTTGAAATCTCCCAGTTGGTTTAAATGTTCTGTTTATGTGTGTTTGTGTGTGTGTATATGTGTGTGTTTCTGCAGTTGTTTATGTCTTAGTGGTTTGTTTTAGGCAAAATCTCATGATTTGTGTATGTGAGTGTGTCATTTGTGTGTGTCATTCGCTTGGGAATCTGCCAGCTTTCTGGACTTGGGCATGATTGGCATTTTCACTTATTTCTGTCATCAGGATGACATGACTGTATCACCAATATGTGTGTGTGTGTGTGTGTGTGTTTGTGGGGTATAGCATCGGGATGACATGGCTCTGTCACCAATATGTGTGTGTTAGGGAGGGGGGAGTTATGAATAATTTTTATTTAGAAATAATGATAAGTACAAAATACAGAATGTGTGTTCTTAAATATTTCCCTTTTTCTGTTTTTTATACTTTATATACGTAATAGCTAACAAGCAAAAAACAATCTATGTACCCACCCATCCCACCCGCCTAGACATGGTGCACGGTCACCTAGAGAGGCTGTGCAGATTACACTTACAGCATTTCCATTTATGGCATTTAGCTGATGCTTTTATCCAAAGTGACTTACAATTATGACTGAGTACAACTTGAGCAATTGAGGGTTAAGGGCCTTACTCAGAGGCCAAACATTGGCAACCTGGCAGGGGTGGGGCTTCAACCAGCAACCTTCCAATTACAAGTCAAGTATCTTAACCACTGAGCGAAAGAGATAAAATTTCATATGCATCTGTATCCAGTGTCACTATATGGACACACACACACACACACACACACACACACACACATACATTCAGAACAGTTTGGAGAGCCTTGATGCTTTGGGAGGACTTGATGCTTTTGCAGGGTTTGTTGACCAGTGTATTAATATTTTTCTGGGTGCAATCAGTGTTGTAAAAGCAGTGATGATTTTATGTTTTTTCATCATTTTAGCATGTTTACTGTCCATGACATATATGGCCGCTGCTGAATTATGGTGGAAATCAGTGTTAAGTTCCTCCGATAAGCCACAGACTAGTAAGTAGCCAGAGCAAGGCACAACCAACATGCAGGGGTCAAGTTGGCAGGAGTATTATGACACCAGTCACAGCGTGCATCTAAGCTAAGGTATATTTTGGCTTGTCTTGCCTTAGAAAAATGAGCTTGATGAATGAGCTTTGAATTGTATTTGAATTGTATTATATTTAGTTATGCCATTATCTACTCCTCATAAAGCGCAGTTCCAGACACCCTGCATGACCTCCCCTAGTTCACACCCCCAGTCTGCCCTGATCTTGGCAAGGGTCTTGTTCTTAGGAGAAGCTGTACCTTCCATTTTTCCTCTCAATTAAAATTGTTCATTTAAAAAGGGATCTCTATCCTGTCATCTAAGAGTGAAAGTAAAGATATGTTCGGAAAGTTTTGATATAAAAGGGATCTCTATCATATCATCTAAGAGTGAAATATATATGTTTTGAAAGTTGGTGTCATGATGCTGAAAAAGATGGTGAATTTGAAGCTACTGAAATAAGATGGACCGATGGAAGTGAAATTTGCGTGACAGGTCACTGTGTGACAGAATGCAGAATCCAGTCTTGGGGTTGAAGTTGAATGGCTCTCTAGCAAAAGAGTAACAGGATGTGGAGTTCTCTTTAATTACTTCAAACACAAAGCTCACTCTTTTTCCTCCCTTTGTTCACCTCCCTCTCCCTTTGTCCATCCCGCTATCTTTCTTTCCTCTTCTCATCCCTCTCCTCTCCTTTGCCCTGGTGACTGAAGAGTCTTGTTGTGACGGAAGAGTCTTGGGTTTCACTGTCACTGTCCACAGACCACTGGGCTGTCTACGGGACAGCCTGCAGGACGGGTGCCTTTAGCCTGACTTGGCTGGTTGGCTTGTTTTTCAGCTTTGCACAAGCTGTCCCATTCCAGCACCCAGCAAGACGAGCTGGATTTCTTCATGATTAACATTTACTTCTCACTCTTTGTGTTGAGTGTGTGTGTCTCTTTGACTGTCCACTCTGTTGAATTAACTCCTAGTTTGTTTCCAGGGAGACCATCTGGAACCTTCGAGTTGACTTCCTGCAAGAGAGAGTGCTCAGCCAATGGGATTCCTTCACCATATGGAATGCTGGAAAACAGGGGCGGAAATTCTATCGGAGCCTGAGTCCCACCAATCAGAAGAAGGTATGAATCAACCATTTCAGCCATTAGCTTCCACTCTGTGGAAGAGTGTTATGGAAGCAATATGATCCTGGTTCATGTTTTGTGTTGAAGCCAGAGAACTGTGATGGTGGAGTCCTCAGGAAAAGTGAAAGGTTCATAGTGTGGCTTAATAGTTGTTTGTGAAATCAGCAGTATTTGTTTTTGTTGGTTACTATGACAGCTGCTGGTGTAACTGTTTCCCAGGCTAGAAAAATAGTGTCATCAACTCCTCTCTCATTCTCTCTCTTTCTCTGTGTCTCTCACTCACACACACACACACACACACACACACACACACACACGCAGATGCATGTTATCAAGTAGATCCACATTTCTGTCTCTGCCAGACATATGCTCAGCTGAGCTCATCTGTGTGTGTGTGTGTGTGTGTGTGCGCGTGTGCGCGTGTGCGTGTGTGCGTGTGTGCGCGTGTGCTTGTGTGTGCGTGTGCATATGTGTGCGTGTGTTTTTTCCACAGGTCAAGGCATTCTGTGATGTAGATGAGAACAAAATTAAAAAGGGCTTCTATACATATGAGGAGTCAAAGGTAATGAACTGCACATGCGCACACACGCATACACACACACACACAGAGGAGTGAAATAATTGTGTATCCTCTTCTTCCTAACAGGAACAGCCCAAGCCCAAGATTCCAGTGCTGCACTTCACAGATTCATCTCCTCCATTTATAGTTTGTGTTAAACTGGTGAGCTGTGGGTGTGGGTGTGCGTGTGTTTCCTTTATCTGATTTTTTGTTTTACCCTAGGTCTCTACACCGGACTATAATTATAAGATTTTTGGCCAGGGTGTATGAGACAACACACACACATGCACGTGCCTGCACCCACACACACGCGCATGTGTGCACACACATACACACACATATATGCACACACACATTCATACATGCAGGAAATGAGTGGAGACAAGCATAAAGTTTTCACTGATGTCTAATCTCAGAACAGATGCAACACACACCCATGCACACACATACACACCAGTCTGCAGCATAAACCACATTTATAATAATTTTACTCAAAACATACAGTTTTCTCTATTATCTTAATGAAGATCCTGTGGGACCAGTTACTAATCAGACATGTGACCTGCACAGTATAACACACACACACACACACACACACACACACACAGACAGACAGGTCAGTCCTACTCTGGTGAATGCCCTTGCATCTGATTAATGTATCTGTCAAGCAGCCTACTCCACAGGTGCTATGCTTCCATTGGCTCAGAGCCATACCTTATTGGCAATGAGCACTAGAACATTCTTCTCATCTTCAGACAGCTGTATCTCTGTGTGTGCGTGTGTGTGTGTGTGTGTGTGTGTGTGTGTGTGTGTGTGTGTGTGCTTTGTTTGCATTAAACAAAAGAGGTTGATTGGAATTAATGAGCATGAATTCCTTTGAGTGTTGTATATTGATGTGTTCTTTTGGCACTTAATTCTTTGTCACCCACAGCAAGCAGCATGAGCATGTCAGAATGACAAAGCTGTGTCTGTTTCGCCTGTGCTCATGTCAGAATGACAAAGCTGTGTCTGTTTCGCCTGTGCTCATGTCAGAATGACAAAGCTGTGTCTGTTTCGCTTGTGCTCATGTCAGAATGACAAAGCTGTGTCTGTTTCGCCTGTGCTCATGTCAGAATGACAAAGCTGTGTCTGTTTTCCCTGTGCTCATGTGCATGAAAACACAATGATCCATGTTCCCTGCTCTGTATTATTCAGGGGTGTTTCATAACTTATTCTTGGAGAATACTCCAATGTCGCTTAAATGTTTCTGTCTCCATCTTTCTCCTCTTACTCCCACCCTTCCTCCCTCTCTCCCTCTCTTTCTCTCTCCCTCTCCCTCTCTTGGTAGGATATGACAGGTGGTGTGTTGGAGGGGAATTTGCAGTCTCTGCAGTTGAGGGAGGGCGTGGATTACTACCACTTCAGCTGAGCTCACAAGATGGACAGATGATCAGATGTGAGGACTGTCCATAGAGTGAGAGACAGAGAGAGAGAAAGATACAGAGAATGACTTCTCGAGATGGAGATATGAAAAGCATTAGAGAGACGGCTAAGGACCGGGTTAGACTGATGGGTATAGTTAATTTCTGTTTTGAGAACTGTTGCTTTTGTCCCTCTGGTTAATCTGTGCTGACAGCTTGAGAAAAGTGTCACATCTATTTAGCACCTAGCCTCCAACACACACACACACACACACACACACACACACACACACACACACACACACACAAACACACACAAGCACACACAGACACACACAGACACACACACACACAGACACACACACAGACACAGGCACAGACAAAGACACACAGACACACACACACACACACACAGACACACACAAACATACAGACACACACACAGACACACACACACACACAGACAGACACAGACAAACAGACACACACACACACAGACACACACACAAACACACACACACAGACACACAGACACACACACACAGACAAACACACACAGACAAACACACACACACACACACACACACACAGACAAACACACACACACACACACACACACACAGACAAACACACACATTCCTCTCTCTCCTGTCCATCCCCTGTCTAGTGGATATTTTTTGCAGTGTGTCACTAACCCAGTTTCTTTGGATCCAGTTCCAGTAGCTCCACAGGACGTATACCAGCTGAATTTAACACGACTCCCAGTTGCAGACCTGTAACGCCACCCACAGCTACAATCCAACAAATGTGTTGAAGCCCACCCCCATCTCCAGCCTGGTAGCTTCGTTTATTATCTTAACCCCGTCTTCACTTGAGTATGTATGCACTCTGAATCAATGACTGTGTGTGTGTGGGGGGGGTGGGGTCATGTGTGCATGCATGTGCGGGGGGGGGGGGGGGGGGTGATGTTGAAAGACAAAACAGCCTTTTTGAGCAGGAGTGAGACAAAGGAATGCATGCGCTCCATTAAGAAGTTATCTGAGGTCAGCAACCATGTTCTCTGTGTGTGTGTGTGTGTGTGTGTGTGGGTGTGTGTGTGTGTGTGTGTGAGTGTGTGAGTGTGTGTGTGTGTGTGGGGGGGGGTGTTTTCACGTGTGTTTTCTGTCTCTCGCTCTGATATGTCCCAGGTGACAGGGTTGGGGGTACTGCTGTAAGGTCGGAGTTCAGGGCCTCTAAATATTTAAAATGGCAGATAAGTTGGGGGTCAAAGCTCATGACTGTCATTAGGAAGGATTACATTGCCATTACTGTTGACCTGCCATGTTTTTTACGCTTCATTCACTTCAAAAGGATATTTATTTTATTTCTTTTTTGTTTTGTTTAAAAATGTGTAAACTCCATATTGTGCAAATTAAAGCAGAGAAACAGTCTTTTATTTTCCCGAGTGTGTCCGGGTGTGTAGTAGGCCACATAAAAAGGGATAATAAAAAAGGCATAAATAAAACGGGATATTTGTTCTTTACAGCATTTCACGAAATGGCTTACAGTGCTTGCGTCACACGACGGAATGTTGCGCGTGCGTTTCAGCGGATGTTTTCTCACGGGAAAAGGGCTCGCGGGTCTGTACCACCTGCTTGTGCTTGAAAAGTCAGAGTTACTACTTTGAAAAACCGTTATTAAATTACTGTAACGTTACACATTGTCTACTTAGCGCTGTGCATTTTAACATTGCCGTTAGATGAGCGATAATAACAGTCAAATACATGCAAAGTGTACTTTTACATTTCCTTTTTAAATATAAACGTTATTTGTAAAATGAATCTATGTAACTATCGGTTAACAAATATTTGCCTTTGTGTAGTTTGAGTCGCCTACTTTTCTGACTGAAATTGTGTGGTACGCTGACGGCGAGTTGACTCCTCAGTCGCGCCAGTCCCGTGCTGCTCGACCTCTTCCTGTTATATTCGATACGTCTGTTTTTGCATCTAAGAATATTCATCCCTCTCGACCTCAAGATGCCGAGCCCGGGGAAGCTCGTTGGCGGGCGCGGTCTTCTCTTGGCCACCGGCGAGGGGAGGGGTGCGTGACGTAAGTCCTAAGGTAATGAAGAGACCGGAGTTTGTCCTCGCGTAGTCTTCCCACGTCGGGAGCGAGTAGTGGTGGTGTGCGCAAAGACTTACTTAAAGCTTGCGTGGTTGCAGGTCAGTTTTCTGCGAGTTGTCATGGAGTTCAGAAGTTGAACAAAACCCCGTTTGGCCCAAATTTGGATTACAATTGGCAGCGCGGTTCGGGAGACATTGTGGGGCCGGTTTTTGGCTGGTTTACAGCGGTTGGATGAGGATGTTTTCTACGCTCCTGTCTCTCCTGCTTAGTGCGGTTTGCTTGGTGAGGAGCGGAGCGCAGTATTCCAGCGACCAGTGCAACTGGAGAGGAAGGTAAATAGTGACTTCTTTAATTAGAATTTGTTGACCAATACTTTTATATTAATTATTCTGCAGCCTAGCCTATCTCCAGAAGTCGTAGCCTTAAAAATCTAACATTGTGTAAAAACTAAAGTGAAATCGATCAGCGGACTTAAGATGCAGCCTAAATAGTTCGTATTATAAGAGTGCTTGTAGTCTTCTTGTCTCCAGTTCTTTGTAAACAAATGTTCCTTTATGAGTTTAGGATCTGCAATCAAATCACCATTAAAGCCGTGGGGTAATGTCCGGAGTTGTCACCTTTTTAAACCGTCTTTGTAAAGGTGATGAGCTGGTGCTAGTGCCGCGCAGTTGCCTGCACAGTGTGTGTGCGACGCTGGCAGCTGTATGCTGCTCCTTGGCTCGGATTTAGAGCCGTTATATACGAACTATAATCCAAAACCGAGAGCAGTGCGCTCTGAATTTCAATTTCTGCGGCATGTCGCATGAGCTCCGACAGCCTTTGAACCTGACCCCACCAATCTGGGTTCAATTATCCAGGGCTTGGGTTTGCCTTTTCCGTCACTTAATTGTCTCCAGAAAATGATTTAATAACTGTGATTATAAGAAAGCCTGCTCGAATGGGGATATTTGAGGGTCACACCGGATGCAAGCTGCTCGCGAAGCCGCCAGGTGTGAAAATGTTTTCTCCCCGTTATTCCCCCCCCCCCAGCCCGATTTGTTGGGCTGTGAAAATTACAGCCAAGAGGACTAGCTGGTAATTTCGTGTCCGCATAACTCACCACGCGTGTAATTACAATTTTGCGAGATGGATCGCAGTTTAGGACACATATGGTTTCTGATAGTGAAGTTTTTTGTTAGTTATAGAGACTGTTTCTTTGTCAATTACTGTGATTTTCTCGTAGTTTACAGAGATATAATCGGGCTAATGTCCTGTGGTTATTGTGATTTAGATAGAGAGAGATATCTGTGGTCTAAAGGGCGCGCACGTTTGTTGGCAATAAAGATGAATATTACCGCGTCCTGAGACCTGGTTAATATTTAAAATTTTATTTCCATAAAGTATGCGTTTTGTTGGCTGCTCTACGGCCGTTATCCAGATGAAACGCCTGGGGAAATTGCAGTTACACCAAAATAAACACACCGCAGCCACTTTGATCACGCGCTTTTACAGCCCTGGAAGAAAGAAAGCGAGCCAGCCGCATGTGCTGGGAGTCCTTCAGATTTTGATGTATGAGTTTTATGTAGCATTTTAGTGGGTTGTCGGTTTTCAGTCTAACTTCTTTGTTGTTTCTAATCAAGAGGTTCTCGTGGCGCGCCGCTCCCTTCCCCTTGTGTGGCGCTCGGGCCGACCCTTATCGTAATGGATAAATGGGCGCCTCGATAAGAGTCTTTCTTTGCTCAGAGCCAGTTAAACGACCCGCGGAGCGTGCCAGGCGATTTCACGGCCCTGCTTGGTTTAAGTCAGTGTTTCTCAACCCTGTCCTCGAGGCGCTTCCACAGTTTTGCACTATCCAAGTTCCCAGCACATTAGCTTTGAGCAAAAATGTGGAACCGTCTGGTGGGCCACGAGGACTGAGTTGATGAAAAAATAGATTTAAGTGATTTTTTTTGAGTAGATCGAAGTTGATATTTAGTTTGATTGCTTGATTAGAATCTTGACAGTTAAGGTTAGAACAATAACCTTATCAAATGATATACACTGAAAATCCATAATTCATTGAAAATTAATTTTTTGGTTTGTTTTAACATAATGCTGTTGTAAAATGTCCACACGTTTTCACATACTATTAATGTTCATTTTGTACATAGTCCTGTATCTGAACTGCCATTTCAAACTCTAAATTTATTGTCTGCCACCCCCCCCCCCCCCCGTGGTCCACCAAGTGGTCTGACCCACGAGTCCCATTCCCGTGATGTGGAGCAGGTGTACCTACGGTGTGGCGAGGGATCTTTGGAATGGCTTTACCCAACAGGGGCCATCATTGTCAACCTGAGGCCCAACATGGATCCCTCAGGCAGGGCCAGCTCCAACCTCCACGCCTGCCTTCGTCCCCGGGCAGATTCAAGTGGGGCCAGTGTGTACGTGGAGCGCGCTGGCCGTCTCCGGCTGCTACTCTCCCAGGAGGAGCAGGCAGCAGGCCGTGTGCGCTGCTTCTGGCTCCAGGAGGGGGCGCTGTTCGTGGAGGCAGCGGCACACAGGGACATCGGCAGGAGGGTGACGGCTTTCCAGTATGAGCTGGTCAGCGCTGGAGATGTTGTGAGAGGTGAGTCCTACCTGCCTCCAGGTAAAGGGGCAGAGAGGCAGTGAGGATGTGGGTGGGGTTGGGGTGGGGACACAGAAAGAGGGATAAATTATGTATGTGAGCATGAAAAAAAATGACTGCAACAACGGAGATAGTTTGAGACACAGTGACAGAGAGATTGTGTCAGGTGTGTGTGTGTGTGATGCATATTGTGAGTATTTCCACACTGTAGTGGCTGCTAGACACTTCTCTGTCCCTTGAGTCTGGTTACTCTCTTCACTAATGACCTGCTGACCACTCTAGTCATTCTTATTAGAGCCTTTACAGCTTCATTATTCTTCCAGCTGAGGTGAGAGGTGAAGGAGAGCATTCTGGGGGTGGAGGGCGATGT